>NC_071343.1:2821615-3157865 GCF_027744825.2 Synchiropus splendidus | reverse complement strand
ACGGAGACGGGAGATTGACTCTTGAGGACTGAAGAACCGCTTTGGAATGCTCTCCAGACTCACAAATCATTAAAAAACAGGCTCGGCCTTTTCAAGTTTCCCTCCAGTAATCTGAAGCATAACCTGCTAAATGACTCAATCCCCAGTTTATTAATTGCCTTGAGTCTCTTTGAAATCATGTGGAAATGAGGAGAATGTTGGTGGAAAATAAAGACCACATGTTTGTGTATTCTTAATGAAGTGCAGAGACTGGAGGCGGCATGAGTTCGCCAGGGCGGGATGTTGTGTTAGTGCCACCTCCAGGCAGATTCTCTCGCAAAGATACGACCGCCCGAATCAGCAGGAGACCGCAGTCGCCAGACCAGTGGGAAGGACTGGCACGCACGGAGGAAACCCACATCCACACACCTAGTGCAGCCGGAACAGTGAGAGAGCCTGGAGGCGGAGCACTCACCATTTGTTCTTCCTCCTGATGTAGTCTTTTTCAGAGAGGTTCACCAGGTAGATCATCGGCTTGGATGTGAGGAACAAGTATTTGTTCAACACGTCGATCTGCGTCAGACACAAGACCAGAGAGGCGGTTTGTGGAAATCACTAACTTTCAAAGGCACTCTCAGGTCATGAAGAGGTTGTGGCTCCATGACCAACACATTTGACAAACAGGTGACATTCGGTAACTGCAGTGTGCAGGAGAGACGTCAGGTTTCATGGAGGCAGCTTATCTGAAGTCTCTTGGGCTTGGAATGGAAGAATTTAAAGGCACGAGAGTGCATCAGCTTCGTCATTGATCTCAGTCTCAGTAACATGTTTCACAGGTTTTGAATATGTTTAACAGGCTGCTGAACCCTGGGTTTGACTGTAAACCAGGGGGTGCTACAAGCAGGATTTGAACCTTCAACCTTGAGTTTGCATGAGACCTGTCCAGATCGTCCAAGCCTCAAAGCAAGCGGCAGTAGGGGGCGCCTGTAAGACCGTTTTCCCCTGGAGAGCTGGGAGGGAGCTGTCAGTGAAACAAGAATCATTGGGGCAGTTTACATTAAACTGTGTTGAGGGACCGTAATGAAGAAGCAGGTCAAGCCTGTGATGTAAGGTCTGACCTCAAGACATGGCTCACGATAGCGACATGAACTTTAGATTACGTCTCAATGATTGACTTCCTGTTTTCCCATGATTTCGTGAGAATGAAGCCTTGTGAAGCCTCATGAAGCCTCATGAAGCCTCATGAAGCCTCGTGAACTGAAAAGATGTTTTCATTGAAATTTGTCTGAATCTCCTGCAATATTGATCATTTAAATGTCGCAAATATATCATATCAACAAGTTGTTATCAGAGGGTGGGAATCATTTTTTGCCCGTGCAGACATTGAGGGGTTAAATCAACCGAGCCAGTCTTCCGCCCTCAGATAACCATGTGGCCAGGCGCCGATCGACTGGACTGCAACATCAAAGGCTCACCTCCTTGTCGTTCCAGTCGTGATAGTAGCGGACGTGCTTCTTTTCATCCACCACCCAGCTCTTGATTTTGCACATCACGTCCTGTTTGGGGTTAAGAGAGAATGAAGAAGACAAGGAGATGAAAAAGGAGGTGAAGCCAGCGGGGTGCGTGGTAATTATTTCCCAAACGCATGGCATCCTGATGCCAAACTGAACAATGCACTTGCAGCGCCCTCCCTCCTCCTCCCTCCCCCTTCCCGCCTCCTGGGCCTCCAGATAAGAATCACAGTTTTGAATCTAAATATTCCGGCGGGATTCGGGGGCGAGGACATTGGAAGTGGGTGAGTTTGCTGTAAACGGCCCTCCACTCCAGCGAGGCTCCGCCTAGACGCGCGTCAGAAAAGGAACTTTTCACCGCCGAGTCGACGCGGCGGGACCGGGCCTCCGCAGGATCTGGAAGCGGAAATGGGCGGAGAAATGGGAGGGAGGTCGTCATAAAGTTTCTAATAAAGAAATTGAGCCTATTATTGTTGATCCAGCCCCGGCCAAATTAGCGGAACACATTCTTTTTGTCGCTGTCAACTTGACCTCCTCCTTCATATAAAAACTCCCCCACCCCTGGAACACTCCCCCTACCTCCTTTTCCCTCCCCGAACCCTTGCAGCACTTCACAATCTCACTCCCTTCTGAAAGAAGTGAGGGCGGAAAAAAAGAAAAAAAATCTTGCCAGAGCTTCAATTACACAATGGCAGAAAAAGCTCCACACACTGACCCCCAGCCAGCTGCATTCACTCTCGGCACATCTCTCTCCACAGGAATTCTAAAGGCCTTTTAGTCAGGCAGCCAGAGTGCAGCCAGCAGGAGAGAGCGCAGGAAGAGCGGCGTACACTCCGCCTGCGCCGGCCCAAGTCTTCACAGAGAGATTAATCATCTGTGAAATGGAAACAGCAAACGGCCGCTGACACGGGCTGAACCCGCTCCAGGTTTCCCTCATCAGTTTGCAGCCGCCGTGCGGCGCTCCTCTAACAGGCAGGTGTTAATAAAAGCCATATAGGTCCCACAGGGGTCAAACACATATGCCTGCCACCGGGAGGCGCCGCTGGTGGGCCGGCGTCTTATTATTGTTTTGCAAGGACGGGAGATCTGGAGGATTCATATGGACAAAAGCCCTGGAACATTGTTCTTGTCAACACACCGGCAGGAAAATGGGGTGCAGCCCTTTGCACAATGAGCTCGCGTCGCAGCCGCCCGCACGCCTTTCATCGAGAATCATCCGCGGCGAAATGGAGCTTCTTCAAATGAAAACAAACGTGTCGGCTTTGTCGGCGGCTTTAATCACTTCCTCGTGGCTGTTTCCCTTCCTTCCGAGAGACTCGTTTTAACAGCGGGAAGTTCATAAAAGAGGCGAGGTGCCCTGATGCTTAATGCTGTGCAGGGCGTCAGGGTTGGGATGCTGCGAGCGCTGTCTGCACACGTGCGTCTCCAGCTCCAGCTGAAGGGAGAACCCAGTCCAAATGAAGGGACTGTGACTTCAAGAACCAAACATGTTGGTGACTGGAGGAAAGCACCAGCGCTCAGTCTGGACTCTCCCCACAGACCGGGTCAGAGTAGAACCGCACTTCCTCTGGTTCTGTCCAACTAGGGGAGGAGCTGCGACAGATTCAGGACACACTGGAGAGACTACATTTCTCAGGTGACCTGCTGAGGCACGGTTCTAAGGAGATGGAAGTCTAGGCCTCTTTGTTTCAGCTGCTGCCCCTGCGACCTGACCACTGAAGTGCAAATGGAATCTATGGCTTAATAAAATTCAGCAGATGGATTAAAGCAGAATTATGACTATATTTTGTGGGCAAACTGAAATATAATAAGTAAATATAATAATCATAATAAAAATAAAAAACACTAACAAATAATAATAAAAATAAAAAATAATAATAAGTCTCACAGGAAAAATATTATCATACGCTATAAGGTGTACACAAAGATATAGAAATGTTCTAGGTCAAAACATAAAATATGAAGAGACGACTATGCAGAAATTCATTGATAAATACATTGAAAAAAAGTATTTAAGTTATAAATAACAAAAAGGTGTAGAATGCTTTTTAGTTTTGGTTGATCTGAAAATGTAAAGTAACAATAATAAAAATAATAGATCAACTGTGTGATAAATTAATAATGTTTAATAATTATATAGGTTTCATATAGTGCATTTATTGGGCCATGGAGGGCTGAGTTTAGGAAATCTATTTTATTTTTTAAGGAAATGATACATTTTCTATAGATGTCATTTATTTAAATAAATAAATACATATTTATACAGTTCATTTTCTTTAAAAAATGCGATACAGAAATTGCAAATTTACGCACAGTTCTATTTTCCCTCTATTTTATTTTGTTATTTATTTTAATCCATAAAGTGGAGCATCTACATTCTTTCCTTAACTGAGTCTCACTAACTCTGCAGAGTGAAGTCACTGAGGCTTCCACCTCTGCTCGCTCTGAACGTGACTCCCTGGACGCTGATGAACAGTGAGTTCTTAAAGGGTTAAATCGCAGCTGACGTGTGATGTCTGTTGTACTTGGGCAGGTCTTTACAGCCGACATGGATCGGCTGAACTGTTTTGAAGAGCCACGTCTGCTGCTGCGCGCGCGGCCCCTGCATATGGAGCGTAAACAGCGCCTGCTCGCCGCCGAGTGTGTGGCACAGCAGACAATCACACAATCCCTTCCATCTGAGCGCCGCTTTGATAAGCCCCATTCTTCGCCCTCTAAAGAGGTCTTCTATAGATTTCACTTTGCGACGTGTGCACAACCTTTGACAAGTAATGTAGATCATTTTTATTCATTGCCTAAAATTGTTAGCAATTATGTGTGTAAGCGGCCACCTGCCTCGCCTGAATGGCTGCTGTCTGTGGGGGCTACACGGGAGGGGGGGGGAGGGGGGAGGAGCTTGACGGGGAAACAAGCCTCGGCAGCAGGTGAAATAGCCCCTCTAGTTAGTGTAATGGCCGGTCAGAGCCTGGCATCTGAGTGGGAAAGCTCAGGAGACGTTTCCATCCTGTTAGCGGCTGCTCTCCGACCGAACGTGGCAGCTTCAGCAGGTGGATGGAGCTTCACCTTCTGGCAGCAGATCCTGTAAACACTGGCGGCCTGACGTGCACGTCAGCCTCCGTGCATGGCCTTCCGCGGCGGCCGCAGGAGCCCTGTCTTCATTTGAGTGTTACTTTGAAACGGGCGGCGAGGAAAGACTTTCATTAGGCCGCGGCGCTGACCCGGGGTCGGCCGCTGAATAAGTAACTCTCTATTAATGATTTCTACAGCAGAAACCCTCCGACCCCTGATCACTTTCAATCTCTGGGAGAGAAAAAATAGAGCTCTGGAGGGAGGGAGGGAGGGAGGGGGGATAAAACAGGGACCTGTGTGGGAGGGTTATTATTTGTGACTCATGGGGGGGGGGGGCCTGCTGGGACACTGACTCACATATTCTGGTTTGAGCTTCTTGTCGCCGCCTCTAATGGCCGTCTTCTCCAGCTTGTCAATAATAGGGAAGATCATCTCCTCGTCCTTCAGCCTCAGCTCCTCGTGGATGATCTCCATGTCCCTCACTGGGTCCACGGCCCCCTCCACATGCGTGATATCCTCATCCTCAAATGCACCTGCGGAGAAGCACGCACGGGACCGATGGTGATTCTGGGTCCAGCTGAAGACATTGAGCATGAAAAACGACTAGAAGGTTCGAGAGGAGGACGACTGCAGGGACCTTCACTTCAGTTTTGAGATACACCATCTATTCTCCACCAAAACATAACTGTTTTTTTATTTTCTTTATCTTATATAATTATTTTATTTTTATTGATCTATCATGGATTCATGTTTTTTTTTATATTTTATTTGTTTTTATTATTTTCTTTTCCTCTTGGTAATAAATCTAAGCAAAAAAATTTAAATGATTGAATGTTATATTTTTGTTGAATATATACATAAAAATATGAATATAAAAATATTATCAAAGACTCTCAAGCACAATAACATATCTATTTCTATATGGACAACAGAATCTAATAAGGAATTTATGTGACACAAAGAGCTCAACCTCCATATGAGGAGAAGAGCACATTTTAATTTGCACTTTGACTTGCCAGATTTATTTTCAACGTAATTATGAATATCATTTTTACATTTATTTATTTTCAGTTATGTTTGGGTTTTTTTTAATGTATTTATCTGTTCATTTTTTCTTCTATTTGTCTTCATATTTTGTCTTCAACACAGACCCCCGGTGAGTTTTTACTAGCCGGATTAAAGGGAACACAGATTCAAGTGGTGTTCTGCAGCGCTGAACTCTTCCCCTAGGGGTCGCCCCACTGCACACCGTCATGGACTCTGAAGCCTTCTCGGAAATGAAAAAACTCATTCAGCGAAAACAAAAGATCTTTACATGTTGAGTCTCTGGTGCTCAGGTAATGAGGCTATTAACTCCTCGTGGGAGTGAGAGTTGGGCGTCCTCCCCTTCGAACATCTGTCACTTTCAAAACGACAGCTTTCAGCTACGCCTGGCGCTAATTTCGCTCCCAAACTTTCCTGCTCGTTTCATAACTTTCCCAACACGGAGGAATCAAACCAGGCCGCTTCCTTTCACTTGGCTGACAAGACTCAACGGCGGCTGGTGACAGAGCGGGCGCGGCAGCCGTGTCAGCGGCGGAATGACTGAAACATGGCGCCGTTGACTGAGGCTATGTGCGGAATGCGCGCGCTGGAAACCACGCAGACCGTCGTGTCGACACTCGAGATCGTGACAATGTGCTGACAGGCAGCAGCGTCATCCATCTGCCAATTCTTTGAGCGGTGAGATATTGATGAGTCAGCAGTGAGTCACCAAGAACAGGGCAGATTATTACGCAAGGTTTTAGATGAAGTGTAGTTGTGGTGGTGGAGGCGAAGGCAGAGTGGAAACAGTGTAGAAGAAGAGAAGAAGAGCTAGCTCCTCCCTAGTGGGAGGAGTCCCCAGGAAGCCGGGACACTTCAGTCCGGGCCTCTTTTCTTCCACTGGTGCCACCTCGACCTGACCGGATGGAACTTTCACCAGTTTCATTCTCGTCTCTGTACTTCCTCATGGGTTCGCAGGGGGGTGGAGCCTATCCATGGGGTGAGAGGACAAACCACCACACATGTGGGAGGAAATCTGAGTGCCCAGAGGAGCCCGAACAGATGAGCATAAAACCTCCACGCAGAAAGGTTCGCATTAAGCTCAGTCTTCATTTATCCTGAGAAAATCCGGAGCTCGATGGCGCATCCACGGCCGCCGCCACTCTGCTCAAACAGACGCTGCAGACTTTCTAGCACAAGCTGTCATTCAGCGCCTGGTCCTCGTGGGGAAATGAACTTATCCAATGACTCTTTGGCTAATCAGGCTGTTTTGGTTCCTCTCGTCTTGCAGAGGTGCTCCACACTATAAACAGTTCACTTACGCGGCACAGAAAGGGGCTAATCAGCGGAATTATTGTTTTGCTGCTCCAATTTACCGGCTCCCTGTTCACCACTGATTGTAATGACAATTTGCAATTGTATCTGTTTGAACTGGGAAAATATGGAGCGGCGTAATGATTTCGCTGCAGGGATGTACGGAGCAACCGCGCCACGGTGGAGGACCCAAGGTTGTCAGAGATCGCGCCGGGAGATTTGGGGGTTTGAAGCGTCATGAACTCTGTATTAAATCCACTAAAAACAGCCTTTAGTCGCTAATTTCCTGCTGCTCCTTGGCCAGGGTCAAAGGGGGCGGAGTCTATTTCAGGTTCTTGGGGAAAGGTCAGCAGTCCATCACGTATAAACCGACTAACTCACACTCACACACAGAAATGACGGGGTGTGATGGAGTCATCAGTGATTTTGAACAGTGGGAGGAAACCAGAGTACTCAGAGGAAACGCAAGTGAGAAGCACAAGAGACTCATGGTAAGGCAGCTAGCAGAGAGGCTGACACCCAAAATGTTGACATCACGACCTAAGTGTCGCCTCTTGAAGCCGATGCACTGATGCAGGAGGTAGATGAGGAGAAAAGGAACTGACCCCTGAAGAGGGCCACACACACGAGGATCAATGGGGGGAGCCGGCAGGTGCGATGCGATGAGTGATGTAGCTAAGCAAGAATTGATCTGAATGAGAAATTAGAGGGAGGTTTTTGTGACGTACATGACCTGACCCGGTCCGGGGGGAGGCACCGACTTAGAGCGGTTTCACACTACGGACTCTGTCTCAAGACAAAGAGCGTTCAACTCAGGAGTCCGAGATGTGAAGACAAGTGAGTCGGGTTTTGGCCGCGGACTTGATCCCGGCTGGAGGGCTGCACCTTGTCTAGGGAAACTCTCCACAGGGGGTGAGCTTCTCGCCTCAGGCGACTCACCGCTAGATGCTGGAAACTACGTGTAAAGCACGACTCCACACAAACATGATAAATGCAGCGCAGTGAAGGGTCTGATCGCTGTCTGGGCGCAAACATCGTTCAAAAACACCTTCGCAAACTCCCAGAACACTGAGGTGTGCAGCTGTGAGCTGCAGGAAAATGGTGCTGGGGAATGGGAGCGTAGCGCAGCCGTGTTTGATAACTCACATGTAGAAACTGCCCTTAAGTTCTGTGGGCAGCGGATGTGTTCCTGTCCTTTAGTAGATGACAAATAAGTAAAAGAAATAAAGAAAACCAGCATCATCCGGCACATTCTCCGCCAGAGTTTGACACGGCGGCGAACGTGACGCCACACGCTTGAATCCTGAAGGTCGGCTGACTTGCCAGGTTACAAAGTGGAGTTGGGAAGAAAGAAAGATGAATAATTCATGGGTGTTGAGAGAGCAGGGCAGCTGATCACTCACTATTTAGTCATCGGCTGACACTTTCAACTGGCTTCTGCATATTCCAAAGTAATTTCCTTTAATTAATTTCGCCTAATTTCACATTCACGTCGACTTCGCCGCCGTCCCATTCAAGGCAAGAGACAAATGCATGAGGTGAAAGAGAAAGAGAAATCTGAGGGGGCAATCTCCACAATTAGTCCTTTAACAAGCGGGTTGGCGCAGGGTGTTACGAGGCTGCGGCGCCGCACAAAGCCACACGCACGACAGTCACGAGAAAAGGCTTCGGAGGGCCTTGTCTCGGGAGTTTTACAGCTTTATTTCCATGCGCCGTGTTTTGAAGACACTATTAACAGGTGCTCCTTTATTGGCAGGACAAAGGGATTAGTCTCCAGAGGACGAGTGGCGTTCAGCGGCCCGATGAGGGGTCAGGCCAGTCTCCAGCCGACTGGAGCTGGGTCTAACTTGCACCCAGAACAAGAGCCGACAAACCCAGTCACATAAAGATCAATAGCGATGGAGCTGCTTCCTGCTACCTGGGAGGAAATGTGGTCACAATAATTCAGTGAAATTACAGTATTCATCCACCTCCAAGTTCCTGGGCGTGTTTTCACATGCGAGGTGGCTGAGAGCGCATCTAAAGGACCTGCATTCCTCTCACCGCTTTTAAAATCTTCACGCAATTCTCCCGGTATTCAGAGCCGTAAAAAAGCCCGTTTTACGAGCGTGTCAGGGAACGCACATCGCGGACGCAAAAACACTGGCGAGGCTGGCGGATATTTACGTTTCATTCAGGAAACACCTTTTCAGCAGGAGAATTTGCCCCGTGTTTATCCGCTAGATTTCAATCAGATCTCCACGTGGAGGAATCGACTCACTCGCTGTGATTATCAGCAAAAAAGAAGTTGGACTTTGCGGCGCCGCGGTGATTTCTGCCAGCTTGATAAAACGGTGTTGTCCCACATCATTGAAAGGACAAACCTTTTTAGATCCTTCACGGCTATAGTGCCGCTGATTGCATGGGCAGCGGCAATTTCCTAACCAACCGCCACCTGAACAATGATGTGCTGGGCTTTCAGGCCCTCCGGCCATTCAGAGGAGAGTCATTTCACAGTTTGGACCAGATCTCCATAGCAACTCCTCTTTTGAAGGGTTTAGAATCAGCATCCAATAATTCTATGATCATCGGGCCTCGCCGTTCCCACTGGCTCTTTTCACGGCGGACAGGCGAGGGGGGTCTGCGGAAGATTCTACAGTCTATTTCAGGCAATTCATCCTGCAGCCCCATTAGAATTCAAAATATTGCGACCTTCAATCACCGAGCGTGTTATCTGGAGCTGTGGCCATCTCCACTCCAGAAGGGTGGGCATTTTGCTCTAATCATCCGCCATGAGTGGAGGCTGACAAAAACTCTTCATTCCCGCTCAGGCAAAATGCTCATTTAAATGCTGTGACAGCGGCGCCGCACAACCCCAAACACACGGGGGGACGACCCCGCCGCCGTTACATATGATGGACTCACAATTGCAGCAATCTGAAAAGGCAAAAGTAAACAACCGGAGCAAACAAAAACAAAGCAATTGCGTGATTGGATTTGTGCGCAAGTTTGTTCTTCTGCCAAAACAAAACAAAAATTTAAAGATTTAAAGAAGGAATTGGGGGGGGGGGGACTCCAGAGTCTGCAGTCTGACACCACCACCGAGCCAGCACAATGACGCTGAGGCGCAAACAAAGCCAGATAATTGCTCCTTCATTTACTTCTCAATACTCGACTGAGGTCAGAACAATTAGTGTTACTCCGGTTTCCTCCCGCCCCACACCATTGTGTTCCACATCTCGTATTGATGCCGTTAAACACGGAGGGAATACATTGTACATCAGAGGTTCTTGTTAAGGACTGCGTAAAAGAAAAGTATATACATATATATTGGGGGTGGGATTCAATAAAAAAAAAATAGAAATCATTAGAGAATTTGTGATTCATTAATCTGAATTAATCGCAGTTTAATTGTATACGAATATTTGCCACAAGAAGCCACATTTTTCAATGTGAATGAGTTTGGTATCTTACTGAATCAAATGATGGAGCCATACATACATTTAAACAATAAAATATTGTTTATTTTGCATCACTTTGACAGCAGCACAATAAATCACCATGGTGTCTACATTCAAGTTTTTATATCACCTTATTTCAACTGAAGCTCTTCTCATGTCTTGACAATATTTGTACATTCAGAGTGGTGGAAACCCTGGACATTGTGTAGTGAAAAACCTCCCTGAACCAAAGCAAACAGATGCTTTTGTTTGCTTTGGTTCAGGGAGGATTCCTCCATGTTTGTTGCTGTTGTTCTCATCCTAGCTGCCATGTGTCTGGTGCATCAGTGTGATCAGTGGAGCAGGAACTCCTGCACTGACAAAGGTTCCCTGTTGTCTGGAGAGCACACTGTTCAATTAAATTAAATTAAATTTAATTAAATTTAATTTAATTTAATAAAAAAATTTAATGACACGTTTTTTGTTGTAATTAATTACAACAATGGTAATTAACTTGTAATATATATGTATATATAGTATATACTGTATATACATACTCTCAACTGTACTGAGCTGTGAGACATTCACTGGCTCTTAACAGTCGCCGCTGTTTGAAAGCTCATCAAGTCGGAGAGTTTGTGAGCTGCTGAGTGATCAGGAAAGACTTCTGGAGCGCAGCCATTACTGGCGTCAGTTCGGAGGCAGGCCTGCTATAAATCACGGCGTCTGCGTAGTGACTCAGTCTGTTCTAGCGCCTGTAGCGAAACTGTTGGCTCATGGCTGGATAGTCAACAGTGCAGCAGCCAAACACAGAACACAGCGACGTTTGATGGGTTTATCGCTTTGAATGCTGCGACTTGTTAGCACAACTGCAAGACACGCACATGCTAATGATGAAGTGTGACGACAGTTTTTGTCCACTAGCAAACTCATTTATTTCAGATTAAAAATAAACTTTACAGAAATGGCTTTTTAGTCGTCTCGTGGGGCCCCAAGAAAAGTCCATATGTGGCAACTTTGTGGCCATTAAAATGTTGAACTATTCATCTGAAAATAGCCAACAGCTTATACTGTACAGTATTTTAAAAAAATGGAGCGCAGCGTGTTATTCTCTCCAAGTAATGACAAGAAGGAGCAAGGCTCTTACTGCAGTCTCTTCTATGGTAGTAGCAGGTTTAGTTTCTGTCTCTCCCTCAGACGTCTTTTCTCAGCTACATGTCCAGCTAAGCTAAACAGGTGCTAGCGGTCAATGCTTATAAGAGCTACAGTAGCAACCGCAAACAAACAGGAAGTGGCCGTTTTGAATCAATTATATATCCAACAGCGGGTGAGCAGCCATGTTTATCAAGACACTGCGACAACAGGGACGAGGTGCGTGACAGAAAACGTTCATGGGCGTCACAATCTTGTTTTCCAGCTAACACAACTAGGACACGGTGAACTTTGCAGCGCCGACTTCCCACGTCCGAGGTGGAGCGCATCACTATGCTAATGCTAGCTTCAAATGCTGCTTACCTCGCAGGGCCTTTTCTAAATGTCCGGGTGACACGAATTGTAACCTGCGATTAGCCTGCTTGCTGGAGCAAGTTCACTCCAGATGACTGTTGTTACCGTCATGCCGAGACGGCAGAGATGGGACTGACCTTTGTGGCAGTAGATGAGATCTTCATTTTGCTGCCCCCCACAGCAGTACAAGGGTATTTCATGTGAGAGCAGAGAGAGCAGTTTAGATCTCTAACCCCATTGAGGTGGTCCAACGCCAGAGGCTGAGACATCCCGCAGCCAAGGAACCTCCTCCACTGAGGTGCTCCTGGGTCTTGCTTACCGCCTCCACCTCACAAAGGAGGCTTTCAGGGGACATCCTGATGAGGTGCCCACGCAACATCAACTGGCTTCTCTCAACGGAGTTCTACTCTGAGCCTCTCACTGGCGGGCAAACTCATCACCCAAGACCAGACACAATGGGCAGTTTTTCTTGTTCTTTCTGTCACAAGGTTGCTGACATCTTTTGGCTTCAGCTCTCTTCCTCGTAACAAGACAGAGGACGTTGAAGCCTTCCCTCACTCATGAGCAAGTCCCATAGATGATTGAACTCCTCCACCAGAGGAAGGACCTCATCGTGAACTACAGTTGGACAGTATGAGGTGCAACACAATGTTACACAACAGTTCACCAGCAGAGCAACACGATACACAGCAGTAGGTGAGAATAGTTATCTGAATTACTTTCACTTCAGGCTCCCTTCCTCTCACATTCATCCAAATATTGGCAAGAGATCTTCTCTCTTCTATCTCATTTGACAGGTATCATAGTTCCACCAAACCTACTGACAGCCATTTTTGGGGTCACACCACCTCCACTCAGCCTCTCCTCCATACAAGAAGATGCCACAGCTTTTACCACTCTTCTTGCTCGAAGATTAATATTGCTAAGATGGAAGTCTAATCTACCTCCTACACACACGCAACGGCTAAAAGATGTTCTATATTTTTTGAAGCTGGAGAACATTCGGCTGAATATATGTGGACAATCTGAGAAGTTCAATAACATTTGGAACCCTTTTTTTGTTTGACTCAATAGAACAGAATTTACATTTGAACCAGAAGCTGTCAACAATTACAGTAGGTGGGTTTCCATATTTTTGTTTATTTATTTATTTATTTTTCTACTGCTCTGTATATATGCACGTTCCTTAACGTTGCTTCTTTTGGCTTAAACACTGTGTGCCTTTGTTGTCTCTCATTGGTCTTCATTTTGAATGTACCATAAGTTGTTTTTCTGTTTCTTTTCCGATCTGTTATTTGGCAGAATTCATCTCATGGTCTTGATATTACATCTTGCTATGCTATATTCTGCAAAGAAGAAACGATAAACTATGCATTCCTCTCACAGACTGCTTCAGCAGAACAGGGAACTGCTGCTTTGTCTGTACAGTCAACACAACAATGTCTAGTGTTTGATTGTGCTCATGTTGTCTTGCACCATTAATTCTTTAAAACCCTCAGGCCAAAAGTCTCTGCAGCTCTGAACTACATGAGTCACACCTGTGTCACGATTACGACCACATCTTCCCTCCGAAGATTCTGGGCTTGGAACCACATTGAAAGGATACAGAGCTTTAATAAAAGGCCAAAACTAATGTTGAATTTTCCACTCGCCCCAAACCACAGTTCATCGGTGCTTTGGGATTCCTGGCGTGTGTCAAGTGACAGCAGCGGTGAGGTTTCCCACAGCGACGGGGCAGTGTGTGAGCGCTCAAACATCTAATTGCTTGAAAGCAAACATCTGGAACTAAAGGCAGGTGAGCTGGCCGAGTCGCCGGCGGGGAACAGAGGAGTAGATGAAGTAGAACATGTCCGTGTCTTGTCTCGGATGACGAGAATCCGGCAGCGTTCCAGTCACTGCAGAAGCACTGGGAACACTTAGCCTGCAAACCATTTTCTTATGAGACCACGGAACACCAGGCGTCCAGCAGAATCAGCTTTCAGGATGCCATCATGAGCCTTAATAGTTTTTTGGAAGCTTATGTTGAAAGTAAATCCACTGTTTACACAGGCCTTTCAAAGCTATTAGCACAACATGCGCCGCCGAGGAAAATACAGGACGATTATTCTCTGGAAAAGTTCGATCTTTTCCACAGATGTCGACGTGAAACACTGCTGCAGTATCTGAGTCGACCTGCGTGCACTGTGCCTACTGTACCTAACAGGGTTGGAAAGTGAGCTGTATTTCCATGACACTACAAGCCTGCCTGCAGTTTGCTGTTGAGCTTGGCGTGTTTGGGGACTGAAAACACTCTGGGCAACAACACCAGGTGTGGAGTGTTTGGTCTGGGCCGAAGCACGAGGCGGACATGTCTGGAACCTCCACAGAAGTATTCCTGTCATCCGAGCAATCATGGCCGCCCAATACAAACAAAAGCAAACGCTTCCTCCGATCGACGGCGTTTGGGTGATGGAATGTTTGTGTCATGGCCCCCAACACCCTCGCTTGTCCACCTGAAGGACCACTTGACCTAAGATTGAACGCTTGCTGCTCCCACCGGCCTGAGAAGCCTCCAGGAACGGCTTCCTGTCCACTCCTCCGAGCACTGGATCCGTCACAACCTCTCACATCATCGAATGTCATTTACTTTACTGCGTCTGGACTCAAACACTTGGTCTATCATCACGTCTTTCCCATCAGGTGCGAGTCATCAACCGACTGCATCTTCATCATCCTCCAGTCACACCTGTCCTCTCCATGTCTTCCTCCATCATGAACCTCTCCTACTATCTTCCTTCTTTATCTCCAGCATTCAGTGTTGTCATTCCATTCCAGTCTCCCTATCCTCATCTCTGACTCTTCCAACTCTGACTCATGAGTCTCTAGAAATCATGGCAGCGGTGTGAGTGCCACCCTGCCTGCAGTCTCCTCTTCACCTCCTTCATCCTGCCTTTTCCTCCCTCCTCCCTCCACACACATATACAACATGCGTTCATTCACCTTCTCTCTTCATCCTCTTCACTCTCACAAGCAACCTTCCTATCCTCCATCATGAAAAGACGAAGCTTGGAGAGGCGCAACAGTCCTGAAGACTCCAGACCCACAGCTCCTGTAATATTTGGCTGCTTTATTGGATTCAATTCCCTCAATTTTACAGTTAGTGGTGAGCTTTTCACTTGAAGTGAAAGAGCAGTTGTTTTGGGCTCCAACGATTGGTGCTCTCTTTATTTGTTCTTTGGAGGATTGTCCCAGTGACACGCTCCTTCATTATGTGGTTTATCTCCGGTACGCAGAGTTCAGCCGCCGCAGACAGTCAATGAAGCGGTGAATTAATCTCAGGCGGGAAATATTTGGCATATAAATCAATTGTTTTGCCCTATTTGTAAATTCTTTTCCTGAGTGATGTGAGATGATCTGTTTGTATAAATGAGAAACAGAAAGGGCAGCGCTGCTAAAACATTTGCAGAATGAGTTAGTGGGTTGTTGCTCCAATGAATCACGACCCCAAAAATGACAAGCGAAAACAGCACTATTTTGATAAGGACTGAGAAATAAAGACGAGAGAAAGTTCCAGACTGCGGGACTTTCCACTTTAGTTTTTGGTCACACTTCATATTAGGGAGAACAGATGACCAGAAATAAAAGACTTATTTTGACGTGTATTACCAGCCTGTAATTTGAATGATCTGTCTCACATGGAAAAAAGAAACAAGCTATGGATGGTCCTGAGTTCAGAATCTGCAATACGGAAGCTTTAACATTCATTTCCAGCAGAAACCTTTGCGGCAGAGAAATGGATGAAGCGAGCCGGAAGCCTTCAGAAAGTCGGAGAAAGAAGTCTGCTGTGAGAGCCATCACTGGTGTGACAATGATGCACTGTGGAGATTTGACAAACGCACTGTGAAGCAAGTTCTTCACTTGTCAAGAGCAGAACAGAATGGGACCTTTCAGTGCCACTCTTCCCTCAACAGATGTCAAAGGACCTCTGAACGCCCACAAACCGACTCCAAGCTGAGTAGGATTAAATCATTACAGGTGTAATCCCACCACACCAGTCACCAGGGAGGCCCCGACGATAATCTGAACATTTTGTTCGGTCATTTATGGGTTTTCTTTCAGGAAAAAATGGAATGGGGGCGTCCCAGCTACACAGGGTGAGAGGCGGGGACACCCTGGACAGAAGTCAGTACAGACACACTCGCACCCACACACAGTTCATCGCCACTAAACCTCTTGCTCCCTGATGTTTTCAGTTTTAACTGGTTCATACGTTGATCAGGGGCCTCAAACCTGTGGCCCATGGGCCATTTGCGGCCCTGAGGATGAAATTTTGTGGCCCGTCACAAGGCACACTTAGTCCAAAGTGAGATGTTTAGAAAACACTGTATAAATGAACAGTGCAAAGCCACCAAGTCATTTGTGGAATGACTTGCAGACTTTTTTAAAGGAGCCTGTTCAAGAGGCTCACGTTGACAACACCAACTGATGAAGCAAAAACGGCCAATGACAAGTGGCCAAACCACAACCTCTGGACTCTTCCGGCCCAGCCTCTCCAAGCCTCTCACAGGTGTGCCTGAGCATGTCGACTTTGGTGGGGCATAACCTTTTCAAAAACAATCAATTTCCCCCCAGTTCATCGACTGTGGGAGGAAATCAGAGTGCCCTGAGAAAATGCTGTAGGCACTACACCGATCGATGCACCTTCCAACCAAAGTCGTGCCGGACAAGAGCAGAACCGAGACGTAAATCTGTCACTCACGTGTCATGTGGAAGATGCCGTCGCAGGCGCTGATGTGGGACAGGAAGGCGTTCCCCAAACCTTGGCCAGCGTGCGCGCCTTTGACCAGCCCGGCAATGTCGACAACATTGAGGAAGGCCGGGACTTTGCTGCAACGATAAACATTCACCATGTCAGATGACGCAGACTCAGATGACACAATTCTACTGGGTTGGAGTGATGAAGACGGACAGTAGATGGACCATGATGTTCGCGGATGACGTCTAAAACACAAGGCTAGCAAAGGAATCAGAACACTATCACGATGTTTAGCAGCGAGTTCCTATCCATGGGGCGGTTACGAGCTAAAGGAGAACATAGAACACAATGAATCGATCGACAGCATCGTCGGTGCGGGTGAGACTCAGTCACACTCATCAAAACGGCCTCAGGTTGAGCCTGCGAGGGTCCGTACCTGGCTGGCTTGTGGAACTGGCAGAGGAAATCGTAGCGTTCGTCTGGAATGGGCACTCGGCTTTCATTTGGGTCAATGGTGCAGAAGGGAAAGTTCTCAGCCGCGGCTTGACTCTTTGTCAGCACGTTGAAGAAGGTTGACTTCCTGGAAGAAAACAGTGGTGAGTTCCAGCCATCTCAAGAGCTTACGCTTTAGTGCAGTTGAAGTCCCATCCGGGTGGATATCTGGAGGTCCTGATCGCACATGTGATGCCGATCCTCTGCATGTCAGGTGGGGTGAACGGATGATACACAATACAACAGGTGCAAATGAACAGTGATGAAAGATCACTGAGCTTCTATCTGTAAGAGAGGTCAGACACCCTTCGGAGAACGCAGGTAACATCCGCTCGCATCTGTCATCTGTTTTGAGGGACTCTCAAACTAGGGTTCAGGGACCGCCAGGAGTCACAGTTTGGGGGCCCGTCAGCAACCAATGAAACTACTTCTCCAGCTGGTCTAAATTATTATTATTATTATTGTTATTATTATTTGGCATTAGGATAAAAGTATTCCTAGTTTTTTTATTTTAAGTGACAATAATAATAATAATAACTATTATTTATTTTCATTGTTCATTTTCTCGTGTTTCCAATTTTTCAAATTGAAATGTCATTTCATTTGCATGTCTTTTCTTACCATGATCTCAATATCTGTCACTCACTACTAACCACAAGTGAAGGTAGAAACCAACTGGTAAATGGGAAGTTGTCTTTTGGCTCAGCTCTTTCTTCAGATGTGAATCATTACACATTACTGTGTGTACAATACATGAGCAGGACGGCTGCGTCGGAACATCCCCCAAAACAGAAGCGACTTCAAGCCGTCTGGCATCAGTTAGGTTTATCGAAAGAAGCACAAGAGGCATGCGAGGAGAAGTAGATTCAGCGTGACAGCCCGTAACCTCAGCGCGTTCTATCCTGAAACCAGGAAGAAATTGTGGTTTCTGAGGGTGGGAAATAAAAACACGCAGCACGAGAATGTGATCTTTGTTAAATGTGACGGAACAGCTGACAAAACACCGAAGCCGGCGCTGGAATCTGTCTCTCGAGCGTCAGACCCAAACCAACTTTTATTGATCACTTCGTGCTTGTGCGCCTTCATTGACACTTCACGGCTAATACCTGCGAACAACATCACCATTCACATGCGCTAAACAGTATTTTTTTCATCAAACACGCCCTCATCTGGAGCACAACACCCACAGCCCCTCGACAAGGGCAGAAGAATTTCTCTGGTAAAAATAAATGCGAGAAAATATCGGGTATAATTACCGGCGTTTAAGTGCCACAGGCTATGATTACACCTGAGGCAGATGCAAACATCTCTGCAGCCGCGAGGTTCACGAGCTTCCACTGGCTTCCATCGCAGCAGCGCTCCCTGTAATGGTTCCTCGCTGGGACTACGCAGGACTCTCTGGCCTATCGGTACTTTATTATTTCTAGTTTGGAAGGCAAATGGGCAGAGGACGAGGCGCGAGAATCCGAGGACGCTCTTCAGAACCTGGGTGCTGAGTGGCTCGGTGAAGTGGCATCTGAAAGCAGCCAATCAGCAGGTGCTCCCAGATGGCAGCGGAACCTGAAGAGGCTGGGATCCTCTACTTGCAACACAATCTCACTCCTGAGGAGCCACATGTGGTCAAGCGATACATGAGGCAGGCGTTCAATTGAATGACGCTCCGACGAAAAGAGACCTGCAGGGGTCGGTGATGGTGGCGCTTCGATGTCACTTGGTATATATTGTACCACATGGGATGAAAAGCTTGGCTCACAGTGCCACCATTTCGGCACCAGCACCAGCCGAAGGTCACACAGAGTAAGTTAGAATGAGAGCTCCCGTTCGTCCTCATCCGAACCCCACCGTCCTTAAGAATGATATCGGTGGCAAAACATTTGTTTCACTCGAAACACGTCAACGTGCCACGCGGAAGGCTGACATCTGCGAGGCATATTCCACTTGGCAATGCTTGGCAATATGGGCTGGCATGAGCTGGTGGTTCTGTTTTCTGCAGTCAGAGATGGTCGGAACGCACTTGACCCGTTCTAGACCCAAAAATATACAGACCCTCTTTGCTTATCACACATCCAGAACCTCGGAAAAACTCGCATCTGCACGCACTCGCCAACATTCATACCAGATCGACTCCGCCCGACTCATCGCATATATTTAGAATGTACCCTCAGATAAAGCAGAAGGTCCCATCCTGGACACGCTAGCGCATGCTAACATGCTCGTGTTCGCACCAACGTGTGCACACTTCAACAAAGAGAAAACTACAGAACACATGCTGAGAGGTTCGCTCTTGACTGCTGGTGCTTTGAGCGACAATTGAGCCATAACTACGAGTTTGACAGATGATTTATTGTGTCGGTTCAGAGTGAGTGGAATAAATGAATAATAAATAAATTACGTGTAAACAACTCTGAAGCCAAATCCTCATGAAAGTCGGTGCCTCGGTACTTTAAGACTTAATTAAAAGTCAGTTTATTAACACACGCTTGAGCTGAAAACTGATCCAAATTAAAAGATTTTCATCGTCTTCTGTTGCCTTCATGTCAGTTTGCAACCCAAAGTGGCAATCTGGTTACGGCCACTGGCTAAGTGAAGGTGTTTGAAGTGAAGGGCGGTGTCTGAACTGTCTACAAAGTGGATGAATAAAAAGTCTGCGTGTTTGCCAAGTGCCAACGGCGGCATGTTCCAAGTGCAAGTCAAAACATGTTCACCTCCTAGAGTAAACCCCGGGACCCGTTTCCTCCACGCACCCACACAACAAGGTGACGACATGCGTCCGGATTCTTCGCCCAAACTGAGGTCCACAAACCAGCTAGCTTCAGGAACTCAGATGCACATGGCCTGCAATCGCGTCAATGAGTGCTAACTCACCCGACGTTGGGCAGACCGACAATTCCTATTTTCAAAGAGGTCCCGAACCTTCCGATCAGCGGCGGTGGCTTGAGCGCGTCACCACCCTTTGCCTGTGAAGACCTGGCGTCAGAAGTGGGATTACATCACCATGCATCAGGCAACACACCTTCTTGGGAGCCATTTCTGAGTCGAGACTCGGTGCAGCCGCTCGACAGCAGTATGGATGAGAGACCAGTCCTGGACTGTGCTGGCCGCGCTCTCAAAATAGACCAGGCAGTTTGTGGGAATGAAAGTCGACACTGTACGCTGACTGCAGCTTCCACATTTAGCCCAGGATGGTATCAATGTAGATGAGCGGTCGTGGACGTCCGTCTTGGATTGAACTGGGATCTGAACTGCTGTCAACAATTACCTGCTTTAATTTCATCCTGGCGCGGACCTGACACGGGACATTCATGCGGTGTCTCCGTGTTTCTTTCCTCCCCCCGCAATTATCATCATTACTGAGCAAAGTGGATTTGAAATTGCTCTTTAATGCGCATCTCTGCGCAGCCTTTACCTGCTACATCACATTAAACAAAGGCCTGAGAGCCTCTCCTCATCGTAAAGACCAGCGGATCCTGACATCTCCATTCATGGCGGCTTGAATAGTTCTGTCGCCGGGCGGGTAGGTATCTCATCTAAATATTTAAACCCTTGTCAAATTCTGATTTAACAAACAAGCTGCGGGCTGGAGGAAACATGTCGTCGCTCAAGCACTCGCGTTTGGACTTCATTAACAACATGAAACACAGCTAAATGATACAGGAGGTAAAGATGGTTCCAGTGGCCGAGGGAGCTTGGTTCACCTGTCTTCTCATGCTGGTCTTCTGGACCTCCTCCTCTCCTCCTAATGTAAAGGGCAACCTCATAAATCCTCTCTAAATGTCTTGAACTCTGATCTCCAAAGGTCGTACAGAGGTGTCTCAATGCTTCCATGTGCGTTTTATTCCTGGGAATATTCTGATTTTTAAGTCACCTCTTCATCCGGCCTTGAGCCCTAACTGCCCCCGTCTACCTCTAACCTTCCTTGTCTTTGTTGCTTGGTCTCAGAGGGATGGCCTTGTTTGCTGCTTGATCTCTGGCCTCAACAATATCCAACAGATCCTCCTCAGTCAACAGAGACCTCCCCCCAGTTACCTGGAACACCACTCTAACAAGACACACTGGGGGAAAGAACTGGCTCCTAAAGCAAAAGAGATTCTACTTTGAGTCTCTCCCAGATGACCCTACTCTCGGGGGTGTATTTAACATTAAAAACAGGGTTTGACTCAGCTCTTCAGACTATTCTTCCATCACTCGTGAACAAGACCCCTCACATTCATCTCCTTCACCTTGTGAGGACCGAGCTCATGGCCAACCTGGACAGAACTGTCCACCCTACAACTGTGGACTCAGACTTATGGGAGGAGATCCTGCTCCCAGCTGAGGGAGAAACAAAGGCCTCACAATGATGTGCGAAACCCCACATGAACTAACGCAGCTAAGGGTTTGACTTTTTAGAGACAAAGTGTTCTAAAATAGCTTCAAACGTGTGTTCATCAAGACAAGCAAAAACTGTTGTTGTCCTGGTGTCGAGAAGTCGACTGCAAAACGGCTTCAAAGCAGGTGATAAGTGATTCAGGAACCCGGTGAGAGGAACAGGTGCAGCCCCGTGAGCTAAACTAAATTACCACAATTAGTTAAATGTCCCCAAATAAACTCCCCTCAGCCGAAATACGAATTAAAGCCCACGGGGGCGCAGCAGACGATCGTCGCCCAAATCCAGCAGGTTACAAGAGCGAGGCTGCTGCGCGTTGATCTGATGTCATCGTCCTCATCTGAGGATGGACTAAATGACTTTGTCTTTTGTTGCTCAGACGTTTTGTTCGAGCAAGGAAATTGTCTGTTTTGTTTAGTCGCATATAAGCCTATAAAAAAGAGCTCTCTCATGAGACAGACTCACTCTTCAACTGCGGAAAACATCGCCGCGTTTATTGTCACCTTACCAACGATTAAATCGGTTTTACTCAGCGCCACACCGCCTCCTGCTCTCTATTCTAAATAAATCATCCAGATCTGACGCCCATTTACAATTAAAAATGCTCCTGAATGGAGAATAAATAAAGCATTTCACCTCACCGCTGAATGCTATCAGACAAATGGTCATAATTGCAAATAAATGATTCCATTTTCGCAGCCATTTGTTGAGATTTTTTTTTTTTTATCATTATTATTTCCAATTCACCCTTTCAAACGTGGGGGGCCGCAAACGGAGCGTATTCGAGGAAATTGTTGACTGGCAGCACTCACGCGCCATAATGGAGCGTTATTTTTGCTCAGGCCTTTTATCGACAAATTGCTTGAGGAAATATAATTCATAATACCCTTTTATATACACTGAACCCATGTAAAAAGCGCTTGATCGAAATACATTTTCATATCTCAACAAATGAAAATGAAAGGACGCAAGGCCTTATCTGGATTTCGAGGGACATAAGCAAGTTGGTGTTGCCTTTAACTGACACTTCAACCTCCGCAACAAGTGAGCGTGCGGGGGCGCGAGTGGCACGCGCGATTGCGTGTGCGCGGACCCGTGACATTTTTTTTGTTAGACAATTAATCTTATCAGTTTTAATCGCGGTGCAGATTCGCTCGCGTTTATTTAAAAATATTTAAAGCGATTTGTAGTTTGTGGAATTTGATTGTGAAATTGAACTTTTTTCTCTCTCTCTCGTCGCTCGGCGCTAATTTAATGACGGATGTGAAACTGGGCTCCGACGCACACGCACGTAAGAATGTATATAAATGTAATACACAGAGTGGCTTCTTACCTTCCACGGTGCGTCAGATCAGTGAACAAAAACGCGGAGCTGATGAAAGCCTGCAAAAATATTAAAGAAATATCGGTAAGTGTTTTAAAAAACGCCAAATGTGGGGCAGCCGGCGATCCGAGGCTGCGGCGCGGATGATTGACGGTGGATTTTGGGGTGTTGCTGTGAGCTGGGGCGTCACTCATTGGCTGACTCCGTCCGCATCCGCCGCAGATTGGCTGCGCGTCCGCGTCAGCTGTACTTGAAAGAAGACGCAGTCTACAACTAGCTAGTGTGGGAGCCGGCGGCCGGGAGAGCGACAGGGTGAACTGACGCCCCAGCACCGGGACTCGGAGACTAATTGGAGACTAACAAGTATTGAAATAGCGATTAAAAAAAAACAAAACACTCGCATCCACGTAGGACACACTGGATATGGCTACCTCTATTCTTGGGGTGAGTAGAGTTGTTTTCAATCCGCGCGTAAAAGTTGTGCGTAAAAGTTGATGGCCACTCCTCTGTGCAACTTCCACGGCTTCTAACATGTACTTTGGATGTTGCCTTTATTGATTTGAGGTTAGCTGTGTCAGGGTTGTGCGTGGCGATGTATTTTTGAAAAGATTCAAACATATATTTATTTTTATCTAAAACCCGTCCATTTGAAAAAGCGCCGTATTCATGATAGCGGCGTGTCAAACAAGAGAGGCGTCCGCGGCTGTCTGAATCATATTCTGGATGTTCATGTTTTGACTTTGCCTTGTTGTTCACGACGCAGGAAGAGCCACGGTTTGGAACTACTCCCTTAGCGATGCTGGCAGCAACCTGCAACAAGATCGGCAACACCAGTCCTCTCACCACTCTACCTGACTCCAGCGCCTTCTCCAAAGGTGGATTTCACCCGTGGAAGAGGTCCAGCTCCAGCTGCAGCCTCGGCTCCAGCCTGCCGGGCTTCACGGTAGCGACCAGCCGAGCCTCCTCGGGACTTACACCCACGAGTGGCGCGGGGAACAGCGCCTTCTGTTTGGCCTCCACCTCCCCGACCTCCGCCGCCTTCTCCACCGAGTACAGCGGCCTCTTCTCCAACACGGCCAGCGTCAGCACGCAGGAGTCCGGACAGTCCGCCTTCATCTCCAAGGTGCACACGTCAGCGGAGACGCTGTACCCACGGGTGGGCATGGCGCACCCGTACGAGTCCTGGTACAAGACCGGCTTCCACTCCACCATCTCGGGCGAGGTCGCCAACGGCGCGTCGTCGTGGTGGGACGTGCACACCAACCCCGGGTCGTGGCTGGACGTGCAGAATCCGGCCGGCGGCCTGCAGACCTCCCTGCACTCGGGCACCCCGCAGGCGATCCACTCGCAGCTGAGCGGCTACAACCCGGACTTCTCCTCGCTGACGCACTCCGCCTTCAGCTCCACGGGGATCAGCCCGTCCGCCTCCCACCTCCTGTCCACCAGCCAGCACCTGTTAACACAGGACGGTTTCAAAACGGTGATCCCCACCTACACGGACACGTCCACGGCCAACGCCATGATCTCGGGAGGCGGCTCCGGCATCAGCAGCTCCAGCCGCTCCTCCAGGCGCTACTCCGGCCGCGCAACCTGTGACTGTCCCAACTGCCAGGAGGCCGAGCGGCTGGGGCCCGCCGGGGCCAGTCTGAGGAGGAAGGGTCTGCACAGCTGCCACATCCCCGGCTGCGGGAAGGTCTACGGCAAGACGTCGCACCTGAAGGCGCACCTGCGGTGGCACACCGGGGAGCGGCCCTTCGTCTGCAACTGGCTCTTCTGCGGGAAGCGCTTCACCCGCTCGGACGAGCTGCAGAGACACCTGCGCACTCACACCGGGGAGAAGCGCTTCGCCTGCCCGGTGTGCAACAAGCGCTTCATGCGCAGCGACCACCTGAGCAAGCACATCAAAACGCACACGGCCGGAGGAGGCGGGGGCAAGAAGGGCAGCGACAGCGACACCGACACCAGTAACCTGGAGACCCCGCGCTCCGAGTCCCCGGATCTGATTTTGGAAGGGCCGAGAATCACAGTGAAGGAAGCGTCTCCCCACGACGAGCCATAAACCAACCCCCCTCCCCCCCGTCCCCCACTCCCGCCCCCAAATCAGCTGAAACTAAAACGGGTTGACAGACTTTAAAGGAGAGAAAGATTTTCAAAGACAGTCGTCTCCGCAGGTATTTAAATCCACGGCGAGTGAAAGATGGAAATATTGTGGGACTCCGGACTGTAAATGTGTTCTCTCATGTTCGTTTCATTCGTGTTGACCTGGAGATCAGGGACTTTATTTGGACGCACTTTGTGGATATGTACGTACACAGCTTTTTTATTTGGATAATTTCGGTTGACACATTTTATCCATTCGCTCTGAAAAAAAATCTATCTATATATCAATGTTGTACAAAGTCACACGTATAAGACTCGTTTTAAAATAATTAAACATCTTCAAATGCCTTTATTCTCTTGCTTTTTAATTTTAATTCCATTAATTTGCGTCTATTTTTTCTCATTCTAAAATATGTTGTCTTGACTATTTATTGTCTAATTTAAGCAAAGGCGAGGTCGGTTCTCCTTCCGTGTTTTATTTTAATCTCACGTGAAGGGCCAAGAGTCAAACGGTAATTTTGGATGCGAGGCGTTTTGTCACTGCGTGGTATTTGAATACGAGTGGGGGGTCTCGTTGAAAAGACTGAAGGATGCTCTCTGACTTCTTTGTGTTTGCCCAGTGCAGCGTCCGAACCGAACAGAATGATTACCGGTCCGGGAGAGGGAGCATGTCGGGGACGGCTGTGGGTCTCCCCCAGCCCTCCCTCCCTCCCTCCCTCTTTGGACCCTTTCAGTGGCTGTTAAATTGATCAGAAAAGCGCAGGAAGGACATTATTTGCATTTCCTCTGGCGCATGAGAAACTTAACGGCCAGGAAAAAAAAGAATCTCACGTCACCCTGATAACCTTTGCAATTCATTTTTAAACATTTTTGCACGCGTTAAAATGTATTAGATTTTTATCAATTTAACAAAATACTTCCTAATAACTGACATAAATAACGTGCAAATGTCTTGTTGAACCCGTTGAGGCAAAGACACCCGAATAATAAATGACGACCCATGAACATTGTATATTAAATGAAGCCAATATTTCACGCGACAAACACATCTGTCATCACTTGACAGTCATAATTAATATCGTTTTATCAAAGTGTCGGAATCATTTCGTGGTGAGTGATACTCAAGCCTTCTCCGTTCTAAATCTCACCCTCCCATTTGTAAAAACATTATGAAATAATTGTTATGCCACCAAATTATTTTGGTACTGGAATAATTTTCCGTGAGAAAATATTTACTTGTATTAGCAAAAACCCGTGACGCAGTCAGTCCCGTCCGAATCTTATGAAGATATATAAAATTGAAATAAGACCATCTTTTCTGTTGCACACTACCTGTTCTGTTTTGATATTGAAAGGAAAAAAAATCATTGCCATTTCAATAAATAACCCGACGTGTTTTACATTTAATAACCCACTAATACTATGCTAGTTATTGAAAAAACGAATGCTATTTGATTCGCCATTTGTTTTTCGTCTACACCGATAATGCGCATGAAGCCAAACAGAAAAAAAAAATGATGGGAATCGAAAACACAAATTAGAAACTACTTGAAACGTCACTATTATGTCAATAAATGAGGTTTCAATAGATGGAGAGCAAACGTTAAGACAGCATTTTAGAACCAAAAACGAATCTCATAAAACCGAGTTACATCGCGAAGATGCAGTTTATATATATATATATATATATATATATATATATATATATACAGTAAGGTATTCTATAAATCCTTAAATTTAAATCAAGAAGATGAATAATTCTCAATAAAACGTGCAAATTTAAAAAAAACTGCGCAATAAATTAAAATAAGGACTTTTGTAGTCGTGACGTTGATTTAATTCAGGGTTCACAACATCACACTAATGGACAAAAATAAGATCTGAAATTAAAAAAAAAAAAAGGGGAACCAACGACAAAAGTGATTTGTGTCCGTTCGACAGAGCAGAAGTCGCGTGGAATGCTTCCCTCTAGAGGAGAAGAGGGGGAAAGCAGGCCATTTATCTTCCACTTGACTCGGGGAAGTGTGAATTTTGATTCTGATGGAGTGGAGCGTTTGGTGCAGTCCTTCAGTGCCTGGGCTTGGCTCGGTCCTGAGCGGACTCGGGTCTCCTCTCCCTGCTCCTGCGGCGTCGGTCCTCCCTGCCTCTGTCTCTGTCTCTGTCTCTGTCTCGACTCCTGCTCCTCTCCAAGCCGGGCCTGGAGGTGTCGTGCCTGTGGCGCTCCCTCCCCCCACTCCTGCTCCGGCTCCGTGCCCTGTCCGTCCTTGCTCGCCTGTAATCTCCCGACTCCTCTCTGGAGCGTCTGCGCGGGCTGGCTGACCTGCTCCTGCGAGCGGAGCTCTTCTTCTGACTCTTGACTTCTCGCTCGCTGTCTGAGCTGTGATCACGGCGGGACTCTTTTTTCTTATCCCGATTCCTCCTCTGGTTCTTGGACTTGTCGCGCGTGTCAGAGTCCGAGTCGCTGCTGCTGCTGCTGCTAGACGAGTCGTCGGAGCTGTCGCTGCTCTCCTGCCTCTTCTTGTGCTTCTTCTTCCCTTTGCTCTTTTGCTTTTTGCTCTTCTTCTTCTTTGCTTTCTTCTTATCCAGACGGTCGAGTTTTCTGTTTTAAACACACAACCAAGTTTATTCATTTACCGTGCCGTGTGGCTGGATACAATAAAAGAGAAGAACTTCAGGACTCACATTTCAGCAAACTTTCCTTAGTTTCAACAGCAGAGTGAAGCTCATAAGCTCCGCTTCACTCTCCAGTCTTCCACTGCTGATACTTTGTACATTAAAATCGACGCAGAAAACCTCGCCATTGGAGCAAACACACCGTCAAATGACTGGTTTTGTTCTTAAACGCTAAGTAGATCAACTTTTTAACAGCAGCTTGAAATGGTTTCAACACCAATACCAAATAAAAAAGGTGTTTCTCAGCAGCATAGAAAACAAGTGAAATTAATCCAAGAGTAAATGGTGGTGAAACCGGCGTTAACTGGCCATAAATGCTCCTAAACTGTTGCTTGCTTTTGAGGCGTGATCTTCAAAGTCAACACCACATAGTACAGGCTTGTGTGCCGACCCGATCGTTCCCCTCCACACACCGAGTCATCAGCTCCCCATCAGTGACGTACACGGTAGAATGAAATAAGGAAAAGTCTTGTCGGTGTGAGGAAGGCGATGGGATGGTCCTTTTATCAACGCCATCTTTGTTATGTTGGAGGAGCTAGGAATTTCACTCATGGCGTTGCTTCATCAACATCTGTGTCCACGTACCTGAGCAGCTTCTGCTTCTGCTTGGTGGAGAGCGACTTCAGAAACTCCACCTCGGGGTCCTCGTCTTCCTCGCTGGCCACGTACTCCTGCGAAAGACGACATTACACTTACTCGCACCAGTGTTTACACCAGCTGAAGTCTTATGCTTGGCATCAATGTTTGAAACTCATCGTCCGGTCGCAGGTGAACCGAAACACACACGCTCAGACGGGAGGATGAGAAATATATTAGTGTAAGCATCGTCGCTGAAACTGGTAAAGAGATGTAAACTCTGCACAAACACCTGCGCTAATGTTCAAGAAAGTGTTCACAGCTTCATAGAGGAAACAGCAAAGTGTGGTGAGGGAACACGCTGCTCATCACATGAGAAGTCTATGGCAGAGGGACCCACACTCAACCCCCCCTGCTGAGGTCCTGCCGTGTCCAGGTGTTGTGCATAATAATTCCAGCAACATTCCCGTGGATGACGTGACAATAAAGTGTCGCACCTTCCCATCTGAGTTCTGGACCTCTGTCTCACTCCAAGCCCGGCACGTTTCTAACCCGGCACTCGTCATCAGCTCAAGGGTACGTGTGTGTGTGTGTGTGTGTGTGTGTGTGCGTGTGTGAGAGTGCTCTCATTCTTGTGTGTGAAAATGAGACAATCACCTGTGTCGGATCACAAACGGTAGCGCTCCGATCAAGGACACATTTCTTCAGGGCGAACCCGCTGTTTCGCATCTCCGCCATTAACTCCGAGGGGTGCATCGACGGACCTGTTAGCACAAATCACAGCATCACAGCCCCATTGATGTCGGTCGACGTCGCCGCGGCGGGAATGTCAGGGGCGGCTTTGTTAACAGTACGGGACGTCGAATCAACTCACTGCACTTCCGGCTGAGCAAATCATACAATATCAGTCTCGGCTAAAGCAGTGGAATACACAATAATTACTCTTTCCATTCGCGGCGCGGGAGGACGACCATTACCGCGCCGCGCCGGCTGGACTCGTCCAGAGTAAACACCATTACTTACTACTCAACTGCAGATTGAAAGAAATCAGAACCAGCTCGAGACTGGAGGCTCGGTGGAGTGCTGACCTTCAGACGAAGGACAAGGAGACCACACAGGCACAGGGGCTTCAGAGTCCATTAATATTCACACTTTACTTACTCTCATACTTGACGTCATGATGAGCTTTTTGCAGCACATTTTAAACAAGTCGCACTTTCCAAAGGTTTGTGATTCAACTTGATTTCCATTCTGTTCAGAATATTTCTGTCAATTTATATCAGTTCTGCTCAAATATGAAAGAGATTCTCTGTGATATACTGCTGTAAATAAAAAAAAACAGAATGTTTACATTCTGGTTCAAACTGGATTTGGGCATTTTATGACTCAACATCAGTTAGATTTTACTCAAACACCAGCCCTACTGTACTGACATCCCTAAACCTAACCCTCTGGATGAGCTGCCGATCAACAGATGACCAGAGTTCTGGGACCCACTAAAGGTGGTGGGAGACAAGAGGATGTTGAGGAGTCCATGTTTCAGAACCAGTCTCCCCTGCACAGGAGACTCACTGAGCCGCAGCAAGGAAGGACGCTGTTAAACCGTTCATGATTTTCATGAGGCATCATCAACCCTGTCTCCGGCCACCGAAATGCTTTGTTCCTGCCAATTTAGTTTGACTCTTGGCCGACCCAAATGTGGTCATTTTCGGCTTTAATTTAATCTCCAAAACACTAAAAAATATAATGTTGTCTGGCACTCACCTGCGCCATCGTCTGTTGCAACAGCGCTGGCGTTGATCCCAGACAGCCCAAAAAGAGGGCACTCTCTGTCCGTGTTGACGTGTCCCCACTTGTGGCACTTGATACAACGCACATTGCGCACCTGCACAAGAGAGCAAAGGCTTTCAGTATAGACTTTCAGTAATGCTCCAAAATGCATGATTTTGTCAACAAATACTGTGCCTCCCTCTGGTGGTCAAAAACACAAACGCATGCGCCACACTAAAGCGATCTGAATTTTTCAATGATTCCACTGTTCAGACCGGCAGAACATCATCAACGCAGAAATAATATTGAGTTAATAATGTGTCAAATTGTTATCAAGTTGATAAATTGCAGTACAACATGTTCAGAAACAAGAAAAGTGATGAGTCACCTGAATTCCAAACGGTTGATCTCTGATATTCATGTCATCTTTGGCATATCTGCAAGAATGCAAAGAACAGAATGAAGTGCTGTTGGTAGTCACCACCATAATTATTAAAAAGTAAGGTAAATATTTTATTTACTTCTCTCTGGGCGCCCCCTTTTGCCACTCAAATTTATATTCTTCATCTCCTTCCTAAAAACAAAGTTGACTTTTAGCATTGAAGTTTAGCACAGCAAAGAAAAGGTGATGTACTGCAGACCTCACCTCGTTCTTTTCCTCTGCAGAGTTGACAAAGGTGGAGGGAAAACACAATTATTATTGTTATTATTAACAAAAACAAGAGGGAAGCTTCATGATGACTGACCTTTGGAGGCTCCTGGTGGAGCTTCATACATGAAATTGAGTCCATTTTTCACTCGATCATCTCCCATCAACAACCTGTGAGTAAGAGAAGATACAAAACCATGTCAGTCATCCAGCACCCTCCCTAAAATGGTACACAGTGTGTTCGGTAGTACCTGTTATTGTAGGTGTCCTGCTCCTTCAGGTACGCCTGCATAAGATCTTCTTGCCTCCGTTTTTCGAAGGTGAGTTTCTGCTCTGCTATCCATACCTGAAGGGGTGAAAGTAAATTCCATTTTCACTACTGACCACAGCATTGGATGACATGAGTATGATGTGATGATACATATTTGTAAGCGGTGATTGTGTAAGGTCCCACTTATGGGAGCTCAAGCCTTTTTCCTCACAGTCTTGAATTCTGTAACTGGTTTACATAGATCACAACGGCAAACGTAGGGCAATATTTAGTGGCTCACTTTGCTTTTAGACAAAAAATATATACGTTTCCCATTCCGACTTCGTCAACATGTTCAAAAGAAATTGAAGCACATTTGATCTATATCACTTTCAATTTGGCTGAAGGTTCCGGCAACACTAACCAAGTGAAAGAAGTCCTTTATAGTTATTTCCCGCCACGTTTGCTGATTTAGACGCGTTATTCGGCACTTGAAGTACACGTTATCGTCTACCAGGGTTATTTGCTCGAAGTAGAAGGAACTATCTCAGTTCAAAACATCGACAGAGATTAGCATGTTAGCTCGCGCTGCTAACGACACGGAATGACACCCACCTTTTTGATGTTTGACTTGGAAGCTGGATGAAAATCCTTCTTACACATGAAATTCGCAAACGACTTCCCCATGTTTGGTTGTTTGGGATGAAAATATGAGAAACCTAAAGCGCAGCCCGCACTAGCATCCGTAGACGGCTCTTTGACCCCGGATGTAAACAAAGGCCCTGATAATCACTTCCGTGTTTGAGTGGAAAGGGTCTCGCCAACGCCAATTCACTGTTGATATATATTACTTTTAATTGGTGATTTATCAGTAAGACACTATTGATTTCAGCGTGGTTATCAAAGGGGAAAATATACATAATATTAAAAAATCGTAATCCAAGTCATATCAACTTCCGGATCATTGCGCGGATCACGTGACAGTGACGTTTCCCTCAGTGGAGAATTGAAACTCACGCCAGCCAGACTGACACCTGAGGTTCTGAATGCCGATCTACGTTTTTTAAACGCACCGTTCGACTGTTTTTTTTTTTTGTGTGTGTGTAATGGCAACACGTGAAATTCTCTCTTTCAGTATGGAGCCTGTTTCTTGTGACACCTTCGTCGCGCTGCCTCCATCCACGGATCGTCAACAAATCATCTTTGGGAAGAACTCGGACCGGCCCTGTGACGAGGTCCAAGAAGTGGTGTATTACCCTGCCCGGGACCACCCTCCAGGCCAGACGGTGGAGGTAAAAGACGCACGCGTCCTGACTGTTACACATCTGGAGCAGTAATAAACAAAGATGCCCTCTGTCTCCCAGTGCACGTACATCCAGGTAGAGCAAGCTGCCCACACCTACGCAGTGGTTCTGAGCCGGCCCGCCTGGCTGTGGGGCGCGGAGATGGGAGCAAACCAACACCAAGTGTGTATTGGCAATGAAGCGGTGTGGGGGAGAATGAGTGCTGATGAGGAGGAGGCTCTGCTGGGCATGGATCTGGTCAGGTATGGTTGGTGGCTGGGCCAAACTGTACTCATTCAAAGTGCATGTCCGCATTCAACCGTGGTCATTCAGTTTAGTGACGTGGTTCCAACATTTTGATTTCACTTCCATGCGTTATTGATGGTTGGTGAGGTCACTTTTGGATCCAAAAGGACAGAGCTTCAGTGGCACTAACACGTGTCTTACAGGCTCGGATTGGAGAGAGCTGACTCGGCAGAGAAAGCCGTCGACGTCATCACCGGCCTGCTGGAGAAATATGGTCAAGGTGGCCAGTGCATGGAGGATCAGTGTGGCTTCACCTACCACAACAGCTTCCTCATCTGCGACAGGAAGGAGGCGTGGATTCTGGAAACCGCCGGGAAGTTCTGGGCGGCCGAACGAGTGGAAGGTGAACTGAGAGTTGCTTGTTGTTGGGTTGACTTTGGGAGCGACTAGAGACTAGACAGAGCAGGATCAGAAATGAGCATCTCAGTGGCTCTTGTGGAGAGGAGAGACTGTGTTGGAGGCAAAGAAGAGGAGCGATGAGGATGTGGAGAGGAGAGGTGAGGTTGGAGCTGGGACACGTCGCAAGTGTGACAAAAATAAATATCAACAGGAAACATAATGAAAAGTAGTCATTGTTATGTATCACCTTCACCCGATGATCTTGTTGTAATATATGCTTATAAATTGTTCTAAGTGACCCACAACGCACGCGTTAGGCATCAGCTTGCCAGTAAAGATTGTTCTGAATTTATGAACGGCTATTGCGTTATGTTGTTTCACCACGAGATGGCAGCATCTTGTTATGAACTAGACTTGATCGACTCAATGACTGAGAGTGGGGTCGGTAAATATCGAGTAGTTTCTGTATTTCTCAGTTTTGATCTTGTGTTTAGATGTATGAAAATATTCTTGGATGATTGTTTAACTTCTATTTCCTCCAGACGGACACCGCAACATCTCCAATGAGTACAGCATCACCACGCGGGTCGACAGAGAGCACCCCGGCCTGCGGGACTATGCTCTCAGCCAAGGCTGGTGGGACGGAAAGTCTCCCTTCAACTTCGCTGCCGTGTACTCCTACATGAACACGGCCAGAATAGAGGCGGCAGGAAGCCGCCGCTGTGAGGGGAAGAAGCTGCTGGAGCGAAGCAACGGCAGGTTTTCGTGGTCTTTACTTGGTCAGGGTTTCGAGCTCCTGCTCACGTGTGCCGGTCCTCTGCAGGCCACATCACTGCAGAGACCATGATGGACATCTTGAGGGACAAGGAGAGTGGGATCAACATGGAGGGGATGTTCATGACGACAGGAAGCATGGTGTCTGTCATTCCCACTGAAGCCAGTCTTCCAGGGGTTCACTACTTCACGGCCACCCCGGACCCAGAAAGGTGCTGCTGATTCAGCTTTGCTCAGGAACCTGTCAGAGACGGTGTGCGTTCTTTCTCAACAGATCTGTGTTCAAACCCTTCGTCTTCGTGAAGAACATTGAGGGGCAGATGGAGAAGACGTCCTCCCCCAGCTACGGTGCCGACGACCCCGTGAAGAAGACGCCACGCTTCCAGAGCAAACCCGACCGCAAACACAAGCTGTTTGTCAAGCACCAAGTGGTGGCTGCCATCATTGAAACTCATGCGGTAACTTGCTGAAGCTTCCTTCACCTTTAGAAGAGGATTTACTGTTGGTCTCTACAGGACAAAGGCGCGAAACTCGTGGAAGGGATGAGGCAGCTGGAGAAAGAGAAGATGTCAGAGATGGATGTGGTTCTTTGCTACGGCCTGGTGGACCCTGATCTTTTGGTGGATCTGTTCCCAAGATCTGTGCAGGCAGAGCTGAGTTTGTACGGCGAGAAGAGCTGAGCCGAACCTCTCGGGCTCATGGATGATATTTTAAATAAGAGCAATAAAACTGAGGCTTAAAAGTGCTGGGGACAAATGCTCTGAAGGTGTAAGCAAATGCTGTGTAAAAATAGTCGATATCTGCTGTCCAACTGAGCACATTGCAGTTGGAATATATTTAACACGAATTGTATAGAAGAAATACACAGAAGATTCTGGGTGTAAAATGAGTAAATGTATAATATTTCTGTTACGCTTCTATTTTGAAAGGCAGGCTGTTTCCACACCATCACTTCCTGTAAATGTCACAACATCAGAAACATTTTTACGGTGATCACAGATACACATCACAGGGTTAAAACATTAGGACACTTTTAATAAGAAAACAAATAAATAAGCAGCATTTACAAGGAGTCAGTGCTTGCATTGTTTCGGAACACAAATATTCCCCTGAAGGCGTCACATCACATTCAAGTCAAGGCAGCAGGACAGTTGGCTTTCAAGCTGGGATACTTCCTGAGTCAGCAGAAACTAGTTGGCACCTGGAACACACCTGTGCCACTCATTTGCATGTTAGGGTAAAAGCAGACGCTTCATTAGCCCTTAGAAACGACACGTCCAAGCGTTTCCACTGAACATTCCGGTGTCGTCACTGACTTGAAATGCATTTCCCTTCTCTCTGGTAACTGGCACTTTAAGTCAGCATACATTCAGCACTTCTGCACAGTGGTTCTGGCCTCGACCTCAGAAATAAAAGTGAAAATAAACACTATTCCCTGTAGCAGAAGCAGTGGTTCCTGATTTGTGCCGTGAGCCGGGTCATTTTTCCACTCACACAGGCTCATGGGTTGAAATGCTTTAGCCGTATCTAAGAGCTTCCAGTGTAAATAAAACGGACAGATAAAAGGTTGGTTTCAACTTCACAATCGAGGCGTAAAAAAAATACAATCAAAGAGCATTTCAAATGAGATTTGCCTTTGTAACATTCCCTTTTTTAAATGCCTAAAATTCATGCTTGCATTGTTAAGGACCTGGTGATCCGGGTGCGGGGGGAGGGATCACTCCATGCAGGAGGGTGGTGCGACACCCAAAAGCAACAAACCAGAACAGCTCGTCGAGCGACCGGCATGTTGCATAAACACCATCAGCGTCATGCGGTGAAGCGATAGTGAAGCTGGCTGTCTTGGAAAGCGCATTCCTGCTGGATGTGTTGAAGCACCCCGCCCTGCTGCAGACGGGTCCCGTACAGAAGCGCCTCCCCCGGGTCCTGAGCCAGGCCCACCTGCTGGAGCCAGCGCACCAGCTCACAGCCCAGAAAACAGTCCACCGCCGTGGTCCTGCCGCACCTGAGTCAGCGGGGACAAGTCAGTAGCACCAAGCACGGCAGTGGTTTTCAACTTGTCTGGTCCTGACTAAAGGTTTGTGACGCCAAAACCGCTCCCGGATGGGAACATGGGTTCAGGTTCTATTATCACTGTCAACAATCGCAACATTAGCACCTTAGCAACACGAGGGACGGCAAGTGGACTTGTAATTGTTAGATTCCTTCAATCTACTGATCGTTTGTTTCTCTCTATTCTCTCCAAGTCTCTGTCATGAGACGGATAGTTGGTGGCTACTAGCCAGGGAATATAAAATCACTACCTCGATGGCCGTGTTTTGGGGGCCACAGGGGTCACCAAACCAACTAATGGAAGGCCAGACAGACACGACTGACACGGCCTCTGGTGTGGCTCATCTCTCTGTTCACCGATGTCGCTTTGGTGTTCTGTCGATCCTAAGAAAACTACTGTAATTTCTGGACTATAGAGGGCACCGGAATATTAGCCACACCCACAACATTTAGGAAGTAAAACAGATCTTGTACATACAGCAGCCGCAGTGGTCTATAAGTCGCGGGTGCAGTGGTGCCGTCTGCACCGTAGAAAGGTCAGTGGTGCTTAAAAATGCATGAAGATCACTTCCAAACTAGTTTTGAATCGGGGCTCCAGCATCACGACTCATAAAACCTGACTTGTGCAGTAAATATACATTAATTTCCGGACTATAAGCTGCTACTTTTTTCTAACCAGTTTAGAAGTGATCCCCTTGCATTTTCAAGCCGACTGACCTGATCTACAGCGCAGACAGCCCCACTGCACCTGCGGCTTCTAGACCGCTGTGGAGTGCCATGACTCACGATATACTAGAGTAAGTGATAATCTGGTGCTGTTCCAGTATCTGAAACAGCTGATTTGAATTCTGTCCTTGAGGTTCCTCCATCCAACATATTAGTTCTGCTGCTCTAGAGCAGTCCAAATGTTCAGTAAATAACTTAAAGCTAGTGTTTGTTATGGGCAAAACACACACACTCACCTTCTCTTCCTGACAATGTCACGGCAACACTGGTCTTTGTGGTACTTGGTGAACTGAGTGCAGGTCATCCTGATCTCCTCAGGCAAGTCACTGTGGAGCTGCTCATCTGACCTCCTGGACCACAGTCGGCTCAGCCTGCCCAGCAGCAAACACAAACAGGTGTGACACCGCAGCGCCAGCAAGGTTTCTGTGAAGAAGAAAAAGATCACCTCCTCTTGAAGGGCAGGATGATGAAATGCTTGTCCAGTCCAAACAGGGCGAAGGAGAGCAGACCCTGGGAACACAAAGCAGTCGGTGAACAGCTGGTAAGTGTGGTGAACCCACGAGTGGAAATTTAAGCCTTGAAACAAAATTTAAAATGCAAATTATTTTACAAACCACTTTGTATAAATATATATATTCATTCAAGCTTTATATTTATAAGATTTGTAGATTTATATTTTTGAGTGTGAGTGTTTTGCAGATCATTTATTTTTATGTATAACGTATGAGCACTTGCTGTAAACATCATTTTTTTCTTAATATAGACAACAACACCCACCTGACCAAAGTTGGCCACAGCACAGAAGAACTGCAGCTCTGTGTAGAGTCTCCCAGGGTTCTGGTTCAACAGCAGCCACAGGCAGCTGGACAGGTTCTGCAGGGAAAAAGACGAAGGACGCAAAGGGGAACAAGGAGAAGTAGAAGACAAGAGAAATGAGTGTTTAAAGTACAAGAGTAAAGTACAAGAAGAGCAAGATTAGAATGAAAAATGATTAAAAAAAAAACAGAATATAAAGAAGAAAAACAAAAGAAGAAAACAAAGAAGGAGAGGAAAAACAGGTGAAATAAGAAGGTTGTTGGGTGTGAGGACACCACACATGCAAATGAGAGTGAGCAACTCACAGCAATCAGGCTGACGGTGAGGAGGAGACTCAGCAGCACGTGTCGGGCCACCTGTCGGTCTTCAGCCTCGGTCAGCTCCTCCACCTGCACCAGCAGACACTGGTCGGACTCACACCTGTTGTCACAGTGATCTGACAGGACGGCCGTTTGAGAAAGTGTCGGACAGGGGCGGAGCGATGAGGAACACGAAGATGAGTCGGTCACCTGTGACGACTGGCGCGCTGGTGAGCACGTCCGGTTCAGGCTGGGCCGGGGAGCAGTCGCAGATCAGACACTCTGGTGAAGAAAACGACATGAGGAAAACTACACGTCTGCCGTGGATTTAGAAACACAAGCAAAGCACGGGACCGACCAATCGACTCGCATGAATCAAGACTCGCATTGCTCATGCTCAGCATCAGTTTTTGGTGCATCACAACCTGAGAGTCCGGCCCACAGAACCAGTCGGACCTCTCGCCTGATGTTCGCTCGCTAATCTGAATCATGAAGGGAGATTTGCATGGACGACGGCACCTTTGCTCCCAGGCTCCGGGGCCGGCTCGATCAGGTAGTGGCTCTCACAGTCCACTTCAATCACCAAACCCCGCGCAGAGCTTCCAGCTGAGCCTCCCTTCTGGGTCCAGCTTTCTCTACTGAGACACACAAAGGCGCCTCCAGCCAGCAGAGCGCTGACGGCGATGATGACTGTGGAGCAGATCATCTGCAGAGGGAACCACAAGCTGTAGGTGACTGGCAGCTGAATGTCATCTGCATCAGCCTGTATACCTGCGACTGACTGTAGAAGTGGGACAAGTCGATGGTGTCGGGCACTCTGTCTCCGAAAATGAGCAGCAGAGCAGTCGCCACGGTCGGAACCCTTTGGACATGAAGGTCAGTTTCAGTGACACACAGCACGTGAGGTGTTTTATAAATACCCAGATATATCTTTTAATAGAGCAACAAACACATGAACAACTTTCACTTCCAGCTTGAAAAGCCACTCACCCCCAGCCGGCCATGACGAACACAACACTGTTCGGTCTCTGGCATCGCTTCAGGAGCACGAGAGACAGCGCGATCAGGCCTGGAACCACAGAGGCGTCAGTGCACACGCTCACAGCAGCAGCCCTCGCGGCCTACCTGGCCAGGTGTACGTGCTCAACAGCGAGGAGCACAGCAGTGTGAATGCGAGCACTTGGGCGAGGAAACGGTTGCTGCTCACGACAAAATTCCACACGATCATCCCCACACAGGTCAGCAACTGCAGGGCCACAAACAAGAGCACTTCATTAGGTTGAGTGTGCGGGACAGAAGGGAGACCGTGCAGCTGCTCACCTGCGCTATGAAGAGGTTGACTGCAAACATGTGAGGCAATCGTTTGTATTTTTTACTCAAAAACATGACTGCAATGGTCCAAACCTGCCGCAGAAAACACACTTCAGGTTTGTCAGCTGAAACACAAGTTGAACGCGAGTAACCCCACTTCCTAGTGAGACGAAGACGAACTGAATGGAGCTGCAGTTGCTTACTAGAAGTTCGACTCAACTTCCTTAAAAAGTGCGATGCATGTCTAAACTGAGGAAGCAAAACGCGACCCCATTTCCTGCCAAACTCACACGCCTCAGATTAGATGGTCTTTTTTCAAACACATTTGAGGCCCTTCATTTTTCAACCTCCTCACTTCAGTGTTAGCCAACTTAAACCAAAAAAAAAACCAATCACAAAATAAACTTGCATCATCATTTCCCAGAGTTTGAGTTTGTTGTTGAATCTTGAACTTAAAATGCATCAATTAGGATTAAGAGAGGTGAAGAGTAGAGTGCAGGCATGGTCACATCAAAAACTTTGGAAAAATATTTGGAGTCTGTCATCCAGGGTGACGGACAGAGACGAAGGGAAGGCAAGAGGAGAGTTCAGTTGAGGCGGAGACGACCAGCAGCAAGAAAGTGAAGCTTTTAGAGACTCAGGAGTCAGAGTTTGAAGAGTCAGAGATGAAGCTACCTTAAGATTGAAATCTTCCTCAGAATAAGTTGTCAATCCAGTTCAGTCAGATTTTATTGCATCTTTGTTGACGTAAAACGGGCCGTCTTATTTACATATTCAGTCTCGCGTTACAGAAGGACTCACCAGCAGCAGGAGGCTGATGATGCTGACGTCGAAGCTGACGCTCTGCAGTGCCATCATCAGACGCTGCGGGTCCATGGTGGGGATGGTGAGCAGCCAGGCCGACACGTACATGATGGGAGCGGACAGCAGAGTGCTGACCACCAAGCCGGACGTCACCTTCAACGCAGCAGATCAACAGTCGGTGGCGGAGGAAGACGGGGCGAGACAGGCGCGGGGACTCACCACTCCCAGCTCTGCGTTGTAATAGACGGCATAGATTCCCACACTGGGCGCTGTGGGAAACACCCCGTAGAGGAAGGCGTAGTTGGAAAGGCTTGAGTGGTTTGAAGCGCTTGTGTTGGTGGTGTCCAGCAGATTCACCAGGTCTTTACAAATGAGCGGCATCAGCAGCCTGCAGGGGGAATCACAACACTTGTGTCAGCACGACGGCAACAGTGTTATTGCAGTGTTTGCTTTGGGACTGACTCATGTGAATCAACATGTCTGAGGCGCCGGCAGTGGTTGCGGCATTTTCAGCTCTAGCAGTCGTCACTCACAGTTTGGCAGTGGTCAGTAGTATCAAGGTCACGACCGTGGTCTTGGTCATCAGCCCCAGCTGGCCGACCATCGTGAGGCCCAGGTAGAAGAGAGCGGCTCCGCCGAAGGAATTAGACAAGCCGTCGACGAACTCCGCCATGAACGGGGGGATTTTCTGCCGCAGGACGAAGTTGGCGCCGATTCCGATGAGAACCATGAAGACTATTGGGTTCCTCAGGACCCGCAGGAACACCAGGCCCAACACCACCAGCTTGCTTCGCTGCTGGCTTCCCTGATTCTTCCACTTCTGGATCTCACAGAGCGCAAAGCCCAGCGGGTTGAGGAGCATCAGGGACACCGGCGCCACCAGGTAGATGTACTGCAGGTACTCAGGGTGGCTGCTCCGGTACAGAGCCTCCACTGGGGGAAACGACAACAACACACGCTTCAGATTTGTTGTGCCTGATCAATGTGGTAAAGTGTGTTTGCTGAGTCAGCTTTTGGCTCGCATCTCTAGACAAACTCAAACCCCCCCTTAACAACAAAAACAGAAACAAAGACACTCCCCGCTCCACTAATGGTCTGCTCTTCACACAACTCTGAGTGAAGAACAAACATTGACTGAACTAATGCGACGAAAAAAAGATTATAAAGCAACTGTTTTTTTAGCAAACAGCTGTAAAAATAGTTTGTTGCGGCGCAAGTCTCAACTGTGAGACTTGAATCATAGTGTTTTGTGTGACCAGTTACAAATCATTTGAGCAATAAAACCTAATTTTGTTCATTTATGGAGCGCTTTTCCTGCAGTAGATGCTGTTCAAAGTTCATCTGAGAAGTGACTTCAGGTGAAACACTAACAAACGTTATTGACTATCGAGTTAAGTTAAGATACATGGACACACGCAGATAAACAAGGTCCATCACAGGCAGAAGTTTTAAAAGAAAGTAGAAAATAAACTGCAAAGATGAGTTTTCTACGTGGTCCACCTTGCTCTCCTGACCAGGAAGAGTCGAGGTTAGCGGCCCGTGGACTCACCAATCGGATATCCCAGCGCAAAGTCATTGCTCTGAGTGGCAAAGATGGAGAAGATCCCGGCCTTGCTGAAGCGAGTGGCAGGACTGGCCACGATGAGAGTCAGGATGCAGACGATGAAGAACACGGACGCCTTGGCGATGAGGATGCTCCACAGAAAGGACCAGATGACGTTCCCGAAATCGAGCAGCACCATGTTCTTGAAGAGCAGGGCGGGCAGGGCGAACTTCGACACGAAGTTCCCCAGACCTTTGCCCTGCGACGACGTGATCACGCCCGTCCTGCCCGCGATGTAGCCGCACAGGATGATGCCGAAGCACTCCAGCAGAGCCGGCAGCAGTTGGTCGATGGACATGTTGGAGGAGGCCGGAGAAAGGCTGCGGTTGGTCGCTCTGTTCATGGTTGCTGTCAGTCTCCGGTCAACATGCGAGCAGCAGCTGTGAGATATAACGGTGACAGAGGATGGAGCAAAGGTGACGTCTGATCTGATAACAGAGGGAGGCAACTCATGTCGACGTGTCTGGTAGGAGCTTGGACAATGTTTCCGCTAGAGTTCCGCTCGGAACCAGAGGCGAATAGCCCTCACCTGCCTGAGCGGGGCAGCGACAACCTCAGCGCGGCGGTGAGCGGCCATGCCGCCGGCTCGTCTCCCAGCTCGCTCGCCGCGGACGTTGACAGGAAGCTGAGTCGAAAACAAGCGAACAAACAACGTTACGGAACCCGGCCGCCTGTAGGCATTTTGAACGTTACAAAAGTGAACATTTAAACACGTGCGTTGCGACACTCTTACCCAAGTCTCGACTCCCAACTTTCATAATGACCAACGGAAGGAGGGAGGGGCGGGGATTTGTATCTAAGCACCGCCCCTGCAGGACGTCTCGTTGCACTTGTTGTGGTACCTTTTACAGGAACAAAAAAAGATATTTCTAATAAACTTTAACATTTTGTGTGAGTATGCTATGGTAATATATTTAAAGGAACAATGACCTTTTTTATGGAGAATGAGTGGCGATTCAGTTTAGGAAGACCGTCCAGTCGAAACTCGAGACTTAAGAGTAAAGTGAAACATTAGCGCCTCCCAGTGGTAGAGTTTTGCACAGCACTGAAAAGTACAACGCAAGATTGGCACTTAAATAGTTCAAACGGTCTTCACACACATACACAAGACGGGCTGTTACAGAGGCAGTAACACAAAACTGACTAAAAAGGACAAAAACACAATTAAGAATCCATGCAAAATAATAGTTATATAAACGTCATATCGCTAGTCATGTTATACATTTACAATGTATTGGAGGAGATTGAAAGATTCATGTGTTCATTCAATATGCATCACAGGGGCAGCAGCTGCAGTTCAGAAGCCCAAACCTCTCTCACTCCACGTCCAGCTTTCAGGACAGATGTGAGTTCCATATAATGCATATACACGTTTGTTTTCCATTTATTTCATATGATAATCTCGACATTCCCTGTGCACAACTTAACCTTGTCTTTCCAGTTGAAAGGTCACGATTTTAGACACCTAAAAATCATGTATGTATTCATAAAACTAGCATTCAGAAGAACAACTGGGGGCGCTGTCTTCCTGGAGCTGCTAATGTATTCTGCTTTTTAGTTTGTGAGCGGGATTCATATTGACTACCAAAACACTGCGAATCTAAATCACAAGTCTCCGCCATCACGAGGAAGCGCCTGGAAAACCATCGACGGTTGGCCCAAGTTTGTCTTCTGGCTCAGCTCTTTTTCCCACCACAATAAGCAGATGACCTCACTGGAAGGCCGTGGTGTCAGCCACCCAAAATGCTTCTATTCAAGGCAGAAGAGAATGATGTGGCGGTGCTTGAAACAGAGGAAAAAGAAACGTGCTTCTTTGTTGCCACTGATGACGGAAAACGTCATCCTCAGCGCTTCCCGGACATTTATCCCCCACCTGTCATTTCGTCTTAGCGAGATCGGATGACGGGCTCAGCTTGAAACGCTTTCAACTCACGCGCAACATCAAGGGCGTGTCGTGGCGCTGTCTCTTTAAAAGTAGGCGTGGCGACAGTGACAGGCCAGCGCGTGACGTAGTTCATGACCAGAAGCGCAACAACCGGAAGTACACATAGTTTCAGACAGTTCTCGGCGCGTCGCAGCGTTCCTCCGCGTTCCGAAGAGAATCGCCAGACCGGCGTCCAGATCCGCGTTCCTCTTGTAGAGTCCGGCCGAAGGAATCCGTGGGTCCGCTCCGTTGCTAGCTGTTTGAACATGGCTACAGACGAGCTATCCGCCAAGCTCAGCCGCCGCCTCCAGATCGAGGAAGGCGCGGAGGAGGCTGTGGCCGTGGACCTGGCCGTGGACCACGGCGCTCTGGAGAACGGCTCCGGGGACAAGTCGTGCACGGCCAACGCCGACTCGGAGCTGGGAGCGCTGCTGCAGCGGCGCGGGGAGCTGAACGAGGGTCACGGGGAGCCCAGCAAGCCCAGCACCAGGGTCTTCAATCCCTACACCGAGTTCAAGGAGTTCTCCCGGAAGCAGATCAAAGACATGGAGCATATGTTCAAGACGTGAGTGATGGGCGCGCGGTCGGTCACCCGGACACGTCGACGTCACCGCGAGCACCATTCTTAATGTTTTTGTGTGTTTCAAACTCGAGGCCTGTGGGCCAATTTCGGTCACAGATGTTATAAAATACGGCCCATGACACAATCAAATGGCATCTTCCAGTCTACAGATGAAAAGACCAGGCTTCATCGTAAATCTTTACTTTCCCCAGCTAATATTAAAATAGAATCAAGGATTATATATTATAAACACAGATTTGAGTCGACCAACGACAACTACACAAAACAGTGAGTGAAAAATTGCTGTGTGGACAGGAAAAAATCTGTGTTAACAGGGAGAAAAGGTTACTGCTTTTTCCAGTTTTTGCACAGTGTTTTCTATTTTGAAAGTCTTCCTCCTGCCTTTGAGTTGCAAGAGTACATACACCCGTCACAAAATCTGAATTATTTTCTACAATTAGTCCTGAGAGGAAGCAAAAACAACAATTTCTAAATTCAATAAAGGAAGCTTTATTAATGAATATTAATATAAAAGTTATCACAACGTTAAGTTCAGAAGTTGAAATTGACCTGGATTCACCTGTGATGTCTGCAGTGACTGCTCATGCTAGTGCTAATATCCATCTGGCTGAACCCCTAGAGAACTCTGTGTGCTACTTTGCTGTTGAGCCACTGCCTGTCGTGCACAATAGAAAGCTGGTCCGGTGACATTAGAAAGAGTCATTTGTGTCAGAAGCATAACAGGAAGTGAAGCAGTATTGTGTCTGAAACACAAACCAGGCATTCATGGATTGGAGTTTTCATCAAACCTGGGGTGTGGCCACCTCCCTGCAGGGTGATGCAAACTCATAAGGATTTTGTGTTTCCACTTTAGTTTAACGTGTCCTCACACAGCAGCTGCTCGTGATGGGATCTGTGGTGTCTGACTGTTGTGTGGTTTGAGCTACAGGTCGGTTCATCTGAAGCTCAGCTGAAGCTCAGACGTCTGCCTCAGTGTACCTCAGAGTCGTCGCTGTGTTTTAGCTGACAGGGTTGCGTCTGCATTTGCTGTTGCACTTCAGTAACACTGCGTTTTCACACCTGAACTAGTGCAGCAGCCTCAGGCTTGAAAGATCTTCGTCTTATATTTGCTTTAACTGGTGAGGCATCAGATTTACGTGTCGCAGGTTTTGCTGGAGCCTTTCTGCCGCGCTGTGCGTGAACATGACGCGTCCTGGTCGGTGTTGTCTCTGCACGTCCCCCGGTGGGAGCGTTCGATGCCGGGATTCCTCAGCTTCCTGTCAGAACACGACTTGTCCAGAAACGGGCCACGTTTTCTAGCACACACGCTCAGTAATGGACGTCAGCGAATCACTCTGCATATTTAGCACAGCGTGTTTGTCTCCCAGCATCAGGCCCTTCAACTCAAACACAGAGCAGGAAACACTGTTTGTCTGCGAGTGGAGGAACAGTGTTTGGGATTTAAGGTCTCCGTGGATAAGCAGCGGCTGTGGAAGAGTATGTGGCCAGGTCATGTGACGCCCAGTCACTTGACCTTTCCCTTGGATCCGAGAGATCGATTAGATCAGGGGAGGAAACAGGTCTGTTAATCGGGAAATCTCTTTTCGTGTTATCACTTGGTAGCAGTGTGACAGCGCCGTCTTTGGTCCTGGATTAGAGTGGCCCTTGAAGTTCTCCAGATCCAGGTTCAGGTCGCTCGCTAGAATGTTATCAGTAACATCAGTGATTGAATCCTGGTGAGTGATGTGATCACTCGGAACAGAAGCTGTGACAAGATGCATTTAAAAGAGGAGCTCTCTGCTGCAGGAGCTCCCCTCAACTGATCCGGTGGGACGCTCCCCAAACCGTGACCCACTTCCAGTCTCTTCGGTGGCGCTGAGCCCTGCATTAATTCACCATCCCAACAGCAGCTTTACACGGCTTTGATGTGTCAGAAATGTGAGGAAGTGAAGGTTGCTGGAGCCGTTTTAAATGAAGAAATAAGAGCGAGAGGAAGTCAGAAAGTCCCCTTCCTCCTGGTCTCTGAGGAGAAGTGTGTCGAAATAGAAATGGAAGCCTGCCAACCCCCAACCACGGCTCCCTGAAGTTCAAACGCATTTGGACCAACCACATAAGGTCTGGGCTGTTGTGAGTCCGGATGTCGGCGTCTCAGTTAGACAGTCCTTGCTGAGAAACATGAAGGATGGACGTGTCTGTACGTGAACACGACGAGACTGTGGCTGCGCTCCACGGCTGTGTTTGACAGCCGACGCCGGCGTGTGACAGTTGTGGAGAGTGTGGTGGATTTTGGTTCACCATGGTAGTTTGAAACTGATTTTTAATCCAGGGAACCTTTGATCGTGACACTGGTCGACTGAGTCTCTGGATCCCTGGTTATTTTATTAGATGAAGTGGTCCTCATAGGTACTCTGACGCGCTCGTCTGCCTTGGTTCACATCACCACGTGCAGCTCTCCCGCTGCCAAGGTGAAAACAGTTGGATATTGGACGGAGATCCGCTCCGGTATTGGCAGCGGCGTCCTCTTCCGCGTCCCCACTAGGGTTCACTGATCGTGGACACACTCTCACAGGCAGCGCTAATGCTACCAACATTGAGTTTCTAATCTCTGCACTTAGTTCGCTGTTATATTTAAACATAAACAAATGACGATGTTGCAGACATCATATCATGTTAGAGACATAAATGGAAATGTATTTCTCCTGAATTATGGTTATCGCCGAAATGACAACATTTATCGTGGTAACTTTCTTTGTCCATATCACCCATCCCGAGTCTCTTATCACTGCTGCCTGTGACAAACAGTTGTGAAACTTGCCCAGAAGGTATGCTAGATTAGGTGGCCATGACCGGGTGCACGGTGGATCGGAATGTGTCAGAGAGTGGCTGAAGTCCTCGCTTTCTGAGAGCAGACGTTCACTGCTCACCACTTCCTGTCAAGACTGTCTTTGTGATGAGACATTGGTGGCGTCTTCATGTGTAACACGGTGGACTGAGTCGCGTGTGATTCCAGGTACGACGCCGGCAAGGACAACTACATCGACCTGATGGAGCTGAAGCTGATGATGGAGAAGTTGGGGGCTCCGCAGACCCATCTGGGCTTGAAGAACATGATCAAGGAGGTGGACGAGGACCTGGACAACAAGCTCAGCTTCAGAGAGGTAACTGGGCTGGACTGTGGAGACTGAGTCAGAGGTGAAGCTAGTGAGGTTGTCAGGAGGCCAGAACTGAGTGTTCGAGCCGAGAGGTTGGGGAGGAACCTAATGAGGTTCATGAAGGTGGAGCACTGCCATCTTGAGTGAGGAGACTGATGGACTCTGCTCCCTTTGCTCCTCTCCAGTTCCTGCTGATCTTCAGGAAGGCGGCTGCAGGAGAGCTGGCCGAGGACAGCGGCCTGTGCGCCCTCGCCAGGCTCTCCGAGATCGACGTCTCCACCGAGGGCGTGAAGGGAGCCAAGACCTTCTTCGAAGCTAAAGTAAGTGATGCCGCAGAACTGGCTCGGCGCCGCGCGGCGACTTCCCTTGGTAACGTGCCCGGTGTGTCAGGTCCAGGCCATCACCGAGTCCAACCGCTTCGAGGCCGAGATTCGCCAGGAGCAGGAGGAGAAGAAGAGGCAGCTGGAGGAGCAGAAGCAGAGACGAGCCGCTTTCAAGTCCCTGCAGTCGGCGTTCAAGTCTGACTAACACGGACTAACCCCACCCATCCTTCAGGCCAGTCATGTGATCATGCAGCTCCCTCACCGCCCGGCAGCAGGATTGCCAATCCATCCCCGAGCTCCATGATCAACACGACTGGCGCAGCGCTCACCTGTGGCTTCGCTTCAATTCGGCCGACCTTCTGCTCGTGTGCCGGAGCGACTCACTCCGCCGCGCACTCGTCCTCATCCGTCTCGGACGCTAAATTAGCTGTTAGCATTCGCTGATCAAAAGAAGTATTCTATGCAGTAACGGACTCCCGCTAGACAATATGCACACACGTAAAACAGACACCTTTAAGAGCAGAACGTCACCTTGTGATCACTGTATTGTTTTCTACATTCCTGTCCACCAGCAGTTCCAAGCATTTCCTCGACAATCGTCCATGTGTTTTCACTGATTCACTGTAGCGCGAGCACTGTAACTCCCTTTTGTTTTTCACTCATCTGTAGTCAGCGTTTTATGATTTACAGTGTTGATGCCGATCATGTGACCGTCGCTGTTTTTATGGGCTGGTGATCCAACGTTGTCGTGACCGAATGAGAGTTTTGACGTCGTGAGTTTGTCCAGGTCTGTATTGATTCGTCTCCTCGGATCCAAACCTTCCTTTAGATTCCTGCAGGGTACTTCAAACCATAATAATAGGTTCGTGTCGGAGTATTGGTCTCAAAGTATTTCGTGAGTGATTGCATGTTGCACGTTTTTTACCCGTTTTTTTGTCCAAGATTAGAACAAAAACATCAAACTGGTGTGTGTTTAATGTTCAAGTTTCAATTCAGGAGTTTGAAATGGTGATTTTTGTGGAGAAAACGTGGAAAATATTTTAGAAGATATATAAGAATATACAATGAATTTCAAGTGAAAGTGGAGTGACAAACGGAGCTGAGATGTTTCTATATTTTCGTATGTTCCTTTGGGCTTCCTTCCATTTCCCGGCCTGCTCCTCCGCAGCTCCCCCCTGCTGTTTGACGGGCCGTTCCTCCGGAGAGGAGCGGCTCGTGCGAACCCTCCCACTTCCACTGATGGTTGTTAGAAACTGTGACTGACTGCCTGCCGCTCCACTTGTGTTCTAGAGATGTGTGTGACGTCACGGTCTCGGGACCAGAGCCGCTCGTTTGTGTGTATTAATGAGGTAAAAAAGAAAAAACTCACTTGATTTATATTAAACTTCAGCACATTTGCTATGTGTTGTGTGTCGTTCTTGAGTTCACTCTTAGTGTTGAGCTGCATCATCATCCTCATCATCACCTGGTCCTTCACACATCTAAGGGCCCTTTACAGTCATCAATTCATCTGCATGTTTTGGGGCTGTGGGAGGAAACCAGAGTGTCAGGTGTCAACAGGATGTAACTGCTGAAACAGTCTGATCTCGTGGTTCGTTCTCCAGTTTGTCTCAGATGTTCGACTTGTCTTGTTCCATTCTAATTCAAAGTAATTTCAAGTTATAATTTAATTTTAGAAAATTGAAAAACATTGGAAACATTTTTCTGAATAAAACTATGTAAAAACTAAGAGTCCACACGCGTCCTCATCCACATTGTTTTCATGTACGTCACACTATGATACATGTTCACATTATTTAAAGATATGGAATAAGAATGAATGCAAAGACTTAAATGATATCATTGTATACAGCAGGTCATCATGTCAGTGTCAATTCAGTCTGTCAAGTCGGTTGGTCTGCAGGGATTTTTAATGTCCAGCAGGTGTCAGTATTCAGTAACACAGTATCAACACAGTGTGTCATTGTGTCGGAACTAGTGGTGGGTCTTTAAGAGTTAATCGTGATTAATTAATTCATCGTAATTAACGCATTAAAATATTTAATCCCATTTAATCCTTTTAATTTAATTGAACAGTTTTCTCTCCAGACAACAGGGAACCTTTGTCAGTGCTTTGTTCCTGCTCCACTGATCCCACTGATGCACCAGACACGTGGCAGCTGGGATGAGAACAACAACAACAAACATGGAGGAATCCTCCCTGAACCAAAGCAAACAAAAGCATCTGTTTGCTTTGGTTCAGGGAGGTTTTTCTCTACACATTGGCCAGGGTTTCCACCACTCTGAATGGACTTGGAATTGTGATAAAATTGAAATTCTGATACAAATATTTCCAAGACATTAAAAGCGCTTTAGTTTAAATAAGGTGATATAAAAAGTTGAATATAGACACCATGGTGATTTATTGTGCTATTGTCAAACTGATGCAAAAGAAACAGTGTTGTTTAAATGTATGGCTCCATCATTTGATTCAGTAAGATACTAAATTCATTCAAATAGAAAAATCTGGCTTCTTGTGGCAAAGATTCTTATAGGATTAAACTGCGATTAATTGAGATTTATTAATCACAAATTCTCTAATTAGATTACATTTTTTTATTGAATCCCACCCCTAGTCGAAACACTTTATGATGCCTCACTCACCCATCACTACTTGAGTCTGAGCAGCCGAAGAGCTGAGCCAAAAGGCAAAGCTCAACATTCTCCCTGTTTTCTTTTTAGAGGCAGCGTGAGAAGCTCAGTCACCTCAGCAGTTGTGCTCGCTCAGGGGCCTCCTGGTGACCCCGGGGCCCAGCCAGGACGCAGCAGAGGGAGTAAGTCTGCTGCCCCCGCGATGTGACCTGGAAGACAGCGTTCCCTGAAATTTGAGGACTGGGGGGGAAAATGACGGAGAACCTGACACTCAGACAAAAAGACTTTATTAAATTGATCCCTTATATTGTGTCAAGAATAAACACGTTACACACCCACACAAGAGCATTAAAAAAGATAGGAGAGGAAACGCAGGTGGACGGCAGGATGCTGGAGGCGGGGCTCACAGCATGCTCAGCTCAATGAGGCGCCCTGCAAACACCCCCAAGGTCCCGATGAGACACACGGCCATGAAGACGCACAGCAGGATGTGGTCCAGCACCATGGCGACAAACTTCCACTCCTCGGCAGCCTGGACACAGAGAGGACAGCGTCAGCGCACCGGCCCGTGATCCCAGAGTCGGAGAGCTGGAGTTACGTTGTTGGACTCCTCATCCGACTTCATGGTCTCGGCGATGTACTTGACTCCTTCGATGGCGCTGTGGACGTCGGGGTTTTTGAGGATGGGCGACTGGTAGGGGACGGCCGTGACCTTGTTGCCGGAGATGTCGGAGATGTCAAAGTCGGCGCTGTAGATGGTCTTGGTCTGCTTCTCCTTGCTGGGCCGCTTCATGGTCGAGAAGAACATGATGTTTGGAATGGTTTCGATGAAGACCTGCCGGGACAACAGACCTCCATGAGGGACTCCTCAGGTCCAGCATCATATAGTCCAAGGCTTCAGTTGGAATGATCAGGAGGTCTCCTCTGGTGTTCAGCTGGGAGGAGGTCCATCCTGGAGAGGCCTTCACTCGACCTCAGCAGAAGATGCTCTGAGAGCTTTTACATCTGAAGATCCTCCACAAACTGGACAAGATGAAGTCGACCTGCTGTGCTCCTCAGCTGCTGGTTTGGGTAAAGTCCAAGAGCTCAAAGTTCTGAAGCAGTTGATGACCCGAATGACTCGGGAGGTGACTCCATCACTAGTTACTCAACAGTTCAGCAGTGACCAAGCCAGGAAGTGAAAATACATACAATATTTCAACCTAAACCTCCGTTAAAATGCACATTCACACTCAGGCTCTTATCCAAGTGCATGGCTGGTCTAATGGGCCACTTTACTTCCAGTTTTCTTTGTAATTGTGTAATATATCTTTAGTTTCGTTACAGTTTTAAATGAAAACAGTAATGTTTCATTATTCAGTAACTATTTTGTAACTGTTTTAGTCGTGTAATCACCTATGCACAGGACTCATGGTTTTGTTTATAAGTTCTCTACAGATCAACTCTGTGCGGTAGCGACTTCATTCACTAAATATTCCTCACAATAAAGTAAGAATTAAAGAATATAATAGAGAACAAAGTAACAACGGCATTGTTGCGTGGGCGCTACCAGCTCTGGCCGCTAGATGGCGGTATGGCTCCAAGTGGAAGTTGCCCCCTCACCTTGCGGACCCACTCGGGCATGGTGTGAGTGCTCGGGGAGCGATGGTGGGTGTTGATGACGATGACGGTGATGATGATGGAGGCGATGACGAAGACCATGGTGAAGAGCATGTACTTCCCGATGAGGGGAACGGCGCTGGAGGTGGAGGGGATGAGCTCCACGATGACCAGCAGGAAGACGGTCAGGGAGAGCAGGACGGAGATGCTGAGGGTCATCTTCTCACCTGAGGGAGCACAGGTCAGTCTTCAGAGCGCAACCTCTGAGCGATGTCAGGTCAAAGAAAGATCTTGTTGTTCCCTGGATCTGCCCCCGGACCTCCTCCCTGTTGAGCTCTGAGGAGGCTTCCTGAGGAGATGAAGACTGGAGGTCCATCTCTGAGTCGCTCCTGGATGACATGATGCTGGTGCGACGTGAGTTTTATTGTTGGATTTACCAGGGAGGGAGCTGCAGGAAGAGCCAAACCTCCACAGACAGAGGAAGGACCTTGCAAACCCTGAGGTCCCTGATAAACCAGTTCAGCCGAGCTGTGAAGCAGCGGCGGCTTCTGGCTGCAGTCTCTCCTCCTGACTCGGCTGCTGTCAGCCGCCATGTCAGAATCAGCCTCCAGTGATGTATAAAACATGACAGCCGAGGCTTCCACACTCGACGGTACAGAGGGACTCTGGGTAATGAGGCAGACCTCCAGAGCAGGAGCGGGGCCGACAGGCTGGGATGCTGAGTGGAGACTAATGACCATGCAGCTGATGCTACGTCTCTGGAGCCACACGATTTAAAACAAGCTCCTCCGGTTCCCCGACCTTCCGACCTCAGACGAGGAGTGCGGAGCTGCCGGGGGTCAGAGGTGGACTGGGGCCAAGCTGAAACGGCAGTCAGGAGCCAGGTTGGGTGTAACGTCCCCACTGGACCATCTTTCTCCACTTTGGAGGTGGGTGACCTCCTGGAAGAGACTCAAAGTAGCGCCTCCGCGGTGATCGCAGTCAGCTGAGGTGTCTCAGACTCAGACCTCGTGAGGTGAGGAGGCCCCGGGGCAGACCCACTGTAGATCACACCTCAGTTGGCCTCGTGAATTTGGTATATTACTGAATCAAGTGATGGAGCCATACAGACATTTAAACAACAAAATATTGTTTCTTTTGCATCAGTTTGAAAACAGCACAATAAACCACCATGTTGGCTATATTCAAGTTTTTATATCACCTTATTTCAACTGAAGCTCTTTTAAATAACAATTTCAATTTTATAAGAATTTCAAGTCCATTCAGAGTGGTGGAAACCCTGGTCATTGTGTAGTGACAAACTTCCCTGAACCAAAGCAAACAGAAGCTTTTGTTTGCTTTGGTTCAGGGAGGATTCCTCCATGTTTGTTGTTGTTGTTCTCATCCTAGCTGCCACGTGTCTGGTGCATCAGTGGGATCAGTGGAGCAGGAACTCCTGCACTGACAAAGGTTCCCTGTTGTCTGGAGAGCAAACTGTTCAGTTAAATTAAAAGGATTAAATGGGATTAAATATTTTAACATGTTGTTTTTGTAATGAATTAATCGTAATGAACTCTTTAAAGTCCCTAGAAACTTTTGTTTATGCTTTTGGTAAAGAGCCACCTGGGAAGTGAAGGTGAGGCGCCTGGACGTACCAGAGTCGGTGGGGAGGTAGAAGACCAGGCCGGTGAGGAAGGAGAAGAGCATGCAGGGGATGATGACGTTGACGATGAAGTAGAGCGGCAGCCGCAGCATGAGGAAGTGGTAGGTGATGTCCAGGTAGGGCGTGTCCGGGCAGCAGGCGTAGTAGACCCAGTGCTTCCAGCTCCGGAAGTCCTTCATCACCCACTCGCCGCTCTCCATGAAGTGGCTGAGATCCGGGCGGTCGCTGTCCTGGAGACGCAGACGGGGGAGTCACATGACACGCAGCCCGATGGACAAACCACTCATTCTACTGGTGGAAATATAAACTTCTGATGCCTCTATTCAAACTGCCTCAGTTTACGTGGGCACAGTGATGAGTCATGATGAGTCATGTTTAAGGACCTCCACCTCTCTGGATCGTCCGACTCATGCCTTCATCATGGACATCTCAAGAGCGTCTCTGTAGTCACTCCCAACAACCTCAGTATCTTCATCGACGACTCTTCTGACTTTGACTCCTGAGTCTCTATACATCATGACAGAGTCCTCTACTGTTCCGCCCTGACATCACAGTCTTCTCCACCCGGCAGCACTCTCTTCTTCATCACTCAGATGACTGACCCTAAACATTGTTTTCACTCCCTCAGCTCCCTCTTCTTCTCTCCTCCTCCCACGTGTTATATCTCTATAGATCACCATGTCATCAGCCGACATCATCATCCACAGAGGCTCCTCCCTTGCCTCGTCTACTCCATCACTGTAGAGCTAGTAGCTATTCATGCTAGTGATGGGTCAATGAGGTTCCATGAAACAGGGTCCTGATGTTCAGGGGTCACTAGATGGCACTGTTGGTTGAGTTGTTATTATACTCAAATTGTCTAGTATAAACTCTTTACAGCCAACAGCGCCATCTGGTGGCCTTCACTGATGAATATCTTTGTGACTGACTTGGTGACTGCACTCTCTTCTCCGCTTCCATCATCTCAGTCTGTTGCTGGATGGTTGACCTTGAACTGTTTCCTCTCCCTCATCTCTCCTCCCCTCCTCCTAACTCTCACAGCAGATCACCATGTCATCAGCAAACATCAGAGTCCTCCCTGGCCTCATCTGTGAGTCTGTCCATCACAACATCAGCGGTGTCCTCTGTGCTAAAACCACCCAGTGAGGATTACAGGATTCACGACGACCAGCTTTCCGTCGTAGGTCCAGGTGCCCAGCTTCATGCTGCAGTTCTGGAGGTCGAAGGGGAAGTGCAGCACGGTGATCTCGCAGTAGCTCTTGAAGATGGCTGGTGGGTTCCAGGTGATCATGCCGGTGTGCTCCAGCAGGACCTTGGTCTCGTGAACGATGGCGAAGTCTCCGTCAGCACTGGTGGAGAGAAGCAGCGTCAACAAGTGAAGCGCTAACGTGAGGCGACGCCAGCGCCCGAGGACGCGGCTGCTCGGATCACCCGCCCCCCCCCGTGTGTGGCACGGCGGTTGCCAGGCAAGAATGCAAGACATATGATGTGTGTGTATGTTTCCGAGAGGGGGATGAGGGGCGCCTGTAAAGAGGCCAGATTTAGAATGACGAAATCTGAGCTCACACACGGCAAACCGCTTCAGGAAAGTGTGAAAACACCACATAGGGGGTTCCTGCTCCTGCATCGGAAGAAAACAGTCGCCCTACAAACATACTTGTTGTAGAGGACCAGGTCGGGCCGCCAAATGTCAGTGGAGGGAACTCGGATCTTTTTGATGCCGCCGTAATCCGCAGGGTTCCACTGCAGGTTCACGTCTTTCCATTGCTGGAACAAGAGAGCAGAAGCTGGAGGAGACTCAGGAAGGACAAACCTCCCAGGGAGGAGGGAAACAGCCGGGAGTTGGGAAACCACCAGTCCAACCAAAATAAATGCAGGAAAATAATGACTATTCTTCCATAATTCGTCCATCTTATTTTTGAAATTTTCACCTCCTTTTATATTCAAATGGGCTAATTCTCCCTGCCGACTCATTTAAATCGCGCTAAACTCTCTGTGTAATCCTCGATCTTTGATTCGTGGAATCCATCAAGCCAATGAGGTGATGAGTGTTTCAGCAGGGCCTCCATACATGTCGCAGCTGTCGGGGGGTGCAGGGGGTGGGGGGCTCCCGGCCGGCTGCACGCTGACCGTGACATTTAAGCATCGGCTCCTTGGAATGGCAATATGTGCATTCCCAGGTTAATGCCGGTCATTGGTCACATGCCTCCCCCGACAGCGAAGCGCTCTGCCGTGCCTTCTGCATCCGTCAGGCCACGCGCCGCTGCATCGCTGCCGCCTCGCGCTCCTCCACTCCAGTGGCCTCCATTCTGCCCCGCTCATCCTGACTTGATTTTCCAGTTCGATCATGAGCCCCAAGTCTGTGGAGATGGTCTTTGGCGGTACATCGTGTACCATGAGTTATCGCCCATCCCTACTCTGCCAAGCGCAAACTAACACTCAACTTCAGCCCCCAAAACCAAGTGTGACTTATGGGAGGCCCCTTAAATGCAGATACGTCCTCGGACTGTGGTGGGCAGCATCAGGCAAAAGCAGCGTTCACTCTGTCAGTTCAGAAGAAGAGGATTGACAAAAGTGAAATAAAAGTCAATTTCCTGTGAGGTATATTAATGCATAACCGGGCCGTGAACTAAGATAATACAAAGGTTGTCGTAATATTTATATCTCCTTTAACAAAGAACACAACTGTAGTTTGCTTTCGTTGCCGCTTTGGACGCCGCTTTATTATTGGCTGAAAATACGCAAAGCATTCTGGGTAGTCTGGGGATCTCCCAGTCCTAAGGTAGGTGCCGTCGAATCTCAAAATAGAGCAAGCTACTCTCCTGAGTTTTGCTCCTGAGAATCGTGGCATTTTGGAGGTTGAGGATTCAGGAAGGAAGCGGAATTCATCCCAAGACCAACGACATGGGTGAGACCAAGACCCGGACCAGACAGGCCATGGAGACACTCATTTCTGACTGCAAAAGAACATTTTTCCAAAAATAAATCAAGAACTGGAGATTTTTTCCTGGAATAAATGGGACTCGGTCTCAGTCCTGGTCCTGACTCGGTCGACGGCCCTCAGTGTCCTGGTGTCTGGATGATCCGTCTCAACACAGTCTGGACTGCAACACTAACCCACTCTGCCTTTCATAAGCAAACAAACAAAGACAGACACCTGATGCCGTGTTTCCACCAAACGGTCCGGGTAGGTTCGACCTGGGTCGTCTTGTCTTCAGGCCCGCCCACTGAGGGCGCTGCCCTTTAAAGGGAGAGGGGTCAAGGCTGTAGCATCCTGACGCGCCATCGCTTCGGTCAATGTGGCATCTGAAGCGTTAGCATTCCTGCTCAGGTTGTGGCTAATAGGTGCACTGTTTTTATTCACGCTTGCTAACAACAATGGCCACCGTCACAATTGGACTCTTCGGCGAAAGACGCCCCGTGTACTCGATCCAAACCGACCCCAGGCGCTCGGTAGAAGCATGGCATTAGAGAGAGACTCATAGGAGGAGGCCCCGGGGCAGATCCACCAAACACAGCTCACCTGCTTCAGCCGCACGTTGCTGCTCACGATCTGGTTGACCTCGTCCTGCGGAGGCAGACCACAGCGCTCAGTGGCTGGCGGGGGCCGGGTGGGGGCGGCTCGGCGGGACTCACCACGCTTATGAGCTGGATCAGCTGGAGCCCCACGGTGACCACCACTGGGTCCTTGAAGTCATTGACGGGCCGCACCACCTTGTTGTAGCCGGTGAAGAGGGTCTTCACCAGCTGGCTCTCGGTGGTGGAGCCGCACACGGAGTCTGGAACAAACACAAGCGCGTTGCCTTCAGGGAGCGTCCGCCGCCGCCACGACGGATTCAATTAGCACCGAGGCGGAGACAATGCAAACTGTCAGTCAAAGTCAGGGCATCAGACGCACGCAGGAGCGCCAACTCGGGGGGAGTTATTTCAGTGGTGCCAGTGACCGGAACCCCTTTCAACTTATAGACGACCTTGGGAGCAAGGTCGATTAAGAACAATGTGTTAATGTGAGACTTGGACAAGAGTTGGAGATGAGAGTTTAAAAACATGTATCATATTTCACTGATAAAGTGTTTCAACAAATATTAATGTTAGTTTTTTTCCATATGACTCACTCACGTCAAAAAGAATCTCAGCTACTAAGATGTACGTGTCTTTCAACGCCTCATCTTTGCTCCTGTCCTTTAGTTTTTGGGAATTCATTCTTGCGTTTAACAGCAGGCTACACAGCGATTCAGGTTCATGTTGATGCACGGCTCAGAAACGCAGGATGCAGAACTGCCTCTCTTCAAACAGAAAAGTGTCTTACCGGCGAGCAGGAGAAGGAAGAAGATGAGCGTGTGGTGGGGCATTTTTCCCAGCCGCAGAAACCAGCCTCACACGTTGGACCCTGCCAAAAGGTTCTGTCAGCGCCGGCCCGCCCTCATGACCGAGTGCTGTCTGTGTGCGGCAGCGGACGAGAGGGCGGCCCGTCGTGTCATCTGAGAGGACCACATTCCTCCTCCACGGTGGGAAGATCAACATGCCGCACAGAAATACACCGCCGTGAACTTGAGCGGCTCGTGAGCGACAGGTTGCACGGACTCATGAGGATGAAGAGGAGGCTGAGAACACAGACGGGGGGATGTGAGAGGTCGGATATTTAGAGACTCGGGAGTCAGAGGGAGACGCGGGCCGGCGCCTCGCTGTTGCGGGACCCCTCACTTGTGTGGGTTCCTCTGCTGAGGTCAGCTTCAGGGCTTGGAGAAGCCGACTCGGGTTCCAAGTCCTTTTAATTTCTGAGGGTTGGTGGAGCCCCGCGAGGAGAGCTGTCAATCATCCGCAGACCTGAGGCGGGATGAAAAATGGCCGCTGTTTCGCTCACCGTTATTGTTCATGGAGCGCTTCTGGGTGGCAGGTGTTCCGCCCCGCCCCCTCCTCGGGTCAGGCAACTCAATTTCCTCTCATGGCCGCCGCCTTCAGTCAGCGGGCCGCTGGAGCGCCGACCTCATCCGTCTCACTTAGCGGCAAATGAGCATTTTTGGCAACGATTGATTAGGCCCCGCCCCCTTCAGCTCCCCCGGACTGACACGGACAGGACGTCGTTGCTTCTGCTCGGCTGAACCGCTGGTCCCAGATGGCAGCGCTGGGTTCCGTCCAGCGTTAATCGTGACACTTACTGGCTCAGTGCGAGTCAAGCACCGGCCCGGGGCCAGACCAACCTGCTCCTCCGTGAGTCTGGGGGCCAGGCGCACATGTATTTGGGGGTTTGGGGGGGAGGTGTCATCCTGATGGAGCTGGTTATCTCATGCATCACAGCTCATTACAGCGAGTCAGAGCAGGCGCCGCTCTTATCTGATGCGGAGGCAGGAAGCTCCATACCTTTATTAGTACAATGGACGCAGAAGATGGGCGGGAACACGGGGGGGGCGGAGGCTGAACGCTCGGATGGAAATCCAATTTTATCACCAGAAAAGTGGAGTCTGGCTCCCGCTAACTGGAGCTGATGTGAGCTGGACAGCCCGGTGAGACGTGAGGAACCTGAGCCTCCTGATCCAGACTCCAACATTTGACAGCTTTTAAACACTGACGTTTACATTTCAACCAATTACACCGCAGTTCTAAGCATTTATATGACAGTATTTATCATTCATATCCCACCTTTAATCGCTCATATGTCGGTGTTTCCTATTTATAAGTCAGTCACTCCTGACTCGCCGCTCACTTGGCAACTGTGTGCCGTTCTACTGCCGAGGTTTTTTTTCAGTTTGTCATGTCGTGCCCAGGTTTACGTCAACATTTATACGACAGTGTTTACGACTTCAATGGCAGCTTTTGGTATTTCAGCAGGATCTAGTGAGTGTCTAGTTTGTGCGTTCTGCCGTGCTTGTGTGGTTTCCTCCCATGACCCCAAACCAGCAGAGGCGTCCTGTGACTGACCCCAGCCTCGACTCTTCCACCCTCTGAAGGACAAACCCTTATTCTGATTTAAAAACATACAGTGGTACCTCGGTTCTCGACCACAGTTCCACAGTTGCCAAGCTGCAACCGCAGCATCGCTCCCTTTAAACAAGGCAAGCTGCAAATACGGAGCCTGGTGTAGCTACTACTTTACACCAGCAGATGGCGGACACCTGTAGCTTTAATTTGAGCTACATTTCAGGGGGTGTCTCTACCAAAGTGTTGGGGTATAACAATGGTGATGATGCAGAGTCATCAGCCGTGCTGCTTGGGAGATGAGGAGAGTCACTGTTGGTCACATGAGCATCTATGGACATTATGTAATTCACTAAAGTCGCCGCCAGGTGACGTCATACTATACGCATTGGATGAGTGAACTCACTTCCACCCCAAACTCTGAAGACATTTCTCATTGACAGTCTGCCTTTACCTCGAACCGTTTTCAAGCTGTGACATCAAAGCGGAACATTCCACTAAGAAAACTGCCACTCGTGACCTTTGACCCTGACAATCTCAGCTTCTGCCAAGTTTTGTGGTGAGAGTAAGGCGGAAGTATCAGAGGAAGTAGCGGTAGAGAACAAGGGTCAAGCGTGGACAGAGTTGAAGGAGGTGAAGAAGAGAGTGCAGGCAGGGTGGAGATGACCGCGATGAGCAGCTTCACAGGACACAAGTGGCCACTGCCATCGAGACTCAGGAGTCAGATGCGACTGAGGCCGGATCAGGGATGAACGTGGAGGCGTTCGGAGACAGAGAGCAGCTGATGGTCGAAACATACATTTATTGTCCTCAAAAAGAAGTTGAATAAATTAAAGTGGTCATGCACAGGTTTTATACAAAACATTAAAAAACGAAGGTCACAATCGACGCCGCGTCTAAGCACAGTGAAAATGTTAAGATCCGACGGGAGAGTTACAAAGGCTCGGCCCACTAACATTTAAAAACTGTTGAAAAAATACAGCATCGTAAAAAGTGGCCAAAATATCAGTAGCTTATTGTAAACATCCAGCGTTTCCAAGTTTCACAGAAAGAAATGTGCGGCAGGGAGCTGGACTCGAACTACAGACTACTCTCTCTCCACATGCTGGGTCACATGACGCCTGGCACCGTGCATGCTGGTCCGTCAGCTCCTGGAGATCCCCCGACAAAAATGGGGAGACGAGGAATACGAGGATGGATCATCCACACCGGGTGCCTGAGAGGAGACCGGCCGAGCATCTGGGGGGGAAAAAGCTCTCCTCCACAGAAGCAGGTTCAGAGCTCCTCCTCAGAAGAGCACGTCCTCGTGCTTGATCAGCACCTCCACCACTTGCCTCTGGTAGCGGATGTCGTTCAGTGCCGTCATGGCGTCACAGCTGGGGGCCCGCATGAGGGTGGGGCCGAAGACGATGGCCAGGTTCTCGGCGCTCATCAGGTTGAACTTCTCGTTCTGCGTGACCCTGAAACGTCGGACAGCCGGGGGTCACTCTCTTTGGGAGGCGTGTGGCCGGGAATGCCGACTCACCTTTTGAGATGAGCCATCAGATACTTGAGGGTTTCGCTGTGGGACGGCGGCAACAGAGCCAGGGACTCGCGGAAGGCCTCCAGCTTCTTCTCCGGGTCTGAGAGTTCTGAGAGGAAGGAGGGAGGTGAAGAGGTTGGGCTAAGGGGCACCGGTCACAGGCTGCAGTGGCTCCAGTTCAGTGGAACTGCTGCAGTGCATTATGGTACCGGGAGTGCGACTCATCCAAGTGACTTATGAGGCTGGTCCCATACTGTCTGCAGGCGGGACAGTTCAGGCCCCTGGGCCTCGAGTTGCTGACCAACCTGTTTTATTCATGTTGGAAAAGGCTTTTGGTCCGTTTCATCAAATTTTCATGCAAAGCTTTAAAAGAATGTGGGGCAGGAAGTGGGCCTCGGGTCAGCGGTTCCAAGTCGGATGTTCGACCGGGGAGAGGTCTTCAGCATCAACCACGTCTTCCTCTGCACACCTCTCAGGCTCCGCCCCTTTCTTGTGAGTGCATCCACCAGTGAGGGCTCCACTTGACTGCCTTTCACTCACCAAGCCAGGAGGGCATGGCCATCCCACACAGAGGTCCTTGGACCTCTCCACGCTCACATCCTCTTTTATTTAAAGCCATCTTCTGGCTTTTGTGTGTTTTAATGTTCCTCAAAATACATTGAAAGAATATTGAAAATATATTTTGAAATAAATTGCCTTTATATCTTTATATCTTGAATGGCTGGTCCATGCTGATTTATATTCCAATTAAATTCATATAACATTTTATATTTCAATAGGTTTCATGGCATATGTACACTTCTTAATATCCTTACTAACATTCAATCTTTTCACCTTTATTTTGTCCTTGTTATTTCGGCATATATTTTGGATATTTTCATCATGTTTTGTAGTCACTGCTGTCTTTCTTTTGATGATGGCCCCTCACAACAGTTACAGTTTCTAATGTGGCCCTTCAGGAAATGTAACTGCCCTCCTCTGCCCTCGACTGACTGGAATCTTGACCTGTAGAGGGCAGCAGAGAGGCGGTGCCTCACAGCTGGCTTCAGTGAGCAAGGTGGGAGGTCCCTGCCATGAAGGTACCTGACTAGACCAGCCAGTTCTGGCTCGGCCTCCCAGGGGAAGAGAGAAATAACTGACTCTCACTGAGGTGATTCCAGATGATCAGCCCTATAAGTCAAGGCTCCCGGGCCTCGTCTTTCTGTCATCCATCCCATAATGCACTGCAACAGTCAGGTGTGGACCGGCGTGGTTGACTTACTGGCAGCCTCGATGAGGCGAGGGTAGGCGTCGTAGGAGATGATGGGAACAGGCAGGTCCCTGAGATAGAGCTTGAGGGCGCCGGTGATGATGTTGATGTCCTCGTAGGCTTTGACGGTGATGTCGGTCTTCTCTCCGGCTGCGTGGACAGTGAGAGAGACCATCAGATGGAGGCCAAGGTCGAGCACCGTCACCCCCCGCCCTGCTTCATCCTGACGTCCCCCAACTCCTGGACTGGCCGTGGCCCTCTTGTGCTGGCAGAGTGAGCCGACACTCTGTCATGGATGAGCGCCCCTCGCAAGGACAGACGCTAATCCTCCACAAATGTGTCACTAGTCTAAACGGAAACACAAACCTTTGTCGAAGGCCGTCTTGACTTCCTCCACTGAATCGCTGAATCCAGACACTCGGTAGAGACCCTCCGACTTGAGTCCTGCAGGAGAAACACGGAGCACAGACCCGTCCGTTTCAATCAGCCGACCTTGGATTTGCAAGAGGAATTCAGAACAATCTCACAGCACTGTTTTCTGCTCCGCTGGGCAAATGAATGGGGAAATAAATCAATCTCTGACGTCTATTAGGAGGCAGTGTAACGAGGTTTTGGTCACAGTCCAGAGAGTTGAGCGATGAGCAGGACGGGGCGTAATCTGGAGCAGATTAGCTGTTCAATTAGCAAACTGCTACGAGACGAGAAATAATCTGCCTCTTTGTCTCTTCCTCTTCGAGTGTCGCTCTCTGTCTGATCATCGAGCAGACAATGGTGTTTCTCATTTCTTTCTATTAGATTATATTCTCTGGAGATATAATCCACGCCGAGCTTTAATTCCATCCTAAAATGACATTTTCTCTTCAGAGTAATCACATTTGTCACGGAGATTGAAGACGTTGAGGCGGTCACGGCGCAGGGAAACATCAGCATCAACGCGGGACTGACCTCTGGACTCGATCTCGCGGATGCACATGTCCACCACCATGGGTCTGGCCGTGTTGCAGGCCTGGACCAGCGTGGTCAGGTCGCAGCTGTAGACCTTCCGGATGTGTCTCAGGTTGGGTTTGCAGTCGTCGGGCACCAGAGCGCTACACTGCCGGTGGACGTTCATGCCGCAGTCTGGAGGAGAAAGAGACGGCCGGTTGGGTTCAGGTTGTTCAGAGCGCTAGGCTTAGCTCTGATGCTAACTTCGTCTGTTGCTCTGTCTATGTGAGATCGGGTTTCGGGGGCAGCAGCGGTAGAAAAGAACCCCTCGCTTCTCCTAGCATCACAGAGCCGCTCTATGTTGAGCCCCTTCTAGGTGACCATGTCTAAGAAACCCAGGTCTTCTCATTCTACTGGAGAGGAGAACAGGAAGTGAGTAAATGGAGAGCCTTCTGGCTCAGCTCTACCTTCACCACGACCATGACACAGGCTCCTCTCTTCAGGAAGACATTCCATCCTTCTAAGGAGCCTAAATGGATGAGAAGCAGGACCAGAGCAACTGGAGTCAAGGTTGCTGAGGTCCTTCAACTTTTTGATCATTTATTTTGTCTTTACAAAACTTCTCCATAGTTGGTAACGATCACAGATTTGCAGCTGCCAAGTCAATATAATTACACACTACTGCCACCATACATGGCTCATGTATTAAAACTGAGCGTCTCGCGGTTCTCATGTCCAAAAGGTGTAAAACAAAAAACCTTTAGTGGCCCTCTAGGAGGCGCTCGCGGCCCAACCAGGGGCCCCAGCCCTCTGGTTGAGAATCACTGCTCGGCAGTGTGGTGAGCAGAGTGAGGGCAGCCCACAGACTGGCTCAGCCCCTCAGAAAGTCCAGTGATGTTGCTGGAGAGCAGCAGGCGTCCGACTCCTCTGTGAAGAACAGCTCAGAACCGTGGTCTTGGTTCAGCCAGTCCTAGCAACGGACGGATGGATCTGAGGGAACCACACCATCGACCTGGAAACACCCCTGCAGCTGAGTGACTGCGACGGGAAGCTTCCCACTTCAGAGCTCCTCTACGCCACGCGACATTGACTTCACCTTGAGCAGCAGCAGCATCATCATCATCACCTCCCAAGCCGGCGCGCAGTAAAAAGACAATAAAGGAGCCGCCGCATGAATAATTCACAGGCCTGCGCGGTAATGAGCGGCTTTGTTGTTGTCTGGTGTTCAGCGAGCATATTGCAGTCAAGCCGGCCCCACACGCCGCCAAGGGCCCGGCCGTTCGAGGGCAGGATTCACCTTGTGGGGGAGCCTCCTCTCCTGCGGCGGGCAGATAGAGCCCAGCACTCCAGCGCTGCTTTGTGGCAGGGATTTGGAAACAGTGGCCCGGAGGAGGGATGGCGCCGCGGCTGCTCCATTCTTCCTCCGGCTCGGGCTCCCACACAAAAGGCTCTGGAAGCGGCAACTCATGGGCTGCAGGCTTCACAAGACCCACTTTCCCAGCTCTAAATGGGACGGCGTTTCTCAGATCTGCCAGCCTCTTGAAACGTGGGGAGGCTTTCATCACACAGCTCCTGTTTCACTGTGGCTGCTCTTCTCCTGCAGGAGGTTATTGTGATGAAGGCGGGCCCCGGGGGACCCGTGCGCCCCACGTTTACAAGCCTCGCTGCAGAAATGTAATTACCTAAAGAGATTATTCTCTTAAGAGCGCGAGGCTGAGAGGACGACCTGTCAACAGCCGTGTCTGATGAGATACGGTGGTCCGCTGGTCCCAGGTGTGGTCGGGCCAAGGTTCCCCGGGGACCCCCGGAGACTGCGCCGCGTCAGCAGACTCTCTGTTGCTATGGCGAGGAGGCAGGTTACTGGACACTCACGTCCTCCATCACGCTGAGCATGAAAGACTCCGGGTGGTTTGTTTTGATCCGGCCGTGCGAGCGTCACTTCGGCGGAACTGAAGTGTGGAAATGAAGAAGCTCTTTCTTCCACGCTCCCAGCTCATTACAGAGACATGCCAGCTTTGTTTTCCTTCATGCCAGTGATGGGATGAGGCTGGGGGGGGGCTGATGTGGCACAACAAGCTCGGAAACGGGGCGGGATCGTGGCTCCCAGCCGAAAACAGCTCACACACTCAGGAAGAAAGAAGAACGGAGGTGGAGGGGGGGAGGTGTGTGTGTGTGTGGGGGGGATTTTTGTTTTTGGTATGCAAATATGGTGATCATGTGAGACTTTTGCTGCCCTAGATTCGAGGAGGCAGCGCTCCACAACGGAGGAATGTCGGAGCAGGCGAAGACGGTCTCCGAAATGGATTTGAAATTCACTGCATCCATTATTCAGCCCGGAACTCCCGCTGCTCACTGTGACACACTTTGTTTCATCAATTAAACATCAAAGACGCATCATCAAAGAGCGGCTCACAGACAGGAGGCAATTGAAAGTGAAACTGAATCGATAAAAAATGAGAGGGAAAATGGAAGCATTGATTATGTTGCTGTGCAAATCAGGCGATTCATTTTCTGTTCAGACTTGCAGAAGCTGTCAACTGAGTTTACGACAGACGTTTCCTGGGAGTTTTCTGTGTTGAAAATAAGAAAAAGAAGCCTGAATATAAACACTATAACGATGCTTTACAATATGAGTGATTAGATTTCATCACTTTCACATTAGCTGTTTTAAAAAACTATTCTTGTTTTGAAAATATTCATTATAAATCAATAAATAACAGCAAAAATAGATTCTGCAGGCATAAAAAATGTTAAGTATTAATTAAAACTTGAAATGCAAAATTAAAATGAAAATATAACACATAATTATTCTATTATTATTATTATTATTGTATTTTTATATTTTAATACTTTCATTTGAATTTTATTCTGATTTGTATGTAGAATTAAATGTTAGATATTTATATGAATATATAACATTCTGAAGGAAAAAAAAATCTTCTGAAGGAGATTTTTATAATTATTAATATATGGAATAAAACGTTTCATGAGAAAATCCATACAAGAACAGAAGCTTAAACAACTCACTAGAATGTTTCTGTTGTTTCATCGTTGACCTCAAGGGGGCCAGCTAAGGTCGAGCAAAGGGCCAAATATGGCCCTCGCGCTGCGTGTTGCCAGGTTAGATGAATGCCAGTTGCAATAATAAAGATTTGTTGCTGTGGGATTTCGCCGAGCACCGAACCCACGCGGCTGTCGGCGACGCCACTCTGACATTCTGATGGGAGTCCGCTCCACCAATAGAAACCCCAGAGCAGCAATGCCATTGTTGCCGTGCTGATGTGAGCTACCACATCACTGACCCTCGGCTGGTTTTCTCCACGACAGAAAGTAGGTCAGTGAAAGAAAAAGGTTTGATTGCATCATCAAGTCTATGATACAAACCATAATCTAGTTTGAGATTAGAGGGCGGTGTAATCCAGCTCCAGATGCTCTGGAAACCAACTGACCCACGGACGGCGATGCTCACTTACCTGCACACTTCAGGCCCTGAGCCATCAGTCCCCACATGAAGCTGGCGCAGTGTTCACACCAGTGAGGGCCCCGGAACGTGTGGACCTGCCGCAGAAGAGAGGAAATCAGAGTGAGTGGAAGACCACGGCGAGCGTGTGCTTGGTTCAGGAGCCACAGAAGAGACGCCACTTCATGGCTCAGTTCGTAAAACACAGAGAAGCGGCCATGAATGCGGCGGCAGAGTCCACACTGCTGAAGCTGCTGCTTCACAGGACGGAAGTCAGTTTCCTGTGGTGGTCATTACTGCTGTGGACACAATGTTTTATACTTTTTGGAAAAAAAAAAAGATTTAAATTATTTTGATAAAAGTAAAATAAACTATAGAGTTGAGAAAACGTGTTCCAGGAAATTGAGTAAAATAGACAGAAATTATAAAATATAGTGATGTGATGATATTGATATCATTGATATTTAAAAACCAAACTAAAAAGAAACTAATAAAAATGTGAAATAATAAAAAAAAAAAATCTGATGTAAACTCAGATATTTTATATACATTTCTAAATACATTTGCTCTCCACTGATGGAATTCCACAGCTCTCTTATCATATGAATATTCATGAACAATGAGCTCCAAAACAGACAAGTCCTCAACATGGTTGTCTGTGTTGGGAACAGGGTCGCTCAGGGGCCCGCTGAGGCCCCTCGGCTCTTCCAGCAGGTTACAATGCCGCCGTTCATTTCCCCTCAAAATGGCTCAAATCCAAGACACTTCCAACAATCACATGACCAGAGGAGGTGATGCAACGCTGGTCTTGGCTCAGCTCTCGCAACAAAAGGACCGCGTTGCGTCATGTGACCTCAGAGGATCCTTCTTTTACGGCTGGTTGTTTTGACGCTGATCCTCGGTGATGACGTCACACTACAGTCTCTTCAGACCTGCTCCAGGATCCTGAGAGTTTACTGCTCTCAGATTATTCTGCTGCGATTGAATCCCGGTGTTCTCACTTACAGTTGTCACTCAACTCTCCTGAAGTCAGACACAGGAGCCATTTGAGGAGAACTAAAACTGCTCTTTGTTTTCTGGATACTCATGTCAGAGGAGCTGAGCCATGCCAGGATCCAGGTGTGTGAGGTCCGACTCGTGTGTGTGGACGGCCTGGTCGACCTTTTATGGAGTCGGGAATCTCCCACGCCAGCAGGTAACAACAGGGCGGCCAATCAGAGCGGCTCCTGAGGAGCCCCCCCGGGGTCGCCGCCTGGTGTCAACAGCAGCCCGAGCATCTCACCAAACAACCCCTTCAGCACTCACGCCACAGAGATTGATTTAGCAGGAGAATTTGAGGGATTTAGCCAGATAATCTGCCCCAGTGAAATGTTTACTCTGGGAGCAGGGTCCTGATCAAAAGCAGCAATAAAAGTAGAACCAGTTTTAGTTCCCTTAATCCCATTAAGAGCAGTGTTTCCAATCTAATCTCTCCATCTGGTGCCCCGACGAGGAGAACCAGACCACCCACCTGGGTGAGAAGAAGCCCTCCGGCGATACAAGACTGAGAGAGTCGTCCCGCCTCACCTTGAAGTTGTGGACTTTCTGGGATCTGGGCGTGCGGTCGCTGTCCTTCAGCGAGGCTCGGCGGAGCAGGGATGTGAGCTGTGAGTAGGCGAAGAGCTTGAGCGGCTGCCAGAATGCAGCGGGGGGCTTCTGTGGCCCCATCCTCATTCCCAGAGCTGCTGCCAAGATCTCCTCCTGGTTGGCCTCTCGCTTCTGGACCAGAGACTTCTCGTCCTCGCACGACTCTTTAGACGGCATCCTTCAGCTGTGGGTCAGCTTAAAGTGTGAGCGGCTCCATGGTCCGGGTCAGACTGAAGGGAAGCGTGAGAGAGAGACCCAGAGGGGTGGATCAGGATGAGCTCTCTGCTGGAGCTTGTACGCCGACGTGATGCTCTAATCCTCTCCTGCCGCTGCAGAGCTGAGATTCTCCCCAGAGCAGAGGCAGCACACTGTGTTTGGATGCTGTCACAGGGAGGGGGAGGAGAAGGGGGCGGAGCCTCTCGCAGATTAGACGGAGCCCACCAGCCAATGGCGACACGCAGCTCCCCCCACCCCCACCATTTGTCATCCGGGGGATGATAATGAGTCATGGCTGAGGAGTGGGCTGCAGACGTGTGACAGCGGAGGTCCGTTGGAGAGAGCTATTTTCAAAACCCTGTTGCCACAGAAACTGCTTCTGAATGAGACGAGCGCTGCAACACAAAGGTAGCGCGACAGGAAGTTAGAGTTTGGGAAAACATTTTCCCACAATGCTCTGACTAGACTGCAGGGTTGAATCAGGACGTGGGGGCAGCAGCTGAAGTAAAGCGCCCCAGAGTTTCTAAGCAAAACTCGGCACTTCTCAATGACTCAATGGGCTCAGGAGGAGCAGGGCTGAGGTGAGGTCACTGGGTCACACGCTGGTTCATCACGACTGCTAACTTTTCAGTTTGTAGAAAGTCAAGGGGGCAGCAGCTTTGAGGAAGACACTCTGACTTCACTCTCTCCAGAATCCTGTAGCGCCATCATCACTCGTCCTATGACCTCGACTGCCCCCTCAGGCTAGAGATTAAGCTGCTCAGGAGAACTGTGACATCATCGGCTAATGCTCATTGGGAGCTACTTCCGTAGCGTAGAATAAGCGTTTGAGACTTGGTTGTTTAAAAAAAATTCAAAATGCAGAACTCGTCATTTTCTTCAGTGAGTTTTGTCTGCATTGCTGACGGTCACTTGAGAGCTAATGCTAGCTAGCGGCACAGCTAGCGTCCCAAAACTCCTGTGACCCCAATTTCCTTTAACTCATAACTGACTTATAACTGACTCTGCACGTCCACAGGACGATCCACGAGTTGTGAACACAGACCAACACTCGAGGACCGACACAGCGCCTGGCTACACAAACACAACCCCTTCACTATTCGGTTAGATTAGATAACATTGCCTACCTTTTACATACAGTGGGGAAATTGCTAGCTTCACAAGGTTTATGAGCGCAGAGAAGCTAACGTCTACATGCAGCCTTAATCAAGCTATCAACTCGATTATCTAGGTCAGTCCTGGGCAAAGTGTGGCCTGGGGGCCAAATCCGGCCCTTTGACTGTATTTATGTGGCCCACCTGGAGTCAGAGCAAAACTACAGTATAAAACTGACATCTTCTCTTACATTTTTGTTTTGTGCATTGTTTTTTTTTTGCTTTTTGTTCTTGTCCCTTAAACGACATCAGAATTGAAGTAGATTTTGAAATGTGTGAGACTTGCGAATCTTCAAATGGAATGTGGTTTAAATTAAATAAAACACAACAAACCAACATTTTTAAAAGTGTCATTTCATAATCACACATGATGTCATGACTTGTTTTTATTTTCAATTTTCTCTTGCCCTCCTTTCTTTGGGCTTGACAGCCTCCCTCAATGGTCACAATATATGACCTGGCTCCTTAGGAATCTAATATAATTGCCCAGCTCTGACCTAGGTCATCTTAGTCAGAATACAGTAGAAAACAATGTTTTTATGTTGTCGGAAGGAAAATCTGCTGTAAAAGAACTGAAACTGAAATAGCTTAAAAAAAGACACAAAATTGGATCTTAAAAAAATGGCAAAACTTGAAGTGATAGGTCTTAAACCAGCATGGGGTGATGTGAAAATCAGCATTCTGTCACAAAAAACATGTTTTTCTACCAAATTATCTGCTCTCATGTCCCACTTCCACTACACCTTGTATCCACTCAAACCTAAGACTTTTTTTTTGTCAAGATGGAAGATCTTTAAATGAGCTAAATCTATTTTCTTTCTTGAAAGGGGAGAAATAAGAGAGAAGAGATTTGAAGAGTTTAACTGCGTCTTTGCTGGACAAAGCCTCTGACTGTTCATTTTGCAGCCATTACAGAACCATGGTGTCTGACTTCAGCACCAGCTCCGCAGGTTTCAGACAGAAGTCAGAGACGGAGGCTTTGAAGAGCAGCAGAGTTGGAGCGACCCGTGGTGCAGTCAGACCAGTATCAGATCAGAACACCAAGCCCAGGGAGAAGAGAGAGCCTGAGCCCGGAGGGGAGCCTGATCACGATGAGATAAAAGACACTAAGAGCTGTGGCTCATCCTCTCGCTCTCGGACCACTTTGTTGTGTAAGTGTCCGGGCTGCTGTTGAGTGCGGCGCCAGAGTGCGCTGCTCAGGATGTGGTTCGCTTTGAATGCGGCTGTAATTGACACTGATTGATTTGTTTGCTTCCTAAAAACGCCCTGATGGGGCTCCAGGGGTTTGATGTGAGCCGTGTGGTGGTGTCTGTTACATCTACTAACTTCATGCTCTGGAGCTGAAAACCTTCCTCTCACGAACTCCCGGCTCTGGATGGCGAGTTCAGCAAGCACTCCGCTTGCCTCAGACTCTCGTAAACCTGGGCCTGTTCCACAGAAACCGCTGTTACATCAGGAAATGTTGGCTCACTGCTGACCCGGCAACATTACGAGCCATTAAAGCGGCTCGTGAACGCCTCCGATATCCACCTTCCACTGGACGACTTTTCATGCTCATTTAATCTTTATCTGTGTTGGTTCTGAAGTCGCCCCTGATAGAAGCACTCACTTTCCAACAGCAGCAGGTTATGTAACGCCAGCAGGAAGTGCGTGAGTGAGTGGGACGCGCGGACATGAAGTACAAACCAGCCGTGATGTAAGAAGTGTACACAGCGTGAGCTATCATGTGGATGAGGGACCATACAGTAGGTCACAGTTATGCCTGCACTCGTTCACTGTGTCTCTTCAGTGACTCGACTGAAGAGGCCACTTGTTGACCTGGTTCTGACTGAGTGGAACCCAAGTGAAGTCAGAATTCTCATTTCCACACCAGGTTAGTGGCGATATGGACACCTCTTTCGGGTTTCATCACTTATGAAGTCATCATAACAGTGGGTTCTCCGTCTATTTTAACAAGCACAAGCCCACAACTCGACGTTGACTCTCATTGAAATGCTTCAAAGCTTTTGGTGAAACCAAGGAGGAAGCATGACTGCTAGCCAAGTGGGCAGCCATCTTGATTTAGTTCACACTGTAATACGCCTGAAGAAGCAAATATTTGAATGTAACCGTCCACTGATGCTCAACACAACACCAAGTCCAACAAAAATACTCAACACTGGATGCTGGCTTTGCCACTGCCGTTATCTTCAACAGGAAGCACGGGTGGAGAGGAAGTCGCCTACAGAGCAGCAGCCTTTCTGCAGTGTGAGCAGAAAGCAAATTACGCCGCATCTCACCAGGAAAAATAAATTACCCGAGCGTGGCCCAGACAATCCCAGCGCTGACAGTGATGTATGGCGGCGAGCTGCTAGCAAGGTCGCAGCACCCAAGTATCAACAGCCCGCCACGGCGGCCGTGACGACTTCAAACAGTCACTGCTGAGGAGCGTGGGTGAGGGACGTCACAGTTCTGTCAAATGAGAAGTGACTCAGAGCTTGGTCGGCGAGGACGACAGCGTTGGCGCCTCTCAACTGTCCACACGCTGGTGGGGGATGTGGGGGAGCGGCATCAATTATTCTCAGCTAAAACACTTTCTCCAGAAGAAAACCTGTTTAATTTCACCATGGTGACGAATGTCGTCCTGTTTTAAGACAATTTACACGACAAAAGCCGTGAGTGGCGTCGCCGCAGATCGACGGATGATGGCGAGGAATAATTAGAAAAACGCTATCTCTGAATTAAAGTGCCCACGGGATGATGAACAACTGGAAGTGAGAGAGCTGGATAGATAACAGACCAGGAAACCAGCTGAGACGCTTCATCTGCTGCGATACGTAAGAACAGAAACCCGCTGTGATCGTTTCCATGACACCGCCGTAAACCTGTTTCATAAAGAATCTCACGTCTGCTTCTTTAACTTTGATGGATGAACAGAGAATGAAAATCACAGATGAAGCTCTCAGACCAACTTTAACAGCCATATATGCAGACGATTCACGGCAGTTAAACTGAGAGTTTAGGGGTGCACAGAATGAGAGGCAGGGACACCCTGGAAAGCTACCCAGAGCAGTTTTAGTCATTTTTATCCTCTTGAATCTTTAGGTACTGAATAGGTGGCCCCTCCCAGCCTTCATATTTGGCCCCCCAAACATCGGCCAAATCATATACATCAGTGGTTCCCAACCCCTGGGCCGGGGACTGGTACCGGGCTGCTCTCGGTTAAGCCCCGGTCACTGAAGAACCAAAACTTAACCCACATGCTCGGAAATGAGGAGGAAACAACCGTTTCTTTGCAACGGGTAAAAGGTTCAGAGAAGAGACAGGAAAAGAGCCGACGACTTCCAAGAAGAAGTTTTTAACAATATCGTGAAATATGGATTCATCACAGTTGTCTACCATCACTCCCAGATGGGACTGTCTCGTTGCAGAGAAACAAGCTCAGTGTTAAAATTTTCATGCACTTTATATATGGCTTTGTGCTGTATCTGTATACTATAATGAAGGCATGTTTCAGCGTTACCATAGCGACCAGAGTCAGAGAGTGTTAGGGCACTGGTCGAGAGGAGGAGAGTATGTGAGTCTTAGCGGGCACACAAACATGCAGAGGCCTTATATGACGGGTCAAAGTGGCAACTTCCCAGGCCACATGCGAAGTCAAATGTTGACCGGTCCGTAATGATAATAAGGTTGGGGATCAGTGATATGCATGAGTCGGCTCTAAAAATGATAAAAGTTGATACACAGAATCTGAGAAATCAAGAGGAAGCTCGTGAGTGAGTTTCGTGCCGTGACATTCTCCACGACAAGTGCTGAATCGGCTCAGAAGTGGGACGGTGTGTGAAAGACACAGAATTACTGCGGTGGTCCAGAGCGAGTCTGGAGGAGGAACATTTCTGTGTCGAATTCTAAACATCTGAATTTCCCTAAACACATGTAACTTCTGGAGTTGTATTTGCTATTGGCTGGTTTGGGTGTCAACATTTAAGGCTCCCACCTCCTCCCAGATGGCTAGCTCTCACTGATAAGTGTTGATCTGGCTCAGATAAACCACAACAGAGTGAGCAGACCTGATCACATGACTGGTCCAGACAGAGTTAGCCAGTGAGCGCGGCGTCTCAGCAGCATGACTGACAGTGATTGCAGCAGATTTAAATGCATGTATATGTATGTGAGTCAGAACCACGCTACGGCTCCCAAACCCATGAATATAAAGTCACCAAAGCAGGCAGCGGAGAGCTCACGGACATCTGGAGCAGCTCCTGTTAGCATATCAAAGACGACTCTGCAAACAAAGAGTCACATCGTCGGCTCGCGCTCTCTTTCAATGCAAAGCTCTTACGTAAGGTCCTGAATCAGGCGTTACACAAGCGGGTCGAGACCAGCTCCTCTCACAGTTCATCTTTGTTCTGATCCAACCGACACCATCACTCATCCTCACTCACTCATCCTGACGAGCGTTTACATAAACTTTTGCGGCGGAGTCACACAGTCAGGCTCATTGTCTGAGCTCCCACACATCCCCGTCATGAGGGTTCAACCTCCGGTGGATCACACTAGCCTCGCGATCTTGAGGTCTTGTTCACGAGTGAGGGAAGGAAGGGGACAGAGGGGGGCAGCGTCATTGCCGTGTGAAGGAAGAACTGAGCCAAAAGACAAAGCTCTGACTCGATTTGTCGTCTGCATGCTGCGACGTGTCCACCACCATGAAGCCAAGTCAAGTCAGAGTCTGGAGACTGAACCATACTCATCAAGAATCAGAACACAAAACCAGCTCTCAGTTGAATCCACACTCCGCCCTCATCATGCATTTACTGGTCTAGAAGGTGATTCCTAAATCACTTCAGCTGAATCGATAAGGAGGTCGAGCTAAAGGCGACGTTTACACGACTGAAAAGCTATAATCCTCCATTGTTTCCAGGACGCCAGTGTCGTCGTTCATATCACTGCTTAGACAAAGGTGGGAGAATGATATCAGATCGTGAACAATGAGAGGAGATTGTGTGGATCATCTGTTTATAAACATCAGATCTATGGTGGCGCGCCGCTGCCGACTCGCAGCACTCGCTTCACAAGTGCACATCTTCCTGTCAACAGCAACAACTCGATCAAAAACTTCAACTTTGTGTCGCTTTTTTTTAACCTCATGCGCTTCTAACTCGTCTAAAGATCTGATCTTTGCCATAACGGGGGAAGTGAGATTTAGAGTCCATGCTATCCCAGCTACTCGGGGTGAGAAGGCAAGTGTCAACCCATCTAAACAGCACCAATCAAACATCTGACAATCAGGATGTGGGAGGAAACCAGAGTGTTTGGAGGAACGCAAACCAAATGTGGGAGTGGAGATCCTGGAGTGAAACATCATCAGAATCATTTATTATTATTATTATTCTTAGTGTTATTCGTCTCTGTCATGAGGCGCTGTCGAATCAGAGCAGACACATTCAGTTGCACACGTTTGCCTTTTGGTCTTCAGCCCAAAAATGAGTTGGCACTGAAACACATCTCCATGTATCATTCAGTCTTCAGGGAGGGAGGGGCCGTCTCTTTATGGATCTGATGAATAATTCACACTCAGCATCGCGGCAATATAAAACAGTGGATCTGGACAAAGCAGAGGGAGAATCGGCAGCTCTGGAGAACAAGTCCTCAATATTGCTTCAGTGTCGAGGGAGCAAGAATATCGGAGAATTGCAATTTAGAGTCGCAGTGTGAGGCCTCAGCAGGGACCGCAAATACAGACGTGAGTGTCAATATTGAGGGTCTGCTGGGACTCAACACTAGAAAGAGACGCACGCATATTTCATTAAATCTTCCTTCTGTTGCCACTGCAGATGATTGTTCTCATCTCAGAAGTCTAAATAAACACGTGTTGCACATCACTCACAGGTCATACAGCGCCACACAGGTCACACTGAAGCATCCAGCAGCACAACAACAAGGACAAAGATGCTGTTCTATGAGGACTCAGCTGACATGTCGGCGCATCATCTGAGCCTTCTGTTGGGTCGTGAGGTTCCGGGAGACTGTCCTGCTCCAGGCAGCTCCAGCAGAACATCCAGACGACTCCCACGACCATCACAGCGTGGTGTGTCTATATCTGGACCTCTGGCCCCTCCTCGACCTATTGGCCTCGTCTTTCATCTCAGAAACACTGAGGTGGTTGGAAGGTTCCGGGTGATGTGGCTGCTCCTGGCTCTGCTGCTGGTCCATGTGGATCCCATGTTGGAGCACCAGCGCAGCAAGACACCCATGGATGTTGCCTTCTCCTCCTTCAGCCAGCACAAACTCCAAACTCCAACCCAGGATTTCTCTCGCTCATCACCTTGATGCTCCACTGAGGCTCGACCTCCATTAACCTCTCTGTCTCCTCCGGTCCAAGATGAGTTTCCATCTTGGTGGAGCTTCTCAGTGACCACTGTTGAGTGGCCGACCAGATTAGAGTCAGATCAAAGCAGATAACCGGGCAGATAATTCCTGTATAGCAAACCACACCGCTCTCACGTTTCTGTGGCCCAAGTCTGAGCTTCTGCGACGTCCAACCGAGAGCCTGTCGTCGCCTCAGAGCGAGGAGACACCAGGCAGATTTTGGCCGTCAAAAGCGGCGTCCCCAGAGCCGCCATCAAACGGCCCTTCATGTGTGAAGAGCGGCGCCCTCATTAGCACACGAGCTTTCAAACACTCCAGAAAGAAATTTTGGGTCAGAAGCTTTGTCTCTAATCCCATTAACTCCATCCAGCTCACCACAGGGGACGGGAATCTTCAACACATTAGGACTTCAGAAACCTGAATTGACTCGCCAACATCCCCTCACCTGCAGCCACCAACACAACCGACATACACATGAGTTTTCACTAGACTCAGTCACCCAGGAGACACTGAAAGCAGAAGCCATCCAGGTGTCAGACACCACCACATCAATGTGCTTTGAGGTCTGTGATAAAGCAATTGTGCCTCAAGCTTCACATTATTTTGCTAAAGCCACTCACAGACCCAGATAACGGACAATGCAGTTGAAAAAGCTGCTTACTGCTCCCGTCAAGTCACTGCCCTCCCTCCACCACCAACAATCAATTAGTCCAATACATGTCGAGCAGGATTTATTTAAACGCTCTAATGTCGCTGCTTAAAACCTAAAACCCAAGTGCTGCTGTAGATCTATAGCTGCTGAAGCTTGTAATCTGTCTGACTCTGTGTATTCAGAAGCCCAGCGGGGCCACATGTGGCCCTCGTGAGCTCAGAGTGAAAGAATAAAACCGATCCTGTCCAAATGTTTCTGACAGTGTTTCCTGCTTCAACCAGTCATTACCAGTTCAGCTCTAAATTAGAAGTCCTTTATTTGTCCCACAGTGGGGAAATTCAACGTGTCACAGCAGCAACAGCCATGTCAGGTGTTTGTAGGAGACAAAGTCAGAGAGGCTAGATGGAGATGGTTTGGACATGTACAGAGGAGAGAGAGAGAGCCAGTACATTGGTAGATGAAGATGTTGAGGTTGGAACTGCCAGACAGAAGGTGGAGAGGAAGGCCACAGAGGAGATTGATAGAGGTGGTGAAGGAGGACATGAGGTTTGTAGGTTTGAGAGGAGAGGAAGCAGAGGACAGGGTGAGATGGAGGAAGATGATCCGCTGTGGCCACCCCTGAAAGGAGAAGCCCAAAGAGACAGAAGAAGACAGCAGCAACAGCCAATGACAACAAAGAATGAAAGCCATTAAAGATACTCAGCAAACATCAGAGACATTCACAAAACATCACCATACATATGAACACAAAGCCACAAAAAAGTTGCAACCTAGACGGTAAATAAATACGCATGACATATAAAGACAATCATGACAAAAATAAATAAATAACAACTGGGAGAAATTGTATCATGAAATTTTGAATGAAACATTGAATGCATCAGTTTTAGGACAAAAATGTGTCTTTTGCTGAGAAAAATTACCAAAATAATTGAATTGAATGAACTTTTAATTAAAGTGCCACTATACTTTCATCCACAGCACTTTTCTTGATTAATAATGAAAACACGTATATACAGCAACATGCTATACATCAAACATGAGAACATATTTTAACACACTTTTAGAATGGATCATTCTTGGCAAGTATTGACAGAGTGAAATGTGCTGAACTCAGCAGTACTGACACAGCCTTTTTGCGGTTCTTCTTTCTGACCCTACTGATCTACTTTTGGTTTAAGTCTGTTGAGCTCAGTCCAGGGTCTTGGTAGCAACTGTACTGAAGCTGCAGTGAGTCTATGACATTATCAGTACGCGACACCACAGACATATTTTGCAGGTGGGAATTATTCACGCGGTTCATCTTTTTGTGGATATTAATGTTTCCTTGCACGCACTTTATCATATGTTATACATCTTAGTGTAAACGCCACTCATGATAAATAAACTAACCGCTGTTTACCGCTGATTTAAAATGCAACTGTACTGGAGAAGACAGGATAGTTCTCGATCACAGCCTCAGCAGAGACAGTGAAAGAGATGTACTGACGACAGAGGAGGTCCACGACAGATGAACTTGATAAGGTGTTCAGCCAGAGCCAAGGTCACCTGACGACCCTCATCTGCATGCACAACATCGAACGAGGACTTGGTAATTGAATTAACAACCTCATTATAATTTCAGATGAGCAGCAATTATCGCAGAGAGAACGGCTGCAGATGAAATCGATGGATCTTGCTCAAGTGTCGAGGATCAATTGGTCGCTGCAGCGGTGAGTGAGGAGGACCCACGCCGGAGGTCGATCCCACCAGCCACCGGAGGACGAGCCGGAACAATCGTGAAGAAAAATCGTTTGAGCACACGCTCGTCTTCAGTCACGGCCGAATCAATCTTCATGAATTATGAAGCGAAGACAATGGCATGGCGGCGACTTTTCTATTCCGCCGCAGGATTGGACCAAAATCTGCCTCTAACCTTTCCAAATAATCTCACGCCACTTTAGCTTCAGATTCATTTAGGTCAAGCTGAAATAGAAAACGGTGTGTGTCAGAAGTGGACGCTCCGACACACACGTAAGTGTGGAACATTAGAAGCCACTAAACATGTCAGTGAAGCATTAAGATGAAATACAGGCGGCAGATTAGCCTAAACATCTGTGCCAGACACACACATCAACATATTAATGTCTGTTCAAAGGTGCAACGTCCCACTGGAGTGAAAGGCCGCAGCTCCAGGGAGGGATTGAGGGAGTTGAACATTTGCCCACCGGGGATTTACCCCCACCGCGGCAGCGCCGGCTCCTCGCTGATATGATGCAGACCTATTAAATATTCCCGTCCATGGTGCCAAAGCGGCGCTGAGCCTCCAATCGAGAGCCGACAGAAGCAAGACACGCCGACAACCTCAGGTTCCATCTCCTCACGGGGACCAGGGATGACCCCAGACTGTGAGCTCTGAACTTAACATAACAATATACCGGCCCCCTCCACCGACCGCTCACGTGTTCCGCAGGGGCTCATTTGCATAATCTGAATTCAATGTAAATCAGTCTCTTTCATCTGCGGAGCTGATGAGCTCACAAACAGCACATTTTCATTGTCAGGAAATCTGGAGCCCCAAGGCCTGAAGCCTCTCCTTTTCAGCAAGCGCAGCGCTTTTTTAAATGTTTCACCCTCCAACAGCCCTGGAGGTGAGGAGCTGGCCCGCTCCCTTTTATGATAGCATCTACGTAAATGAGCCCGTTTGGCCTTAATCCTGCTCTAATTAAACGAAGGTCTGCTGAGGCGCAGAGCTGAGGGCCAAACCCCAGAATTATGGGAACAGCTGGAGCCATCTGCTGACACACACAGACACACCGGTGCTGGTTCAGAGGCAACACTGGTACACAAGGTGATTCTACACCTGAACACAACCTAAAGACACCTCCTCCAGTGCTTCCATGACGTTCCCAGGTTTGGGTCAGCCCGTGGCCTCCCCCCTGTTGAAGGAGTCATACAGACCAGATGCCAACTGGCCTCCGTCAATGCCATTGATTTCTTGTACAAGCGGTTCATGACCCAAAAACCAGGTGGGAGTACAAATCCTAATGAATTTGACCCATGCACCTCAACATCATATCTCATCATAAAGAACTAAGCTACTACTCAGGACAACATGACAAACATACAATTTAGTCCTCAACTCACTCTGTAGGTTTTGGAGTGAGGGAGGAAACCAGAGTGCCTGTCGGAGACCCATAAAACTGCCATGATGAGGGACTGCCCCAAAACCTCATTTAAGCTTGATGGTTGGTTCTGATGTCACAATAACAACAACATGAATAAAAGATTCTCCAACAGAAACAGGCTTGGAGCCACATGAAACCGAAAAAGGTTGGATTTCTTCAGGCTCCTCAGCGAGGAACTCCCTGTACCACAACAATCCTGACTTCACCAAGTGTTCCTCTATTTTAGGGGTTGACAGAAGTGGAATATAGGTCGACTCCAAAACTCAAAATATGCCACGTGAAAATTTAAACTTGATGCTTTTGTCTATCAAAACCTCATTAAAGCAACAGAAGGATCAGTAAATAATGAATAACCTCCTCCCCAGTGGGGGTTATTTGATGAGAACAATCTGAATTAAGCTGCTGCGTGTGAAACCGTGATCTAGATGGCGAGAGCTTTACAGATCAAAGATTCAGAAATAAGCAGTGGGGGGCAAAAGTGATGCTATTCATGAAAGCGGCGACCTACATCCCAACATTTACAATTCAGCTTATCAGCGGTGCCCCAGTTACTGCGTTGTCATGGAGAGCCACAGAGTGCGGAAGGTTGGACCGACGTAATATGGCAGATACTGATCCCAGCACCACATGAGATCTTAGTTTTACATTTAGTTAACGTTAAATTATTGCTTATAAATTGCCACTATGCCGCCATTTCCGCCGTACTTAACATGATATAACTACGCATGCTGAATTTCATTCTTCACCTTCCTCAAAAAAACGTTGTGAAACGACTAAGCTCAAAATCGATATGTTTACTGCATGGTATGACGGCGACAAACAGAGGTGACGTCACCCTTAATGTCTTCAGCGTTGGATTAGGATCTACCGCCCTCTGGTGGCTGAAGGGAGCACTCTCAAATCTATGAACTGTAGCACAATAGCAGTATTCACAGCGCTATTACCGACACGTTTGGAGGCATCGTTTGCAGCCATTGTTTGTGTCACGCAGTCATCCGCCATCGCTAAAGTCAAGGTAGCCAAGGTCACATGAGCTTGACGTTTGTCAGAAATGAGTGTTTAAGTTTGGGAATTTGACATTAGTTCACGTTATTTCATAAGAGTTAGGAAAAATATCTTATTACAGTTAGTATAAAATGTGTTTGAGTTGTGAAACATTGAAGTAAACATAGCAAATTTGAAATAATTGACAAATCGGGCGCATTTTTTCTGTCGCTAGGAACCTTGGACAACACGCTTGTTTACGTCGGGGTTTTTTTTTTAATGCACGGAACATCCGCCTTCACTCTGACGTCATCAGCGTGCTGAAAGACGTTCTGTTCCATATCGAATATATACATTTGCTTCTATACAGTGCCTGGCATAAGCACTCATACCCCCTGAATTTTTTCACACTTGGTCACGTTATGACCACAAACATAACCGTCAACATTATCTTAAATGAGGTACAATAACAATAATAAGTTAATGTAAAACATTCTGGATTTTAGAAATAATTATTTTGCTTTTATTCGTGGGAGATATTAGCCATTGCTTCACAGGCATTTATTAGTGGAAAGGCGGAGGAAAACTCACTCTATCCATCCATGTTTATCTCTCTTCAAACCACCATATGGCACATTTTTGAGCAGACATGGTGGAACAGTAACGCCTCGTCCAAACACGACTGTGGGTTTAAGAATTGTGTATCGTCGTTTAAGCCACTCATTTGACACCAACTCCTTATTAACAGTTGTATATTTAAGTGTAAGAGAGAAGCAAGACAACTCACCATGAACATGCAGGACGAACAGCGACCACACGGCGGCAGCAGAAACCGCAGAATGTGCAGATGGGCGCGAGACAACGTCGGGCAGGAGGAGGAAGTCAGCGCCTGGTTTTGGTGTTACATAGACACCCAGAAACTGTCGCTGAAATCAGACATCGTTATGCTGGTGCTGCTCAAGTGGAGGACACACTTCATCAGCGTGTTCTCCCGTAGCTGAAACTGAAGAGTCCGTGCAACAACTTTCACGCTACCGTTTCGCCTCTTTCAGACCCCTGCAACAAAGCAGCAGCAGGTTAGTCGTTGGTCACACTGACCACTGGAGCCACGGAAGGACTCTCAATCAAACACATGTAAAGTCCATTAAAGAGATAATAAAAGGTTTATTACAACGACTTATCAATTCAAACTTGATCCACAACTTCCACAAGTTACAAGTTACACATTCGACACAAGATCAACCTGGATGTTTTTTTTTTCTTTTTTTTGCAGTTCCGGTAAAAACAAATCACCAAGCTACAACTGAAGTAGAAACAACATTTATCTTATCAAATAAATTCTCTCAGAGAATCCAATACTTCATGCAGAGAGCACAAGAAAGAGATGAAAGTTGGGAGCTTGTATAACTACACAGTAGTAAGCCAGTACTGAAGAAAAGGCAAGTTCTACCGAGGATGTTCAAAACTTTACATTGATCGCGTTGCGCTGGAGACGACTTCAGTCACCTTTTTTTCCCCTCTACATTTGATTTTAAAACTAATAACCGATGGAGAGAATCCTGACTAGAGAAGTACATCAACTACAAAGTCACAGCACTGTCGCTGCTCCTCTACAGCAGCACATGGAAACCGCTGCACTGATGATCGCGCCATCTCAGGACGGGTCAGACCTTGGTCTCGATCGCTGCGTAAAGTTGACACAAAAACATTCATGGCACTGAAACAAGCCGACAGGAACTGAACAATCAAAGCGTGTGAAACAATCAGGTGGAATGTCATGAGTCGCACACCGGCGCCTATTTTACAGATGAGGTAAAGCTCAGACATTCAGACTGTATGAATCGGCGGCGGCACTAAAGAAGGAGGCGATACTGAAAAGCTGCCGCAACTATTGTGACGTCTAAAACCCCATTTGTTCCCACTAAGACAGGAGAGTCATAGCTGCGACTGAGCTTCACGTGTGAGCCGCGACACACTTTGGTATGATCCCGATTCATCTATTAACAATCAAACGAATAAATAAGAAAGAATTACATCTTTATATTACACCTAAAGTGCTGGCTCTCTTCTCTTCCACTCCACAAGAGAGATTTTGCATTTTTAGACACACCAACAAAACAAATCTTAACACTAAGAATCGACTCAAAGATCATCCTTCCAACCACTCTGTGGAAACGTGTCGCTTCAGTGTACCTCAGATATTGTGTACTTGTACTTTGTTCTGACCAAAAAGCCGTGTCCTTGAAGGAAGCTTCCTGAAGAAAAACTAGTGACAGACTTAAATGCAGATTGCGCTTCCGGAAGGATGCTTCCTTAAAGAAAGCCCCGCTGAAGGATGCGTCCGATCAGGACACATTCTGAGAAGGCTTTTATGACGAAGGCTTTTTTAAAAGGAAGCTAACTGCAGCAGTGTCTTTTCAAAATAAAGGTCATAAAGGACGCATCCTTTCCTTCTTAAAATCAAGTAGGATGGATCATCTCTTCCTTCAAGGACGCTTCTGTTGGCCTCGGTCTCGGCTGATCAACTCCCTAGAGGCTGCGACTGAGTGACGCCCCCTGGTGGCAGAGCCTCCTCTGTGCTCTGGGTGGAGGCGGCGGGGGCGGCGCCGTTGGAGGTGCTGATGGAGCTGTGCTGGATGGCCTCGCTCTGAGGGCTGCTGGGCACCGACATCTCCTCGCAGCTCTCCTCCTTGTCGGAAACTGAAAATAAAGAAGAGGATGGTTCTTTTCCAGGGTTCCCTCCGCCCGCCCGCCCGCCGCGCCGCCAGGAATCACTGATCGCAGGTAAACTCTGGCATGTGGAGCTCGCAAACTGTTCCATTAATCCCCATTACGCTCCTGCGGCACCTCCTCCGTTAATTAAAGCGGCAATGTCAATTTAAACCCACATCATCAGAAGAACATCACATTCTGGGGCAGCGCCTTCCTCTCTAACTGCATTCTCATTTGTTTTTTGTTACCTTGCCAACGACTGCAGCGACAGATGATTACAGCACCTGATTTTAATGATGCTCACACTAGAGAGTGGCGAAGACTTGGAGTCGAAATGCCACCAGCTGTTCGGCACTTGCTCTGAATTAATTGGATCCTGCTGGAGAGAAGACTGGGCTCTCATGGTCGGCTTCAGAGAGGAATAAGGAGCACAATCATAATTAATATTGCTAATGATGTGGACTTGCTTGTTATGGCACTCTGGTAGTTAATGGGCGCACGTGAGCGGGCGGCTCAGGAATGGAGCTCTGGTGCGACATCAGCGTCGGACAGTGAGGGAGACCTGCGAGGCTCGGCGGGTGTGTTTCACGTTCAAGTGAGCATTATCGCTCCTGATGACACCAAGACCACGCCGACGCATCGCAGTGCTGCGGAACTCTGGCTCCAGACTCGGGCGGAGCAGATGGAGGCGCCGGCGAGCCAGCAGAGAGCATGTTTCTGGCTTGTTTGCAGAGCAGTCTGGGTAATTTCCTCACACTTGCCGCAGGACTGTTTGGTCAGAACCATGAAGGGTATTTCCAGGTCTGGCAGCAGCAGAAGCAAAGCCTTCTGGGAGGTGTAGCAGCGAGGCGCCTGAGGAGGCATCTACCGGCTCGCCGATTCAAAGCGGTGTTTACAGGGTTAAAATCTTCTCCAAGTGATGAAATTTGTTGGGGAGAAATACAAATCTAAAGTTTTCAGAGCCGTTTCAGATGCGTCAAAACTGGAAACTTGGGAGCGTTCCCAAGAATAATTTCCAAACTTGCACACAAAGACGGATGAGCTTCTCGGGAACATCCAGCCAATGTTGACTCAGGTGCCATGTGAGAATAACAAGAGCTGTTGGTGCCCCACACCTGTGGCCTCGTGGAGCTCAGGCCCCAGAAGTTCTCAGAATGAAGAACAAATGGCTCTAATGTGTGAGCGAGACGCGTGTCAGCGGGAGGCTGGGTCTAATGGCGCATTACTCACTGTGATAGCCGGACTTCTTCTGCATGGCTGTTACGGGACAATCTTTATGAGCCAGGAGGAGCTGCTTCAGCTGAGCCACTTCGTTTCTCAGCAGGGCCACTTCACTCTTTTGGGAGACAGGACAGGAGACAGCACTTTGGTGAGTTTCGCCATGCCACATCACATGAAGACAGAATGGCGACGTGGCAACAGTCAGTTTCAAGTTAGAACCAGGGAAAAACCAGTCTAACTATGGCTGGACACCAGAATCATCTTCCCATTAGAATGACTTCTCTGAAGAAGAGAACAAATCTGTAACAGGCTTTTAGCTTTCAGGTGCATCATGGGAGAACAAGAGTCTGCTCTTCACTTCTGAGCCACCCCGTCGGGGTTCCTAACCCGAAATCTGATTCTACTTGTCCAAATTGAGCCTGAGAACTTTGATCAATGGAATGCAACTCTCGGAACCTAAAGCTTTATCGGCAACAGAATAGCGTAAAGCAACCACTAGGAAGGCTTGCAATGTTTCCATGGAAAAACTGAGGAGGAAAAATGGGGTGTCTGGCCTAAAAGTAGGGCGTCCTGTTCTCAGCAAAAGGCCTCCCCAGCACACAAGGACACCCTGCTTACTATAAGCCTACATTCCTAGCTGGTAACAGGTAATCGTTGGAAGATGAGCTTATCGGACATTGGGTCAATGGGGCAGCAGCTCAAACTGAAGTTCTCAAACCTCCTCCAGGCGTTTCCCTATCAAGTGAGAAACAATCTCCAACCAGATGACACGACTCAGCCTTAAATAAACGCCCGAATTTGTAGCGCTACCGAGAGGCTAACTGAGTGAAAGCTAACAAGAACCGCAGGCCAAACCAATGCTAATGGGGGTCATTGTTTTGGACGAGCAGCTGTGTTCTGTTATCAGAGACCAGAGCTTTCAGCAGCTGGAGCCCAGATACTCATTCCCTGGACGTGTTGTCAATGAAAAGAGGAGCATTGTGTCAGGTTAGGCAACATGTGTGAGAGAAGTTTACATTGCGGGTTTGGTCTGTTTCTTGAAAAGGGAATAATTTTTTTTAAACAGTTCTGTTCCGCATCATTGTTATTTAACATGCAATATATTTTTAAAATAGTGGATTTTGTGTGTAATTTTTATGAAAAAATATGGTATCCACCAAAACAAGTGACGAGTCCTAAAGACTCTTGAGAACCTTGATTCCAAAAGAAAACAAAGATGGCACTAACTGAGACACGAACCTCACGCACATCATGGCGGCTCACTGGCGTTCCTCCCAGCTAAATCATAGAGGGGCAAACACTGAACAGAACCGTGACACCATCAGTGCCACAAATGTCACACTTGAATAAAACAACTCTGAATTCATAGCTTCTGATATATATGCTAAACGGACCCAGCGCTCGATAAATACATCTCTGTATTTGATCGATCATGTTCAGCGGAGTGCTTCGGACTTTCGGAGAAGGAAACGATGCTGGAACGCGGTCCGTATTTTCCTGCTCAGTAATTATCAGCTTCTCTGGCGACTGACCAGCACATCTATCAGAACCGAGCGGTTCCAATTGTCGTTTGCAGATGAGGCTGAGATTTACATGCTAGCGCCGTTACAGCACCCGAGGGAGCTGAGGATTCTGCATGTCGTAAAAGGAGCCACATTACACTGAAGGTGACTTTAACTGGATTTAGAGCGGCCCGCTGCTCGCCCAGCACCAATTGGAAGATTTAAGCGCCTTCCCTTCTCCTTTAAAGTACTGCGGGCGGCGTAATCTATTAGTCTAAAAGCAGCCAATTTATCTGATTCCATCTGTTTGGTCTTGCTGCTGTTGGCAGCGCCGAGCTATTGTAAGACAGATTTAAATGCAGCTGGAAGGGCGGCGTGCATCAAAGCCGTAGCCGTTCTCACCGCCGCGGCCAATTACAGTTGTTAAGAACACAGATGCTGACGGTATTTATACGCTGCCACATGATTGTTGAAATAATAGCACTGACAAAAGGAATGTGAGGCACTCGAGCATCAGAGGAGAGAACAACAATTGCAGCATCAGCCCTTCACACAACAGATTCACCTCCAGTCGACCTCAGGTTTACAGTTTAACACACAACACAAGCCTTAAGAGTCAAAAAGCCAAAATATTTTGTAACATTTGCAGATCAAAAGAAGTAAAGGCTCCAAGAGCATATAGTGGGACGACATGACTTCTGTTTTCCTCGGGAGGGTGGCTGGGCTGAGGCCGATCACGACTACTGGGAGGGGAAACCAAAACAATTACGGAAAATTTATATTTGACAAATCAACCTATGGATGGTCATCACATAATTAATAAAAAATGAATAATAAAACAATGAATAAAAAATAAAATATTAGGGAGATTATTGAAGGTGACATAGACACACTGATGACACAAGAACTGGAACCCAAATAGTACGCATAAATCCCAGGACTGACTTCACAAGTAAAAACAAGTTCTGGTCCATCCATGTCTAAGCACTTTGGGGGCCACCATTTCTACTTCATGGTTTGATGATGAAATCATTTTTGCAGGGGTCACACGACTCTTAATACATCAAGTGTATATTAAGTCCTTAGACTTTAAAGTGAGACTGCTGGTCTCTCAGCAGCAGGATGTTAGCGCAGCTACCGCTTAGCAACATCCGTGGGTCCGAGCGTGATAGCGTGGAAATGACCGGATCCGTCACCGTTTTGGCTCGGCTTTCTGTCTCGGAGTCCCGCTACAGTATGTAAATATTTCAAGGACATAGCACATTCTCTAGAGATTCACCTGCGAAGTGGCACATCAAATTAAATGTTTTTCAGTTATGTACTTTTAACAGAATCATATCTGAATTCAGCAAGGTTTTTCTATTTTTGCCACCTACTTTGAAGAGGTGTCTGAATTAAAATGATTTAAAGTTCACTTTTTTCCACATCATGTACTCAGAAGGTCTCATCATTTTGATTACAAATTCATTTTCAATCCATGTCATCAGCATCAATAATTTAACCTTACAATCAAATGATTTACACACCTCAAGTGACTAATTTTTTTTTCAAAAACACCAACCTTGTGTGTAACCCAGTACCCTGCAGGGGAGTTCCACTATAATCTGGAAAATACTACTGGTTCTAAAGATATAAACACTAACAGAAAGAACAGAATAAAACAAATTGAGTATAATTCACCAAAAGGCGTATAAAAAAACAGGAAAATACTGTGATACTGTGTGATGTTTTTTTCACGTCACATTAAAAGCCAGCAGCCAGAGAAAAACAAAATACAGAGACATGAGTGAAAAAAATAAGATTCACGTTGGATAAATCCGCCGCATCCAAAAGTTGATCAAAATTCAGTGAATGTTCTGGAATGATGCTGCGCCCGGTGAGCCGGCCGGCCGGCCTGACACCTCATTAAAAAGCCAGTTAAGGATGATGTTAAAATAATTGTGCATCATTAGAGGCAGCTTTGGCGATCAGCTGGGCCATGTCAGCATGAGGGGAGCATTAAAACAGCGCTGCTGATTAATGCTTTCATATAGTGCTTTTTTATATTCTCTGCCACATGTTGTTGCGTCTCCTCCGCTGGAGACGATCCTCACGTCTGAACCCCGCTCACCTTCACGTTGTCAGTGACCCGCCACCGGCTAGTAAAAGTACTGATGTCGGTGCTGAACCAGACACACCAACACCCCCTCCCCCTTCTCTGCTTTCTCAGGAAAATAAGAAAATACAAACATCTAATTTAATTGTGTGGAACAGCAAAGTGCTGCACCCGCGGCTCAAACTTATCAACGGAGACGGCGGATACGTGAACTGTTTCGAACTTGTCAGCGTAAGATGCTAATTACTCGCAGCAAACTGAAGGTTCAAAAAGACACCTCTCCCTCTGAGATTTTTGAGGCCATTCAGTAAAGTGCCGAGACAGAAGCGCAGACACGCCTGCGTGCCGCTGACATCTGGAGGATACATCTTTATTGACAGGGACGCATCGACGTACAGGGCTCGCACACTGCTGCTGTCATCGAGCGTCGCTGCTTAATGGGCTTTAATGACTTCATCACCACAGAAGGGAAAAGTCTGCCTTCATCTGCTCGCATCAGAGGCACCAGACAAGCGTCACGAGCGAGGGAGAGTGAAAGAGCACCTGCAGCTGTCCGTTCACCGAGTTGAGGTCCTCGGCCTTCTTCTCCAGAGACTGGACCCACACTTTCCTCTTCTGCCGACACCGAGAAGCCGCAGCCCTGTTACGCTCTAGAAACTTGCGGCGCTTCTCGTCTGGGTCTTCACTTGTGGTTCTGCGCCGTCGACCCCCGGTGCTGGGTGGATTTTGAACAGGTGGCACTGGGGAGGCCTGCCGAATGAGAAGTACCACAGATGATAATGGAACACTCGGAACAGGGGCGCAACAAAGCACCAATAATCTCACTAATTGCAACAATCAAGTCCACAAAATGATCAATAGAACTCCGTTCCAACATCGTCCTGGATTCACCATCCATCATACTTCAGACTCACTGCAGTTAAATGCAACAATTTACAGCACAGGTTGGAGTTTAATCCACCTATGAGGAGCTTCACATTACAGCTCGAGCAACTGAGGGGCAAAAAGAGTTCAGAAAATAAAGCAAACTAACAACAATTGAAACCATATATTCCCAGAAAGAAAACAGTTGCAAACAGTGGGGTGTAACTATGATAAAATACAAATTTTGACATGATGATAAAATTAGATATACAGCTGAGAAATTAATTAAAAAACTTGCATGCTAAACATGCTAATATAAATGGGAAAAATGATATAATGCATCAAAAACTAGGTTGAAATTTTACTAAAAGTAATTATTTAAATTAAATAATATGGAATAAATATATATATATTATATTTCTTTTTTGATATTGTGCTCAGTTTCTCTAGTTTAGACCTGTAAATTCATATTTTTAATTAATGAAATCTATCCAACAAACGCTCTGTAGGAGATAAGGCACCTCCAAATTCAGAGAGTGTGAATCACTTTAATACATTTTTGTCAAACATTACACTTTAAAAATATAAAATCTGAAGACCCCAAAGTTCCTCATTAGGTTCCAGACTGTTGAACAAGTCATGATTTAATTCCACATCCTCAGAGCAGAGCTTACCGGCGTCTCCGTGGTGGAGGTGGCCGGTTGCTGCAGCGACGGTTCCTCAGGTGCGGGCAGGTGAGCGGGAGTCAGATTCTGGGGCGTGGCCGGAGCCAGGTTTAACGTCGGGGCCGGAGAAGGAGGAGCGGCAGTATGCGTCACCGCGCTGCTCTGGACTTCGACGTCGCAGCCGTTGGTTACCTGAGGAGGCGGCTGGTGCAGGGTGGTGTTCACGGCCTGGAAATTGGACAAAGACGAGCAATCAGGAAACAAAGGAAGTAATACTGACATTAAGAATCAAAGTGATATTCAAGACCATGAGAACAAAAGCAGGAAACCATGTGCTGAAAACCGTCCGACGGATTAAAACTATTCACGACGAGCATGACGCAGCAAAACAACACACCCCAAACACACATTTATTCCGCCACAAATAGGGGGAGTAGGACATGGCGACAACGCCGAAACAATTCATAAATGACTAAACACTGGGACGGTGGAGCGCAACACATTCCCTGAAACTACTTTGTTCCACATTCTAGGGCCAATTCCTCCGACATCAAACACCCAGCAAACAAGGTGAACGTGAATGAGCCTTTCAAAGCCGTAACAAAGTGAGAGGGAATACATTTACATGAGAAAGCAGAGGCGCGCATTATTCTAACAACTACCTTTGCCAGACCTATCTATCTAGCAAATTAGTTTATCGTGTAATACCCTTCCAGAAGCTCCTCTGGCAGAAGCAAGATATTATTCTCCTGGAATGGCCCATAGAAGGAGAGAAAAGCCAGTCAGATTCATATTTCATCTCTGCCATGGAAACCTCATCAGTGTAATAACCCTCCATCTCTTGGGTGTCTTTCTACCATCTGCTACTATATTACTTATCTTTATTTTGCAACTAATTAACAGCATAATCTTCTAAATTCAGCAAGTTAATTATCATTATTGTGGTCTTTGCAGCATCATCAGTCCTTGTAAAGTGCCGTCTCTCCGCCCCCTGAGAGGCGGGTGGGGGGCGGGAGTAGGCAGGTTGAGAAGGGCCCGGTTTCCTTGACGCGGGCTCATTAGGTGTTTGCTGATGAGCTAAGTGCAGAGGGAGGCACTGCAAGTGAGGAGGGTGGGGAGGGTGGGGAGGGTGGGGAGGGGGGTGCGGGTCAGGCAAGATTCTGCTGAACAAAAGGTTCCATGCAGGGTGAGGGAGACTTAATGTGTCTGGCTGAGAGCGGGTGCCAGGATGCCCCCAGCTGGCACGCGTCGGTGCCCCGCCTCCTGCGCTCCATGCTGAGCACAACACTGTCGATGTGTTTGTCATCTCTGCACCCCATGATCCCCAACAGCACCCCTCCACCCACACAGACCGACCCCACCCCACCCAACTCGGCAGTCAGAATCAATCTCTCCCTGCCAGCACACACTCCTGTCCGCGCTCTATCTGTTAATTTCAGCAGGCATTAGCATGCTGAGAACACTTACGGGTTCTGTGATCCGTAGTTCATCACGTTGCCACTTATCTCCATGACAACGCTTCATATCCGTGCCCTTCAACTACCAGGCTTTCTAATACTGACGGAATGCTAGAAGACCTCTGCGAGGGGCTCTCAGCATGGGAGATGTTTGCTAAATACCAGCGCTGTATATCATGACTTAGATGAACCGGAATATTTGGCAGCCTCTTTAAACATTAACAGTCATATTAGCGATGTGCTTTTCCTCTGTATCGAAGGGATGATGGGGACTGAATGAAGCACACAAAGGAACTAGGGCAGAAGAAGACAAAACAAAATCGTAAATCCAATGCCAGAGCACTTGCTCAAAACATGGGACAGGAGAAGGCAACTTGTGTTTTTGCAGGTGCTGGTTCCATATTATTTATGAGTGTTTGACATGACTTGGTTTAAACTTAACATTTCACAGCTGATAAAGAGACTTTTGTGTCCATGATCACATACTGCACCTTGACTTTTTGCCTCAGAAAATCCTTCTCCAAACCTCATTCACAGGTCTGTGGGCTTCATGTATTTATTAATTGATTGATTTAAATGAATAAATAACTCGGAAATTCATTCATTAAAATAAAGAGAAAACACATTTCGCCATGACATTCTAATGAAGGAAGTAGCTTCAGTTCCTTGTTTTAAGGGGAGTGTGAAGAGCAATTTCAGCCAAAACCGTTATAAGCTCTGCCTCTTTCGTCATGGAAAAACGACAACTCTTCTCAAAGAATCCACATGTACTCTAGCCACTAAGGAGGTGCACAAAAGAGAGGAGTTTTATTCTGTGAAATACAGTTAAAATGAAGTTTTTCTGTGCTGAGGATACCGTTGATGGGAGCGGGGAACAAGTGAGCGCTGCGTCCACTGAGTTCACATCAAGTTGGAATGCGTTTATGAATGACCACTAAGTGTGCTCTAACTGCTGATGGTATAAGTGGTTGTGCTACTCTTTTTTTTATGATGAGTTATTGTGCAGTTTTGTCTACCACCATGGATGCTCTTAAAACAGCTAAGTCAACATAAATCAATTAGGTGACTAACATTTTTATTTATGTAATATATTAAAGAAAAAAAGTGATTTTATTTGTGAAAATAAAATGATAAACCATGGTCATGCAATCCACCACATTGTTTGATATGACACTATTTCAATAGGTTTGCTCTGCAAAAGAGAGCTGTACTGTTTCAGGTAAGGAGTGAAGACTAATATCAGGAGAAGAAATGTGAAATACCAGTTTGGCTTCTGATTGGGTCGGCTGCGGCTGCGTCTGTGGCGAAGGAGGTCCGGGGATCCCGGGGACGTTAGGCACTACGGTGACGGGTCTGACAAGCTGACAGCAGAGACACACATCAGCAGGAGAAAATTAGTCTTTGCCAGGCAGAATCACAAACAGGGCTTCGGCAGACTCTCCTCATATCTCAGCCTCATTAGAGGCGATGGCCTGTTATTTGGTGGAAGCGGCGCCACATGGAAATGCAGCGCGCACGCTAATGAACCTCTGCCCGCCTGCACGGGAGCATATGGGAGGGGAGGCCAAGGAGGGGATGAGAGACAAGAGTCAGAAGGCCGGCAGCCACAGAGCTGTGGGCGGAATGGAGGGAAATGATGGAGTGAAAGCGAGGACCACTAGTGGCCTATGTTCTCATCTGCTTCTTTACTTGTCAGGAGCGAGAGACTGCAGAGACAAAGGCTTTGATTCCCCCGCTGTGGTGCTATCAGAGGCATCATCTTCAGCTCAGTGTTCCAGCCCGACGATCACACCGCACGTCTGAGGTTAGAAAACTTCAATGGCACCCACTTGTAATTAGCAGGAGGCATTAGCAGTATTAATCGATGCGCTCTGCCAGAAATACAGCGCTGTGATAGTGATGGTACAAGGACACATGGCGCTGAAGGGTCCTGGAGCGCTGCCTGCTACGCGTCCGCCAATTCTGGTGTCTTTGCCTCAGACATAACAGGAAGTTGTTCTCTGTCCTCCATCACTTCAATCAATCTCAGCACATTAGAGCCTGATGGCCGCGTGTGTGTGATGCCACTCCAACCGTCTGGAGGCCCCGTGCTGAGATGTGTTCTGTCACACACCTCTCCAGTGGCATCCTTTCAGGCTTCAACTTCAGGTTGACTATAAATGTCCAGTGAACCTCGAAATTTCACATTCAAAATTGACCTTTGGGCTCAGAGGTCAACTCAAACTGACTCATTACATATTAGACCAAAGACAACACAATTCAACCAACGTAAACTCATCAGAGCTGAACACTTACTGGGATTGTAGTTGGAATATGCACACTGGAGCTTGTGATGGATGCAGGTATGGCCACCGGCATGGTCTGACCGTTAGGCAGCTGCAGGAGCACGGGGAAGGTACCCGACACTGGTCTACAACACACAGGAAGGACGTTTAACACAGAGCGGAGACGACAAACGGAGCCATGTAGAATTATATGGAGTGAAGTGGTCGACTAAAAATACAAATGGTACACAACAGTAAAAGAAAGAACACAAAAATGACATCAGCTTTGCCCAACTACAATTCCTATTTGAGCACTTGGACTTAAAGCCATAAATGGTAAACCTTTTGGTGATGACGGTTAACAGGAAGCCTTGATTTCTGGTCAAAGTGTGTTTTTTAGTAGGTGTTTTTGTCACAGGATACGATACAGTTGTAATATGTGCAAATCATTCAACACTGCTGAGGGCTACCGACTGTAATAACGGTTCAACTGGGGGAATACAGCTTTATTATATGGTAGGGACTTTAAAATGACAGGAATACTTAAACTGCAACGATGAACAGCAAACTGTTACTTGGACATTTACTCTCCAGTTTTTCTGGAAGTTGATTGACAAGTGGAAACCTGACCTAAAACTGCAGCTAATGTCGATTTATAGTGGTTTTTGGTGAGACATCCTGAGGTCAGCAGGTGTTTCGGAGGCTGGTATGAGCAATTCTGATGCCGATAATTATTTAACAACAAAAAATGTTCAGCCACAAAAACAAAAAATATATTGTTAAGAAACAAAACAAGCACATGCTGCACAAAACTCAAAAGAACGGAGTACTGTGAGGTCTACAGATGGATGTTCAGAGTTACTTACACTAGAGGTCTATTAGTGGATGGGACTTGGGTAATAACAGAGCTAGATGTTGGCGATGGAAGGGCTGGCTGTATTACAACATTTGCCTCTGTAGTTGCTAGGAGTACATTGGGAACTTGGAGGGATGCAGGATGGACTATAGTGGATGTTGGCAGTGAGGCTGGCTGCAAAGATAAGTCCTGAAAACATCACACAAGAGCCCAGCTGTGAGTTTTCCATCAACACTACAGACCGAATGATCAATGTTTTCAGCACTCAATGGGGAAATAAAAATCTGTAAATAATAATGAGCAGGACTGTTAGTAGAGCCCACCAAATCAGTGCACAAGATGTATATAAATTTGAATAGATTTAAATATTTTTTGTACTGTCTGGGGTCGACGATACCATTCATCTTAAACCAAATGCTGGTAGAACTGAGTGGTTTACACCTGAAGGCAAAATTAACCCCTGAATACAAAGTGTGCAGAGATAAGAAACAACTATACAACACTTTTTTTTTCAACTTTGATATCACTATTGTGAGAGGCAATGGCTTGAAAACTGCTGGAGATTAAGTTCTGCTGTAAAAGAGAACTTCAGTGTGACCCGAAGTCAAGATTCCTTCAGTGATGCTCTGACTCTTTGGTTGGGGAAGAGTTGGTGCGGGGAAACACTGCTGTCGATCACCAATCAATTATAGTTGAACCAAATCGATCACACAGTTATTGGCCATGGAATGTGGAACCAAACCACTCAGTCATACCTGAATAGTTTCGCTGAGGGGCAGATTTAATAGGTAAGATAAAAAAAATATATACATGTCTCAGCATTAAAAGTTCATATCAAATAAAAAACAAATGAAAAAAATAAAAATAAATGAGTATTAGTCATCAGGTATTAACACTCAAATCCATTGATAGATATTTAATTGCGAAGCCATTACCTTGTCATCGCTGGTCGTGGACTCTGGGTGAGGCAGAGGACTCTCTCTGTGAGCTTCCATTGCAGCAGGCTCCTCAATTTTGTTGCGTATGACGGGTGTTGCTAGAGGCGACAAGTCCAGTGGTAGCTATGAGAGGACAAAAGAATAATCTCTTAATAAGGAAGCGTGCAGCGGGCTTGAGAACATTGGCTCAATTTAAAAACCTTTTTGATGTCATCTTCCGCCACTTTCTTAAAGTCATGGTCAAACGGGCTGGCGAGCTCATTAAAGAGTCCGACCTCCTCGCAGTTCTTCAAGAAGCGGGTCGGAGTGGGAGTTTGGTCTGCAAGGGGACGGATTTAGAGTCAACACCAGCTCGGTAAGTAGAACTGAAACCGAAAGGGACGTACCAGCAATGATGACACTTTCATTCCTTGCCGGACCAAACTTCAGTGTCATCTCATGCTTGTGTTTGTGGACAGCCAAGTGGTCTTCATTTGTAAATCTCTGCCAGGACAAAAGAGACAACATGGGTTACAGGTTAGACTAACAGCCATAAAACCTGCCTCACAGATGTACGTTATGTCAATGACACAAGTCCAAACAAACCTTGTATTCTGTACTCCTGAACATACGTCGCTACAAATATTCCACACAGTGTGAATGTTTAGAAAATTTCAAAACAAAAACATCATTAAGTGGCACTAAATTCAGGTCATTAAAATGCAGCTATCTTGTTTAAAAATGCAATCAATGCATGTGACAAATAACTTAACAATTTGAACATTTAACACCAATAATGCCAATATACACATTGATGTTGCAGATATCCATAACTCCAAGCAAATATATATCTTCCTGTAAATATACTTTAGCCATACAAAGCCCCAGCATACAAAAGAATATTTTCCAGATTTACATTTTAGAGCTTAAAACAACACCTTTTTCAAGACTTTGCAGCACTTAACTTAAAACACCAGTCATGACTGTGATAGCTGTAGTTTCAGACAAACACCAAGCTGTCGTTCCATTGTGACTCAGTTAGCAAACTAGTTTGTGAAGCCAGCCCCAAGCACTTGCTCCGCAAAAAAATGTTCACGTTGTCATGTTTCAGAATAAAAAAGGAGATTCTCTTGTGTAATCTAGTACTGATATGTTCAACTAGTTCAGCTCTTATTTCACCCTGTGGTGTTGTGCGGATGCCTTTATGTCCAGGGTCACCCCATGCAGCGGGGATGGGATCCTACACAACAGCAGTAAGCAGTGGGAGCAACACATATCTTACCTGTCCACAGCCAGGAGCAGTGCATTGGAAAGGTTTGTCATCACTCATATTAAGGGATTCCAGTGACCTTAACCTGGAAAGAAGCAGACAACAAGACAGCAGTTCATTACAAATGAGCTATAATATTCATAGGCGAGGTCATTTATGCACGTTAATAAATGTTTGAAGAGGGTGAGAGGCTTGGAGACAGAGTCCGTGTCTCCTGTGGATGTGGACAAAGCTTGTCATGGGCGTCTCTTCGGTTGTTTACATCTCAGCCCCAGCTACAAGAGCAGCATTGTGGCGATACATATGGGAATATACAAACATTAAATGACTCAGCGGGTCTTTCCTGTCTCATACTCCGACTATAAATAGTGTATTAAGGATGAAAGGGGGCAGACAGAACACACGGGTTTAGCAGGAGGAGCAGTCGATTCCATGGAACAGCTCGAGCCCCCTCACACAAGCGTCGCCATGTTTGCGTCCAAATAACGCCGTCGCTGGACGTAACGCAAGTGTTAATGCCGATGTAACACAGATACGTGGGAGCAAAGCTGTTTCAATTCACCACCGCATATTAAAACGGCTCGCGACGTTAGCGCATCCATTAGTGAGGATACTCACCCCTCAGCCACAACCTCGCAGCTCCCTGCTCTCGCGGCTTTTCTTACAAATCGCGAGATGTCACTCTTCCGCATACGTCACGCTCCACATCCCGCTTCGTGTTCATGTCGATATAAAATGCGCTCCAGCTGGGTTTTAAGAACGCGATTGCTCGCTAGCCACTGCTTTAAATACGTAGTGTGGCCTTTTCAATCGAGAATATGCGTTGAATACTTCACTGCGGCCATTAAGTCATTGACCGGAAGACATACTGGACAAACGCATATGTTGACAGTGATGGTTATGTTGTGTCGAGTGTCTGGTTGTTCCATAAATCACCTGTCACCACTCAAACCTAGAAAACATTTGCATATATAAAAAAGATGCTCACGCAATTATTTAACACTGAGCTTCAGTTCATGTACTCCGTCCGGACAATCTCAGGAAAGCCTAAATCCTACTTATGGAAAAAAAACGAATTAAGATGTGACGATGACATGGATCTACTGCAGCTTGTAGCATAATAAAAACATCTGAAAAGATTGCGGGGCTTTAATCCACTCTGTTCAGACAAAATCCAACAACCATTTCACAGGTCTAAATTTAATTGTTAAAATGTATTCAATGCCATTTACAAAAGCAAGTGTCCAACTTACCAGCAAACAGAACTGAATAACGGCCACTCTAGTGAAAGCTGGACTGCTGGACCCAAAGGCGTACACTGGTCCATGAGCAAGGCTGTGATTTACAGATGACATTCACTCTCGGCTGCTTCCGGTACCGTGATGTAGACAGTGACAAGTTGCGATTGATCATAGTCAAAAACATGTATTTTAATCACGTAATTTCTTACATTTGTACAATACATGTTTTGCCGATTTCAGCTGTGTCTGAGAGGCCTGGAAAGGAACATTTCCAGGACACCAACATGGAACAAGTTCGGTAGCCACAATAAAATATGTCACATCTGTAATGAAAGTATTTTATGACAGAGCTTTACATAGCAAACAGAATAAGGAAAGCGACCATCAAGCAGAAGAGACCCATGGCTTCAGACAGGGCGAATCCCAGGATGGCGTAGGAGAACAGCTGCTGCTTGAGGGACGGGTTCCTGTAGTCAAACAAAACATGATTAAAAATATTTCCTTTAAGTTACAATAACACGTGAAGCAGATGACAAACCTAGCGTAGCCGATGATGAGGCTGCCGAACACGGTTCCAATTCCAGCTCCGGATCCAGCCACTCCAACGGTGGCGGCTCCAGCACCAATGAACTTGGCTGCAGTGTCGATGTCCCTGCTGACAGCACTGGTCTGGAAGCTCCTCAGGGTGGCCTGCATGAGGGGGCTCTGAGGCACCACGGCAGCATTGGTCTGGAGAAACCAGTCAAAAATGGAGCTACTTCAATGACAGCAAGCCTGTAGCACATGGATTTGCATTCAGATTACTGTACACAGCCTTTATTCTAGCCACAATAGGGAAACTGGACTGGTCACAGCAGCAAACATTAATTTGGCATCCTCTTAAAGATCCATCAATACTGGTGGCCGTAATGTTCGCAGGTACAAATGCGTATTACACTTAACTATCCACAAGGTCATCCAATCAACTTTGACCTTTGAAAGAGGTCCAACTTGATACAAACATGGATCTGAGTTGCCAAGAGTTTAGTGTTAAAGAAAAGTGCAACAAACCTCAATCCACTTCCTGCAACATTTTGTCAACATGTTAGCTTCACTTCTCACCTCAGACTTGGCCTCAGGCCTGGACAGCACAGAGGCAGACAGGGGTCTGTAAAGAGCCCGGGAACCAGCACGGACCTGTGCAGGGAAAGCAAAAAGAAAGCGTCAACATGAAAACATTTCTCCTGGGCAACTTCACAACACTCAGCTGGCATTAAAAATCCTTCAAGATATGTGTATCAAAAGGCACCCAATACAAAATTATTGAATTCCCAGGTACAAACTGGGGTCCTGAAATAAAAATGACACACATTGACATTTTATAGTTTTTGAGCACTTGAATGCGAAGGTGACTCCCCAGTCCAAACATTTATATAACATATTGGCACAATGACAAAAGGTCACGCAGACCACTGCAACTCCTTGATTGATGGCACTGTTTTAGCCTTTAATTTAAAATTTAGGGTCACTAAAGCTAGGGGAACTTGAATTAACACACTTATCAATAAGTGACAAGGAAGGTATTAGTGACTCTTGCATGTGCATGATTTTGTCCTTAATAAGACAAATATTTTAGTGAATTTAAACACTGACAGTCACTCAAGACGACCTAAGGACAAGACACTATATGACCTTAGCTAGCGACCGGTGTTTGACATGCTAACATGGCGCTGGACGCAATGACACACTGCTCAAGACAGTTTGAGGGCAAAACATTTCTTAGTAATATGTGGTCAAGCAGAGAAGGCTCCATTCAATGACTTAGCATTAGCATGCTAGTCTGCAAATACCCTTGTCAGACGGCTGCAGTCAAGTTCAACTGAAGGCCCGAGCTAATTCCACTGCGAAAACGACGATTTAGACATCCGTTCTGCACAAATACTCACCAGAGCCGGTGTGGAGACGAACTTTGCACAGGCGTACATCTTCAAATTTGGGGAATTTTAACCGGTTCGGTCAAGTCTGGTTGAAGCCGGGTCTCTCTAAGGACGAAAGAAGTAAGGTCACACAGCGGGTAAAACCCTCCCAAGACAAAATAATGGCGCGCACAGACAGCTTAGTATATAGACACCGCTGTGATAACAAGAGAACGCTGAATTGTGACGCTAAGTGACAGGATGAAAGCGGATTTTTTGAATGAAGAGTCTCACCAGTCTGCCATTAGACACTTACCGACTGCAGAGGTCGAACCACAGTGGACGATCGCGCATGCGTAGTGTGACGTATGTAGCGGTGGGGTGACGACAGCGGAAGATCATTTCAACCGAACTTTATTTACAAAGACAGAGTTTATGAACATTGTATTATTATATGTATACGGTGGTTGACAAAACGTAAAAATGCGGCGTCTATAACCTTTGGATCAATCTTAACTATTGATTTGGCTGGTGTCAGGTGACGCAATCGGTGGCTATTTAAGTCGACTGGAAACGTGAAACCATTATTGAATCAGAAAATAAAAAAATACATAAAACTCGCCAAACTGAAAAAAAAAAAACATTTACAGGTGCGAATGGGACAAAGTAATTAAGCAGCAAAAGCATAAATAAAAGACAAACAAACAAAAGGAAAATCTTGAAAAAAATACTTAAATATGCTTATAAGTGAACGTTTATTTTAACACGTAGTACGATATATACACACTAAATTCGACACACCAAAACAAGAAAAGGGACTGAGCGAGTGCTCAGGTTATATCAATCAAATGAACTGATCAGTTTCTAAAGGGACAAAAACATGTAGTGTGGCAGGACAAAACGGTCCGGAGTCGCTGGTTGAGAACGTGATGTTTTTTATTGTCTCTCGGGCCACAACACTCAAAACACGTTTCCCCGCACAACCTCTATATATACCCTCGGCCAGGACCCTACCCATCATACCTCTGGGTGAGAGGCCACACCTACCGAGTGCCCACCACAGTAGTATGATTACCAACAAAAAAATACCTGTAAATTTTGGGGGAAAAATAGTATAAAATGTAAATGCTTTTATGTTGCTTTATGTTGAGGTTCCAAGTGCTATTTTATGTTACAAACTGATTAATAATACAAGTTGTGGGTGGAATTATTTGTGCCTGTATCTAAATCATTTCATATAAGTGAACTCCCCACAGTCAGTCCCTCAAAATTTCTTTTTCTTAAAAACTAAAACCCAGCTCCCGCTGTTCTCCGCCACCGTCGCCTGTTGTGGTGTGAATTTGACTCTGTGGCCAGAGGGAATTGTGGCACGACACCTTATCTGTTCCTTTCATAGTGTGATGGCGGAGCTGTAGGCCAGCAGCGCCGGGCAGATTTGTAATCATGATGAATGAGTCCACAGCAGCTGGTCTGTGATGGAAAGGTAATGAGCATGGGGAGTCTGTTTTGCTGCATGCTGACTTTAAGGGAGACATTTCCCATCACTGTGTATGATTCTGCAGTCGGCATTCAACATCCGCTAAAACAGAAATGATGTGGCAGATGACAATATGATCTATCATCCACTCAGTCAGAATCAGCTTTTTTCAGAGTTCAGTGAGGATCCCACCAACCAGGACAGTGCTTTGGAACAACGTGCAATAATGAACAAAACATAATAACAATAACAATAAAATAATTACAATAATAATAACAACATTAATGATAATAATAAATGAATAATAAAATGAAATTCATAAAATCGTTTAATGTGATGATGCTAGAGTGGAATAATAGTTTGTCAAAGGATAAACAACTATATAATGTCGATCAAAACAACCGACCGCAATCCAATAATATCTGATTCATGTCACTGTTGCATCGTGCCAGAATTCCCGCATCGACGTCAAGCCTGTCTGGACATCGTTGAAGTGACGGCTGCGCCGATCGTCCAGTAGAGGGCGCAATAGCGTCTCAGGTAATCATCGCTATTGTTGCAGCGGTAATGACCGTTTCACAGCAAGGCTATTCCGGAATACAAGAATGCGGCATCGAAATTACATTCTGATTGTCACAGACACCAACAATAGTGGAAATGCACTGTTTGCAATGTCCGTTTTTAAAAAATATATATATTCGTTTCACATTGCTGCACTGATATGACAGCCAAATAACACTTAGATGTCCAGTATTGAAGTGAGACATACTCTTGTTCATCTGAGTGCACGGTGTAGCCATCGAGCTGACACCAAGAAGCTTATAGGTCAGAGCTTACAGGATAATAATACATGCAATTTACACTGAATTAACCGCAAGACAGCACCTATCAAAGAGGCCGTTAACTACTTGGGGTCAATGTCATACTGTCTAATTAACCAGGCAGTGGCTGTGTGGTCCAACAAGGCTGTGGAAGGTGAAGAGAGCAGGCCGCCTCACGCTCCCCCCTCCACCACCACCCACTTCCTCCCATTCACAGGCAGGCACGCACTCACTGTCTGAGCTCTTGCGAAGAACACTGCGAGACGTTCCATTTGCATGCCCGCCCCATCAAGCTGGATGCACTCAGACTGGTAATAAAAAGCATTGACCCCCTTAACCTTTATGAATTACAATTTGTGCCTGCAGCACGTCCTGTCAGAGGCCTCAGAAAAGCAGGCGCCCCAGCCAGGGTGTTGTTGTGCGGTTGTTAAGGAGAGGGGAAAAGGTTTTTACAGCTCCTCGTCCGAGCTCCTGACAAGCAGGGAGGAGGCGGTCTGACAGCAGGAGCGGCGCAGGGAGTGACTGCAGCGCTGCTGATGGCTCCATGCTAATCTCCATCCCTGGATGCTGCACAACACTTCGGAGAGTCTTCTCTTTGTCAAGAGCAGCGATACATGACCTGTGAGGCTGCACTGATCTGTGTTCACCCTCTGACTATTAACTCTCCCGCACACACTGGTTTGTCAAAGCACCTTTGTGGGGACCGCTCATTGACATAACCCTTTCCCCAGCCTCTCAACCTCCACCTCACCATCCAAAACCAATGGCTGACATTAACCAGGAGTCCTCAAATTGAGTGTTAACCTTGTGGGGTCCGGCAAAAGGGCCAACAAGGAGCTGTGTTCCGATGAAATTGGACCTCACTAGGATAGATATGCCAAACAGACATACACACACACTTGTATTTTTATCCTTGTGGGGACATTCTGAGGTTTCTCCTGGCCATCACCCTTTCCCCAGCCTCTCCATCTCAACCTAACCATCCAAAACACACGGCTAACCATGGCCTGGTCTCAATGAGGCATTCCTACACTCATGCTACTTCTGTCCCATGATGCACTGCAACAGTTATGACAGTTACTAAAGCAAAAGGTGGTGCGGAAATCCCAATTGAAGATGGTCAGGTTCAGAAAGGTTTCACTTGGTTTTGGTCTCTGGAATCCCTGACGCTCACCTCCTATTTCCTTATACTGTTGCAGTACATTAAGGAGTGGAACACCCACTTCAACCTTCACACATGATGACGAACAACTCTTGGATTCTAAAAACCTGTTTCCACGTGAAGTCCAGGTCCTCATGCATGGCACCTGAAGGTCCCTTCCCTCTGTGAGCTAGTCCTATAATCCCAGCCTCTGTCATATCTCAGGTCATATTCCCAGGAAATCCTGCTGAGATTTCTTCATCGATGGACGATTTCAAAGACATGATCATCCCGAGGATGGATTCCTCCTAAACAAATCCATAAGCAGTTGCTGCAGTATCATTAGTCCCCCCGCACTTTTGCCAGCAAACTCTAACACGTCTCTATCCTCCTGATACCCTGCATGCTTTCTGAGCACTTGACTGAAAAGTGTGATTTTATTAAATAATTCCTTATCAGAGGTTTAAAAACTGACACTGTGCTCACAAGCGGAGCCATGAACGCTTCCATTCCTCTCTCCTCCCTCTGTTTAACATGGGGAAATGCAGGCAGCGACTGTGTGAACAGGAGCGTGGCTGACAGGGGCAGCTGTGCGATGATTGGTTTACGGATCTCTGCTTCCACCAGAGTCTTCGAGGTCACCGAGATTTACAATCAAATGGCTTATGACACTTGAGTAAAAGCCACTGAGAGCTGATGACAGAATGAGAAAACAAGCCGGGCATTTTCCAGCGCCGTCTTGACCTAATACACCATTCTCTGCGTGCGTGTCTGTGTGTGAGTGTGTGTGTTTGAGGCACCTAACAAAGATATGCATGCTGGTTTCAGCAGACAGAAGGTTGTTAAGGACCACATATGGAGAATGGGTTTGATAGACAGATAGTATATGGTGCAGACAGTATATTAGATTCAAGACTGGAGCGCTTCAATCTGCAGTTGCAACACAGTTTCACTCCGCTACACAAAAGAGCAATTAAAGATGGAGTAAAGGCCAATCCCTGCGCACTTGTGTTGTCGTCTGGTGGAACATTTTGGCCGCGTTGCCAGGACCCCTGACGCCCTTCAATATTTAGGAACATGGAACAGGAAGAGTGAAATAAGTGAATGGAATAAGTCAGGCCTTTTGTCCTTCCCTCAACTATAGGTCTGGCATGTGTTTCACCTGTGATTCACTGTTGATGGTGGTGAAGTCCGTTGAATTCAGTGGAGTGAAGATGAGACGCTCCAGTCTGCAGCGTGGCTCACACACACACAGACCGGGGCCACGTTATTGGTGGCAAATAAATCACGGATCACGGTAAAATGTATGAGTTTGAAAAATACATGCACAAGAGACATACGCCCGATGTGAACCAGCAACCTTGTGACACACAGGGATGTGCTTTACCCGCTATGCTGCCGCTAAGTCACGTGACCAGCTGCTCAGGTGGAGCCTCACAGCCTGACATGTTTGTAGCATGTGGCTCTTTTCAGCAACACGGTAAAACAATGTGGCTCTGAGCGTCTGACCGGTTGGCCACCCCTGGTGTAGGTGAATAGGTTCCCTGCTCCACCTAGTTCCGACGCAACCGACCTCATTGGTGTAATTCGTTCCTGCTTTGTTTTATTTTGACAGTCCACTTCCTGTCGCTCCACCAGGTTTTGCTCTTTGTGTTGAGGCTGGAATGGTTTCTCTGAACTACGTCTTTGATAGAGCTAAAGTGACACCCTCCCACGTGGACCCTGAAACCAATGTAGGAGTAGAAGTAGATGAAGAACTGATTCTGACTCTGATTCTGAACTTTCATGACAATGGTTGTAGTATGAAAAAGGACTTGGAAAACAGCTGAGGTGACAGGTTAAACAGGTTTAACTGAAAGAGCACACAGGGAGCGCACACCTCCAGTCCACAATCTCCCATTCACAAAGTAAAATTCCCCCCAAAAATAATAATTTTTCAAGATACATTAAACACTGTAAACAGACAAAAACAGACAAACCAAAACTGTCGATCCCCTTCTTGCCAAAGATAATAGAATAGATAAATTCATTTGACCCATCACATCTTGATGGACAGCCTGGGTCATGTATTCTAATGCTAACCCTTAAATGCTCAACTCACCCCATGCCTGCATGCTGTTGGCTCAGTGACCTACTGCTCACACTGCAATGATGTCATCCTGAGGTGGCTCGTCATGTCGACCTGATCTCCAACAATCTTCTGTCTCTATTCTTCACTAATGTCCTAAACATCTCCACAAGTCCTTCTTATTTCTGACGTTGTCCTGTCACCCAATGACGACCTTCATACCTTCATCTCCAAGTGCTGGGGATCTAAAACCTCACTGACCATCATCCGTGACTGTCCAGTAAAGAGTGGTGTTCACTGCTCTGCTCCCCTGAAACTCTAGTGTTCCGTGCAAAGTTTCATCTTAAAATAACGTCCTGCGCATGGAAAGCAATTGAGCTGCAACGTCTGTGCAAATCAAAGATTGTTTCTAAATCCCGTCTCTATAATTGACACCCCCAGATCCTCTCATTCTAGCTGCGCTTGTCAGACAGGAGCCCACATTCAGTGTTCACTTAGCACTGGCTTGGATGCTGGGGAGACTCCGCTGACGGCACATGGCTGTGTTTTACTGTGTACAATTAAGTGACTTTAAACAAGGATTAACTCTGTTTCTCCTCCCCCCGGCAAGACGCCGTCCTCGCTCCCGTCGCCAGGCCGCTGCAGACCGGGGTGTCAAATCTGATATTCAGAGTAAGAGCCCTTCCTGCTTTTAACGGCCCGACCTACATCCCAGTTCAGAGGGCTAATAAAGGCGGTCTGCTGTAGGTCCTGGTGCTGCTCAATGTTCCCGACAACACGCCTGACTCAGCAAGATCCGGAATGCTCAATTAGCTGCTTTTACAGGCTCCATTAATATGCATTAGCTCCACTAGGTTCGAGCAGAAGCCAGGGGCTGCTGCCGGGGACTTCTCCGCCAGGTAACAGGCTCGGGGTCCCCCTTTCAGTTGGGCCTTACAGGGATATAAACGAAAAGCAGAGCCCCAACAGTTAAACTACAGAGGCGGGATCAGAGGGCCACACATGAGGAGCTGTCACGTCTGAGACCCTCGGCTCTGAAGAGAAGCCTTCAGGAGACTCGCAGGTGGGACGTGTGGTGATGTGGGACATGCAGATGAACCGGGTGAAACCAAAAGTGACGACTAAGAGTTCAACCAGAAGCCCCGAAGTCTGGAGGAGAATAAGTTAAAAAATATGATTAGAAGTTAATAAGAGTTACGTCTAGGTAACTAAAATTATCGTAAAATGGAAATAATGATTCCCGAGTAGCTGACTTTATTTAAATATTGAAATTACATTTATTTAATCTCCAAAAGATTAAATTCTATGTAGAAAGAGAATTGATAAAATAGAACCAAAATGGCTGCCGTTTATAATAAAGAAATAGTGAAACATGATTAAAAATATTTATCAGTATCAAATTTTTACTGACTAATTTTTAAAGAAAATAATGAGAAAGAATTGAAGCAAAAAATACTAAATAAATAATAATAATAAAAATATTAAATTGACAACAACAGCAGCAACAATAATAACATTTCTATTTTATTTTTAAAAAATCAGTGAGTCAGTTCCAAAGTTGAAAGAACTAATACCAATATTTAAAATGATAAGACACACTAACAATGAAATAAATAAAACTAAAACCATGAGAGTAATCCAGTCATTTAAATTTACCATTGACAGAAAAAGAAAGAAAAAAATGCTCATCTAAAATTAAAGATCCAAATATGATGAAAACAGCGAGCCGGGGCAAGGGTTGGGGGAGACCCTGGACAGGAACTCTGTTCAACTATTGAATAAAATATTGATACTTATTGCTTACAAGGCTTTCAAAAACTATTGTATCCTGTTTTAAATGCTGTGTGAAGTCAAGATTCATTGGGTCAAACAGTGGAATTGTGGGAAACCCGCTCCCGTTTCACAGGTGTTAAATCGATGCTCCATCAGTCCACGACACTCATGCTAATTCCCTTCGGCTCTTGACCCTCAACAACACGAAGCCCGCCCGACCCCGGCACCCCTCTTCCAGGCGACATGGCACCCAGCAGTCCGAATCCATCATGGCACTTTATGATCCTGTCGCGAGTGGGCTTCCTGCGAGTGTGTTTACCCCGTCCCTGGCCCTGCCGCCGGGGCTGTTCAGTGTACATTAAGACCCCCATAATTGAGATTGTGGGCGGCCCCAAGTGCGGGGCTCAACCTGTTGTCGTTAATCTGTCACTTTGTCAAGAGTCCAGCGCCGGCCACCTCCAGCCGGCTCCACCTCGAGGGCTCGGCTTTGTAGTCGGCGCCCACTTTAAGGTTATTGGCTCGCCACCAACGAAGAGGCCGAGGGCCGCGTGATCTACTGCTCCACCTCTGACCTCAATTTCTCCGCTCTGCTTCTAATCCGGGTCAGGTGCTCGACGATGGGGAGCGAACGCCCCAACACTCAACACCTCCAGCGGGTGTTCACCACTCTCCAAGGCTCCTGTTTGGGAATGCGCTAAATTATTCAGGCAATGAGTTTGAATTAATTGGAAGCAGAAAGTCTGTCTGTAAATGAGATTAGTGATGGCTGCGCCGGAATCCTGCCTCCGCCTCAGATAAATTAAAACTCTGGAAAAGCATTTACAAAATAACAAGAAATAAATGAATGCAATCGCCGGGTTGGAAAAGGTGTTTTTTTTTTTTTTTTAACAATCTGGCTTCATATTAGGAATAATAGATACCTCTCCCCCGGGCGGCGGGTTATTAATTACCTGGCAAATGGGAGCTGTCTGTTTTCAAAGTGAGTTATAGTGGTGGCGAGAGATCACCAAAGAAAATTAAACAGCAATCACGCTGCATTTCTATCATCATAATTCTGATTGTCAGCATCACCTTTCCCAAGATGGCTGGCGGCGGAATAACAAATCCCTGTTTTTAAGTAAGTGGCTGCAGTTGCTGCCGCTCATGCTTCATATTCATGTGGCATTACAGCGGTGTCATTCAAGCGTGCTGCGTTTCCTGTTATTCCGCCGCATGATTTATTGGAGGTGGGAATGCGAGAATGCTGCCATGAAAATGAATTTAATTGCTAGTTAGAGCTGACACGGTCTAAAGAGTAAAAGCTGGTTATCTCACCCCGCGCTAACCTGGGCTGCTTTTGCGCCGCGCAATAATCACGACTTAAATCTCCGAGAGAGCGGCCTCGGCGCGCGGCTTCTTTTATCGAGGCGCTTATATCAGCCTGGAGACCCATAAGTCAGGGGACGTCAAGATCCTATGCATTCTAATTGAGTGTGGAACAGTTAATGGCTGAGGAAATTCAGCGGCCTGACGTCTCATTCCCCGGAGTGTTGTTTCGCAGCGCAGCCCATGAGCCTCAATTAAACGACAAAATGGCCCATTCTTGAGAATAACAACAATAAAAACACAAGCTTGGGTGGCAATAATCCCGGGTCTCACCTTGAATCAACATCGGCCACAGCTTGCAAATGGATAAGCAGAGGCATAATGGGGGGGTTTATCCGGAACAGAGGGTGAACCCTGGAACATGGTACCTGTTACCATGACAAGGTCAACAGTTGGATTCATTGAACACAGGTGTTGTAGCTCTAGTGCAGTGCCCCCCTCCTCAGGAAGACACAAATGTTTCACGCCACCCTCCGCGCAACTCTCCACCGCCTCTGTAAATAGTATCATTGGTCTATAAAACCATTAGTAAGTACCCCTCCGCATAACATTGTATCCTTGTTAACATTAAAGAAAAGAAAAAAGGAAGTAATACAGATCAACTTACAATCAAGAATAAAACAGGCTTTTAGCTTCACTCCCTAAACTGCAAAACATGAAAAAACAGGCGGCCTGCAGCACTCAAAACCGGACGCCGTGTTTCCTCAGCAGGACGCCCTAAATGTATTATTAGTGCTTGTATAATGCCCAACTCCTAGTGTCATCTCACTGGTTTACAATAAATTGTGTTTCCGTGCGGTAATTTTTGACGAATATGATCCTTATTCGCAGATTCTCAAACCTTTCGCAACCGCTTTTTGGCCATCGCGGTCGGCATATTTGTTTACCGCCGTAATCTCCCGGTGATCTGGCGACACTGGCAGCATGGAAGCGTGCTGCTATTGATGGGATGTCTGACCCTGATGACAGGAGGAAACCGCAGGTAAGTTCCAAACTTTAAACAACGTTCACAAAACTAACTCATTGCTTTCTAATGGGAGGAATATTTGGCGGTCCCCTCCCTGCGCCCCCGCATCCCAGCGGCAAGCGGACGAACACACAGCTCTTTCAGAATGAGTGTTATACACATATTTTTATTATTATTATTATTTTAATTGATCAGGGTCAGCCAAGTAAAACAGTTGCCCAGCTGCATCTCAAAGTGTTACTGTGGAATGGAGGACACACAAGTCAGGTAAAGGTGAATGCCACCGAAGAAGAAGAAGGAGAAGTCACCGCCAGAGTTAGAGATGAACAAAGATCTTGAGGTCATTAGGAGGAAGGACAAGATCAGAAATGAGAGACAAAATTAGGGAGGCTGGTGGTTTGAGGAGAGGAGAGACAGAGTTGGACCAAGACTGGAGGAGAGGCAGGCGGCTAAAGAGTTTCATGAAGGAGAACATGAGGAGGACACACAAGATGGAAGTGGAGGCAACTGAAGAAGGAGAATTGTTCACCACCATGATGTATATTTAGAGACTCAGGAGTCAGAGTCAGAAGAGTCAAATATGAAGATAGTGAGATTTGTAGATCAGAAGGACACGTGGAGAGGTTTGAAGTGTTTAGTGGAGAGGAGAGACGGTGTGGAGCAAGAGTGCTGAAGATGAAGGAGAGTGAAGACGGCCATGATGACATGAAGAGGAGAAGGAGAAGGAGAAGGAATGAGCAGCAGCAAACACTGAGCAGGACAGGAAAAGTGCTCGTGGGGAACATAAATATGCAACAATCCAAGGTAGTATCAAGAGATCCTCTAGAGGGAGCAGTTGAGGATGAGAGGTGGAAACACGAGACAAACGAAGTGAGGAACAAGAAGCTGGCTGTTCAGGAAAGGCTGGAGAAAGACATTCCATGCTTATCAATTCTTGCATATTTGATGAGGTGCTCTGTTCAGTTCTGTTCTGAGTCTGAGTGGATCTCAAAGCCGGGCCCCTAAACTTGACCACCTCCCAAAATACTGTCGAGGAAGAAAAAACTTTCGGAGGTAAACTTATAAATCCAGAATCAATAAGCCCTGAACCTTCTCCCTGGTTTACCAGCGACCTATAAATACACATGGAGCATGTCCTATTAATTCCCCTGCTACGGTCCGCAGCTAAATATTGACCCGATCCTGATTGGAGAAGGCGCCGTTTTGCGCCCTTGCTTATTGTTTTTATGACTGTGTGACTTTAACCCCTTTGCTGCTTCGCTGGCTTCACGCCGCAAACAATAGCTTTTCAATAATTCAATTTATAGCTCGCCATAAATGGGATTCAAAGGATGGAAACGGACGCCGCGTTCGGCGAGGATACTCATTTTACGGTCGCCTCACATTCGCCCATTAAAAGGCAGAATATACATTTGCAAGCATGTGGTGGAAGGCAGGGGTGAAGGAGACAGATGGTGGAGCGGAAGCCTCGTGCGGCCGGGAAGGAATCCTCCCAGCACAAGGCCGGGCCAGATTACATCCATTAATACATGTTCATGTGCATCTATCACATGTCCGTCCGGCGCCACTGCACCACATCTCATTCATCATTTATTGTTACGGCAAACACACAAACAAATTACCATCCCATTTATTTATCCAGCCCTCTTCTGTCACTCACGGCAATTATCAGCCTAACGGATTCAAATTCTGAGAAAATGAAGGGCGCTTTCCCTCCAATTTTCAATTTGGAAGTGGCAACTATGGCCATGATGAATGTCTGAATAGTCCATCTTCTTCCTCTCATTTCTGCTAACCTCTCCTGACAGCTTAGATATTGCCTACCTGGTCATTTGCCGCAGAATAATTGTTGGTGCGAGATTCTCCCGCCGTTTAACAAGAAGTCTTAACACCCTCTGTAGGTAAAAAAATGCAATTACAAACACCGGCGGCCGGTCGCGGCCGGTCACCGGCGGCGGCCGCTGCCGCCTTTGGTTCCCGCGCCGTCCCGGTAATGAAGCGGCTGCAGAGGAAATAAAAAGATAATTAAAGCGAATGAAGGCGCTTTATCGATTAACAACATCTGTGATTAAAGTTGGCTGATGTTTTTTGCTTTACGGCTGCTGCGTATCGATGAACGCGGCCTCGCTGATGGAGCGATCATATTGCGCGCGGCAGCAGGCTCCAGCACGAACAGGTGTTGCGGCTGGATCCGCTGGGACGTCGCTCCGGCTCCTCCGCTATCGACCACGCCGACAGCATCGCAGCAGCCCGACAACTCTATGAGTTTTATGACACGCGGCTCCCTCATCGCAGTCCACCACTAAAACCTTAATTATTGAGCTAATTGCTACGGCTATATAAAGCGCTCTGGTAATCCTTCAGCGGTTGCACGCCGCGCTCAATAGCGGCTTTATCCTTTAATTAAAAGGATTATTAACCTTTAAAACGGAGCCACGTGAGATTAAACCCGTGCCTGTCGGCGTCGGAGGCATTTTGTTTTAGCAAAACAAGCTGAGGTGTGAGCGGGCTAGCGCGTCCGCGCTCCACACGTTAGCGCTTCCGAGGAGACTACTTAGAGCAGCAGCAAGACATTATCCACATCGCCTTCCAATTTAAGCCGTCGGAGTGCTGACGCCGGGTCTTGAGCGGACTAACAATCGCTCTAAATAGGGGGATAATGATACACTTCTGAGCTGATGATCAAAACAAGGTGAAACGGTCAATAGTAAAAATCCAATTATGACCAGGCGCCAAGGTTTTTCATCGCGGGAGTGGCCGAGGTCGACGCGCAAAGTCGGCGGGAAACAACACTGTGGGAGTGTGCTGGATGACCCCTCCTTGATCTGAGAAGAGGTGAGCTGGAATACAACTGTTCCGTAACAAGGCCTATCCCGGAATACTGTGGACTCAGCCGGCCGCTGACATTTTCCACGTCAGAGTTGGTCTTCAGTCGAAGTTTCCAATGCAGCCCATCCCAGGAGAGGGCAACCTTCTCTTGAGGAACTACCATAGGTTTCAACATTTGGCAAGGGTTGGAAGTGACCAAGTGAAATATTGGAGCAAAGGATCATGACCCATCTTCATGTTTTAGTTTGGTGCGAAAAATAACTCCTCCTCGTGGTGGAACAGTGTTGGAAGTACCTGGAAAACTGTTCCAGGACTAAAAAAGTGGCACCCTGTTTCTAACTGACGCCCATGTTGACACATCAAATACAGTTAAGGAAAGGTGATAAGACCCTTCTCTCCCTGGTCATGGACTGTTTGTTCCTCTTCCCTCTGGCAGGAGGCTGCGGTCGATCCAGACCAGAACCTCCTGTCACAGGAACAGCTTCTTCCCCTCGACCGTCAGATTGTTGAATTTGTGATCAGCCTTTGTTATTTTATTTTATTAGGCCCACTCATCCATATATATGTTTTTGTTCATGACTCTACTCCAAACTTTCACTAGTTGGTGGGATCCCCACTGACCATGGCAGTAAAGCTGATTCTGACTCTGACTGCAGTACCTGTCTCACAGCGCCACCTTTTTGTCTTCCAAAGTCCAGCTCATGTACACATCAAGTACATGACCAACAAAGTAACAATGACAGCTAATGATGGCCACACCACAAACACCTATTTTGAACAGGAGGAAACACTGCAAATAACTGGTGTCGATGCCGTCCAGACCTTTTGAGGACACGTCACATCAGCGTGTCCGTGTTGGAGCTGGTTATCCTGCGACATGACTGAGGGAACGTGATGCTGAAGGCCCCGCAGCACAGACGGGCGTTTAGAGTTAAGAGCCACGCCGGAGCCGCACTGCATTATCCAGAGCAAGTCTTCATTTGAATGTCCTAATTAGTTCATTAGTTGGTGGTTAAGGATGATGCCAGCGTCTCATCAATCTGGCTGTCTCCAGAATAAACACTCTGGGATGGTGGTGGTGGTGGTGGTGAGTCATTAGAATGCTGAAGACGCGGAGCCTCTCCGTGTTTCCACACACCAGAGACGCAGAGGGCGTGAGTGACTGAGCACCACCCAAGGCTTGATCGCTCTCTCCTGACATGGTGGACACTCACGCCCCCAGTTGGAAACAACTCCATAGGAAGATGTTTAACGCCTCATCGCAGTGCCACCTACTGCCCTGGAGGGAGAACTGCCGTATCGTTTTCAAAGCGCTGACAGGAGTACTTGCTTTAAATGGCTTTTCTAGTATTGATGCCTCGAAAAAGTCTTATTTGGTTTTGCCAAGTCACATGGCCCCCTAGTGTCCTGGAGGTAGAATTGCTCAAAATCGAGTGAAAAAAAATTATAATAGTAAAATAATAATTTCTTGTTACAACGGCGATATATATAATGCTGAATGCATATGAAGCATTTTGGACGTGATTGAATGACCAATAGTAACAGTAACCAATAACAGTTTTAGAGACAAAAATCTTGAGAAAAATAAAAACATTTCTCCATGAGGACATTGAGAGCAATGTATGTGTAGTAAATGACATGAATCAATTGGCAATTCAAACTAAAATACATGAAAAAACAGTGACACATCAATGCTTTGAGTGCTGGTTCTAAACAGTCTTTATAATGGTCTTTCTCTTGTTTCGGACGACAGTAACTTCCCCTCGTGTCACGAGGATCCCCGGCAATTACGGTGGAGAAAGTAAAGCAGCGGGAACAGAGTTCTTCAGTATCTGAAGGCGAGAGTAGCGCGGAGGGCAGAGGAGGGGGATGTAATAGGTTAAAAATAGTTAGCATATGGCAGCACATGATTGAGTTTCCGGGGCTCCGAAGATTCACTCTAATTATTCAACGCTATCGCTCTGTCATCTCTCCCTATACGCCGTCCGCAGCACGGAAGTACAAGTGACTCCAGCTAATATACATAATTCTGCTACTTAATTGGCACGGATGGGCTAAAAGTGGGCTAGGGATTCTCCTCCGAGACTAATAGGGGCACATATCATCGCTTCCATCAGAACACTAGTCCCATAGGTGATGGAAGTCAGCAAATATTTCACGGCTGTACCAGCGGAGCTGCTCACCTCTGGAGCGCCGCGCACCATTCTGCAAAGTGTACTTTCCCAAACAGCCGCGCTGTCAGGTGTATTTATAGCAGGCGTGCCGGTGACTGATGCTAATGCCGCGGAAATTATGCGGCGCGCTAGCGCTGTCACAACAATACGTTAGATTTAACAGCGGGGTTAACTAAACTAGTCATTTAAGTTATAAGTGGGACACTCCGGCGTGTGGATGCAGGATCTCCGCCCGTGTTTTCAGAGCCAGATTTAGCCTTGCGTTGACTGAATCCGTGGTAAACGATTCGGTTGTGGGTTAAATAGGGCAGCGGATTAGTTACTGAGGAATAAGAGTAGCTTCCGCACGTATGTGTGTGCTTTACACAGAAGAAGAAAGATGTGGGTCTGGACTGTTGCACTGCAGCACATAAAGAAACAATACCTGCAAGTGCGTTTTGAAAGCGGCAGGAACCAGCTTTTATGAACGAGCCGTAAACACGGATAATAAGACTTTATGGTTTCTTAATAAACAGGGATTAGGAGGATTAGAAGCCCAGTAGGGTGTCGTTGCTCGTGTTTCCGCCAGCAATTACAAAAATCCTCACACACAAGGACAGTAACTCACAAATGCTCCGAAGGTTGCAGCTCTGGCCGACTGTCGCGCAGCGGGAGCAGACTGCTTTAATAAGATCTTCATATTTATGTGGGAATTGTGGATGGCTAGACAGGCCTCCTCGCTCTCAGCAGTCCTGATCATAGACAGGATTCTGCGTTACACAGAAGGAAATCACACGACCATCTTCTTTCCATTTGGGATCATAGTGTTCTTCAAATCTGTCTTCTTTTAAACTCTGAGAGATCTTCTACATCCTCACATCTACGCCTTTGGACTTTGGTGACCTACTTCATTCAGTGTTGGAGGACGGAAGGATGGAACTGGAGCGCTCAGAGGAAGCAGACGTGGAACTGTATGTGGAACATGGGGAGGAAGGAGTGACCTTCTGAGGTCACTCTGAGTGCCACCAGAACACTTGTGTGTTAACTTGCATTCGCTTCAGTAGCTTGTGTGTTTGAAGACATTTTCAGTCATCCATCTCAGCATTTGACCCTTACTGCTACCATCTGTTACACTGCAGAAATGGTTCCATTTGGCATCACTGATCCTTCGCAGGGACTACGTCTGAGCCACAGACGCCTTCTTGACATGTTTTGTAAGGAAACAAAGCTGCTGAAATGATGACAATTGGACGCCCCACTGTCTGATACAGAACATGTTTCGATTGTCCAAAGAGACAGCCGTCTGTGGACTTCAGTATAACTGAGCATCTCTGTGTCTGCAATACTGAAGATTGCTGTGGCAAGTTGACCATGCAGATTCATGCTGCACAGAAAGACACTTTTAACTTAGAAGGTGGCAGAGGTTCTGGTCCAGACTCGCGTCATCTCAAGAGAAGTGTCCCTCTGGCTTTTTGCCCTCTCATCCAGAATCAGGTAGCTTTACAAAAACTCCACCCCCTCCTGACTCTGATCAACTTCAGGTTGTCAGACCCCAAATAATAGCCCAAAACTGAGATCCCCTGTGAAGATGAACCATGACAGCGGGTTCGCTGGCAATGGATAAGTGGGCAAGGATGGATGGATTTGAAGAGAACTTGCCTTGAAAGAAAGGTTCCGGGACTTCAAGGTATTATCTAGTGCCGTATCTGCCATGGTTTCACTGACATCCTGAACATATAAGAGTCATGAGCTGTTCCTCAATTCACCAAAAATGAGACCTCCAAGGTTGTACCTCAAGTAACGTACCCCATTCTTGGATGTCCAAAATCGAACATGTGTTGCCTGTTGAGGCATTAGGTTTTCAATCAAATCACATCTTCCGCCTTCTACTAGGCAGCACGTCACGTAAGATGGTGGTTGGGGTTAGGTTAGGCATGGGATGGCGCTGCTTTTGAAGCAGAAGGCTGCCGTCAGCATAGGACGCAAAAGTCCACTTCCTAACACCTCAGGAGTGAGGATAGGTTGATTCGACAGTGAAGCAGCAGAGAGTAGACTTTAACCAGGTCTGGTTTGAAAGGTCAGATTAGGGTCACGAGAGAAAGCAAGGGTCACACAAGGTCACACAGCGACAACTGAAACCAGGAGGTGAAGGGTCAACCGTGAGCAGTGAGATTTTACTGGAGTCATGGCGTGTCATGTCAGCAGGAACGTTCTCCCAGCAACAGTAAATATGAACACAAGCCCACAATAATAGCTTCCCACTGTGTCAACACAAATTGTGGCAACTAAAGGAATCAATTTTTGACATTTCACCTCGGCGCAGAGTTCAGTGACCCTGGCCCTGGGATTTACAGCTGCGTTCCGCCTCCATCGCAGCCTCACACAGATCCTTGCTGAAAGTTTTAGTGCAACACAGCGCAGATGATGACGCGTATGGATTCAATGGGCCAGCCCGACATATCTCATGTCACTCACTCGCCGCCGACACCTCAGCTGCGGCCGTGATAGCAGGCGGAGATTTGTGGATGGGACCCTCATTTCTAATCTCAGATCTATTAAAGCGCCTGAATGAATCATCACAGCTATTGATGTCACCACGGGCTTGTTAGCAGCATCCTGGAGTCAATAACAATTTCTGATGGGCTTTGGAAGCGCGGTCACAAACGCAGCCGACCGAAACAAAAATGTAGCGGACGCCGCATTTGGCGGGATTTTTGTTTGCAGATGAGAGTGAGTTTTCGCTTTTCACTCAGCTCAGTTGACTGTGGAGCTAATGTGACATTTATTCAGATGTGTGTATGGGTGCGTGTATGTTTGTATGTTCTACGTTGTGGGGACCAGTTATTGACAAAACACTGTATTTGTGAGGACCATATGAGGTTAAGCCTCGATTGGAGAATGAACGTTTTTTTTTAAGTTGGTTTGGTTCAGAGTCCTGGTTAAGGTTAGCCATGTGTCGTGGATGGTTTAAGGGTGAGATGCTGGGGAAAGGGTTATGTCAATGAGAAACCACAATCACAATGTCCCCACAGGGACAGAAATACAAGTGTGTGTGTGTATATACTTTGTATAGTTATACTTGCGGCGACCACTTCTTGGAAACACACCTCCTTGTGGAGGCCTTATGCTATATACACAACTTTAAGGTTAGCCATGTGTTTGGGATGGTTAGTTTTAGGGTGAGAAAGTCAATGATTTGTCCCAGTTCCTGGAACACTTGGACTCATCTCACTCTGAATTTTGGCTTGTAGGCTTGAGCCCATGGTTCTCAGTGGGGAAAGGCTGGAATGCCAGCTTGGGTGTGGGATGAGCCCCATCCACATCTAGAGGAGTATCTTCGGATCTTGTTCAAGAACTACTGGCCAGCACCACCGGTCAGAGGCAAACTCTGTATCAGTCATGGTGAAAAATAAGCTGAGCCAGAAGCTCACTATTTAGTGAGGGATTTCTCTCCCCTTAGTGAGCGAGACAACGTCACTGGAACAAGTGGTCTGAATCAGTTTTCATGCCGCGGTGGCTGCACTCTTCCTCATCCAGGAGAGACTCAACGTAGAGCCCAGGTCTCTTGCCAGGATGACGCCCATGTGGGTGGTTTCTGGGAGGAAGCCCAGGGCAGACCCAAGACATGGCGGGCTGTATAACTTATGCCCAAAAATGTGAATGCAGTTTGCAGGTTTTCCAGTAGATGTCACCTGATAGCAGATACTGCAACACAGTGAAAACAGCAACTGATGACTAAAGGTCAGATGTGAGTGTTCTTCAGTGGTATGTCAGCAGTCAGACAGCAGGTAAACACTGTCCAGCAGGGGGGGGAAACAAGTGCAATCCTTCACCTGCCGTCTTGCTGTTTTTCTAGCAACAAACACCTCAGTGGAGGATTCAATGGAGAGCAGTGAAGCTGAGGCGTCCTTCTCAGCAGCGGCAGCGTCTGTTCAGCTAGCCAGGGGAGAGGGATCATGAGTACAATATTGACTTCAAATGACTGCAGTAGCTGCTGCTCATGCCGTCTCAGGATCGTGCAGCGGATCAAACACAAAGATCAGGCCTGGATTAGGAGAAAGCCACTGACAAGCGCCCCCTCTCACACGACGCCTCCCAAATCTCGCACTAAGCCTCCCCCCGCCTGCCAACGTGTAAGACAAAGGCATTTTCCAGTCGCCTCATTTGTAGTTCAAAGCCTAAATTGATTGAACACGCGGTGGAAGTCGTCTCAGGCGGGACGGATTGGAGGTGAAGGCTCTCTCTCACGTTCGCTGGCAGGATACGGCCCACCTCGTGCAACGCCTCTTAACTGGGCTTCTGATTCCCTTTTTCCTGGCGGTTAAACACAAATAACCGAGAGGATGATGCGGCGGGAGGCTCAGGAAGAGGTGAGGGATATGACTCGCGTGACAAATGACCACGTCTTGAGCTCGGTGTGACAATGGAGCCGCAGCCTGATCTGCATGTGCACCAGCCTTTCGCCATCATTAGGTGTAACTGGGTCTCATGGAGAGGCGTGTTCTTCTCCAGCTGTGGACATTCCCTGGGATAAAGACGACATGCTGAATAGGACCCGCTACAGCGTCCTGATGTCCCAACTAAGGGCCTGAATTAGTGCTCAACAGACTGATCTGCAGTCTAAAGCAACTCAATAATCCTGTCAAACTTGAGTTTCACCCCTGCAGAACTCACAACAAGCTCCATCAATCGTTTCTGCTCGCAGCCTGGTGGGATGAAAAGCGGCAGGATCCCTGCAACATCAGTGATCACAGGGTTTTCCGTAGTGATGTGCTGGTGAGGCTTCATGAAACAGTCTCCTCATTTTCAGATGCCAGTAGATGGCACTCTCTACTCTAAAATCTTTCTGATTTGAACACCTTGCATTCTTTTGAAACCAGTGGCGCCACCTACTGAGATCTGACAATGAGTACACTGTTTCAAGAAGCTTCATCAGCCCATCACTAGTTTTCGGCCAATAAAAGACAAGCTCAGTCATGTTCCTCTTCCAAAGGGCTAGTGCAGCAGTAGATCACTGGACAGGAGACCTCAGCAGAGAGCAGCAACCTGAGGTTTCAGCTCATGTTATTTATTTATTGGTATTATCATTCCCTTCACCTTTGACAGTGTCTGTCTTCAGGCTTCCTTCTACAGCTGCAGAAACATGGTCTGCCTTAAAAAAAAGACAATATAATTCAGATTCAATTCGTCACTACACTGGAATGTGCGCTACACTTCATTCCAAACCCAAAATATGGGGCTGTGTAGATGAACAAAGGACAGAAAAGTAGCAATATCAACTGACTGTCAGAGCCATGGGACTATAGATTGAGGTGGCGACATGGAACGTACGTGAGAAACAGGGATGCGAACAACACCCTCGTGTATCTCACGAATTAGCGAAGGCATTGACATGCAGTTAATAACCAAAGGAAAGCCTGCTACAAGTCTGACCTTTGATACCACTCATTATTGCTGGGTGTGTAGCCCTCCAAGTGGCTTTGCTGGAGTGTGAGAGTAAGACTTGCCGCACCTAAGAGGCAGAACCAGCCTAGGTCCAGGACGAACTGCCCGCACAAACTGTCCAGCCTCAGCTCCAGACCGGTCTCCAGCCACACCACCATCGAAACACCTGCCACATCTCCAAATGCAAGTCCAGATTTGCAAACCTGTTTTGTTAGTTCATGAGTCCGAGGCGTCACCGGCGACATACATCCACTGCAAGCTTTAACACCCAACCAACTAATGATGCTTCCTCTGTTTCTGCTCTTTCTTTCTTCAACTTAAAGTGCTTAAGCTGCAAAAGTAAATGGATGTTGGCAAACCCTCCAGCACGAGGCTCTTGATAGCAAGCGGCTAAAAACAACTCCCATGTGTGCTCTTTAAACGCGTAAGCTCCAGCAGCAGCAGCAAAAACAGTCTTTGTTTGGTGACCTCCGTCTGTGCATCCTCTCCTCTAAATCAAAGCCCTCACGCCATCTTTAGCATTTGGAATTAATTGCTCGGTTATCCTCAAATTAATTCCTAACTGTTTTACAACACACACAGAGAAAAGGGCAAACCAATTATTATTCTGTTTTCACCTTACAGAGGGGGATATTATGCAAATGATGGTCAGTACATGAGAAGGGGAAGGGGCTTTATTTTGCGCAGCAGATGCTGCCTCGACAGTCGGGCGGACAGGAAGTGGGGATGCTGTGAAGCTCTGATCACTCCACCTGGCTTCCTACTGACTCCGTGCAATAATAGAAAACACATCTTCTATGATTCTAAAATTCGCCGTCCTCATCAGACTTGGAAGGTTAAAAGGAGCGTGTAACTTCTGAAGGTACTTTGGGGTGTGGACTTCAGGCCCAGTGGTGAAGCACAGACGGACCACCGTCGGCTCATTTCATCTTCTACTAGCTTCGAGTCACCCAACATATGAAGACGGTTCAGGGAGGAAGTACAGTCTTCTTACCTTCTTTCCAAAGGTTAAAGTTCAAGGCAAATAGTCCAAATCCATGAGCTCGCCAGGGTGATCATCTGAGGTCAGAGCCGTTGAGAGTTGAACAACTTTGGATCCCTCAGTAAGAGCTTATGGAATTTGGTTGTTGCCCTGACGACCTGGCTGTGAGCTAAGATAAGTGAGAGGGTAAAGAGCGGAAAATGAAATCTGACCTTGTGTTCGTATCATTTTCAGACTGATGATGAACAAGAATAGCTCGACCATTCTACAGAGAAATTAGAAGGATAAAAGCTTCCGCTCGCACGAACTTATCTGAATGCATGGTGGGTTTCCTGACAAATCTGTGCGGGTTTCCTCCAAAGTCTTCACTTCCTCCAAAGTCTTCACTCTCAGTCTTGAGTGGATTCCGTCAAATACTGGACAAAAGTGAGGTTGGAAAAAGGCCTGCAGTTTGCCTGCTTAGATGCTACAACATTGACGGTCAAACACTAGACCCAAGTCCCAAAAACCTGGACGTTATTTCAAGCCAGGACGGTTGGGATCGGAGGATAAACCTCTGCAGACTCTCAAGATCAGAAGAGATGGCGTGACGTGATGATAATGTCTGAGCCAAAAACCTAAAGACCAAGTGGGACAGAGTGAGGAGTTTTGCTGCTCAGGGTGAGAAACCACAACCCATCAGGGGGCTGAGGGCAGCATGACCACCCCGGCATCGAGATTGATTATGACCACCCAATAAAACTCTGTAACATGAGAAAAAACAAGTGAAATCAGAAGGAATTCCGTGGAATTAACGGCAGATGCACAGGGTCGATGACACCCGAGCTGAAGACTTGAACCGGGAGAGTCAGGTAGCACCCGTGATAAAGACATCCAGACAAATGATATCTGACGCGGGGTAATATCTGCAGCCCTGACGCTCGCCTGTAAAGACTCTGAAGTGATGGACGCTCTCTGCAGAAACAACAGGGACGAGCAGGTTCAAGGAAAAGCCAGACGCCGACGCACCAGCTACAAGTGCGCCTCATTATGGGAGATTGTCTCCGATGACTGTTGTGACCTTGGCAATACTTACTTCTCCGGCAAGAAAAACAACTCCAGTAAGAGTTAGATCCACACCATCAGGAAGAATGTGGAGCGAGTCAGGACCGGGGGGGGGGGCGACTCCCCTCCCCACCAGGCGGGCCTTTATTAATCAGAGACCTGGAGACCTCAGTGAAGTTGGATCCAACACGCAGATGTGCAGCAACACTCTTAACTTCACAGCCATTACGCTCTTCGAGCCGCAGATTAAAACCATCGCCTTCCACGCTGGAACAAACAGAAGCTTTAATGAGCGGCGATGATGAGTTAAGGTCAAAGCGCTTATCGTCTTTACAAATCAGGAGAAGAGGCTGCTGCAGGAAACAAGCTCCCATGAGTCTCCATCATCACCTCAAAAAACTGCATGCGGCGGCAGAGCTCCAGGTGCGCGTGCAAATTGGGCTGCGGATGTGGAGCAGATCAAACGCCGGCTCAATATTCATTATTCTCTCTGACTGTGATCTGCTGCCATTCCGCCCGCCGCGCGCCCGCGCGCGTGTGTGTGTGTGTGTGTGTGTGTGTGTGTGTGTGTGTGTGTGTGTGTGTGTTTGGGCCCAACTTAATCACAATGTCAGGTTGTTAATAAAAGGTTATTAGCGGAGCAAAGATCCTGGTTTTACATATGCTGGGCAGGGGAGGTCTGTCTCGGAGGTAAACACCTGCCCTGGTGACGAATGACGCTGGCGCTGGGCTCAGCTAGTTAACAAGAGGCCGGCTTATTAACCAGCTCCGCGCCGATAATTGGCACTTGAGCCTCAGGTTTGGAATCTGGCCTGAGCAGTGCCATTCATCACGGCGGCGATGGCGCTGTCAGGGCGCCACAATAAGCCTGGCTAACTGACGAATCAAGATTAGGCAGATAGGTGGGGAGTGAGGGCTGCGGTCACATGGCAGGGGGCTTGCTTTGATATTCAGGACATTACAGCCGGATTATTCCTCTCTGGGAGCCTTGTTATCCGCATTCAGCTCGCGGCCTCATGTCAGCGCTCACTAATATCGCAGATGACAGGATCAAACACCCTAAAAACACAGCCTTGTTGTCAACATCCTCACTCAGAAATGCTGCTCCAGCATCAGGGTCCCCTTTATGGCTCAGTCTATTCAGTCATATGTAAGTAAAAAGTAACGTGTGGACCGAGTAGTTTAGCGTGTAGCTGCGGAAGCTCTGAACTGCCATGGTACGTTATTTTTATTTATGTATTATCTGGTTCGTGCCAGATGATTATCATGTTCGTACGAGAAAAAAACACGTTTGTACAAGATAATTATTAAGTTGTATGAGAAAAAAAATACGTTCTTAGGGGACAATGATCACGTTCATACAAGAAAAACGGTCTCTGGTCATCGAACATCCAATGCACCAACAGTTTTTTTCTCGCACAAACTTTTTATTATCTTGTGTTATTATCTTGTACAAATGTGTTTTTTCTTGTATGAACGTGATAATTATCTTGTACGAACGTGTTTTTTCCATGTACGAATGCAATTATTATCTCATACGAACGTAATCATTTTCTCGTACAAATGTGTTTTTTTTTCCTCGTACAAATGTAATTATTATCTCATACGAATGTCATTATTTTCTTATACGAATGCAATAATTATCTCATACAAATGTAATAATTGTCTCGTACAAATGTGTTTTTTTCTCGTAGGAACGTAATAATTTTCTCGTATGAACGAGATAATACATAAATAAAAATAACTTACCATGGCAGTTCATAGCTTCCATATGTAGCATCTATATAACCAGGTTTTTTTCTTCCCTGTGTGAGAAAAGTGCCCTTTTTTTTCTCCAGACAAACACTGTATCATTCTCATCAATTCCACCCAAATACGTAATAACAACAACGGCAGTTTCTTTTTTTCCAGGCTGGATCATCTGTCCCCCAAAATGTGCACTTGCCAGTAAATATCTACTTATATGAAGCTATACTTTAGCTTCACACAACAGTTCAATACGTGTAACGCTGACTCATGACATCACAAATGTAGTGACATCGCCAACGTCACAAAGAGCAATGACATGAATAGTAGGAGGAGTCAAACAGATGACCTTTGCTTTTGTTTTCCAGGAGGATAAACTACAGAAAAACTTAGTAACAAAATGTGTCAAAAGTGATGAAAAAATAGGAAGCCATTTTTAAATATAAAGACTGAAATCATGTGATCACAAGAGTTGTAATCCAACATAAGTGAAAGATTCAAGCGTTAAAAAGGAAAGTAATGCTCAGGAGGGCCACAGAAATGCTGCACACAGCTCACGTCTGCTGACGGGATTTCAGAACCACTCGCACACTCACATTCAAGAACATTTTAGAGTCTGAATAAGCACTGGTTTTGGATTGAGGGAGGAAACCTCTGTGTCCAGAGGAGCTGCTGAAAAACAGAGAGAGCAACATGCTGAACCCACAACCATCATGCTGTCATCCTGATGCAGCAGTACTAACTGCTTGTCTTCACATTCCATCCGTGAAAAGTAGCAAAAAGTCCCACAGGAACCTGAGCCCTGAAGAGCCTGGCCCTGACCCGAAGAGTCGGAGTGGGGGTCCTCCAAAATCATACTGATCTGGTGGCCTTTCCAGGGTGTCCACTGTCATGTTCTGAACAAGATCAGATTTGTCTTATTGGCTTCCAGCCTGGCAAGGTTGGGTCGAGGGGGCAGCAGTGGGCTGAATGGAAAGGCACCATGAAAGCTCAGCATCTGCGTGTTGGCTGGGCTGTGAGTGCGGCCCCTAACCTCTCCCCTCGCTGGTATGTACGCACAGATAATTACAGATGATGGTCCTCTGATCAGGCGCAGGTATGGGATCCACCTCGTGCCTCGCCCACGCCTGCTCCTCTCCTCCGTCAGCCTTGGTTGGCAGCGTCTCCAGCTGTCCAGTGGGGAGCGCCAAGTCGCAGCAGGAGCGCCTGCCTCTCCATCTACGGAGAGTGTCGGGGTGAGGCAAGCAGGGGGTGGAGGAGGGGAGGGGTGGGGGTGTGTGTGGTGTCATCTGTACTTGCATTACTCACGAGCAGACGGTGCACGCTGCCTGCGCCCAGCATGTCCGCCCACACGCCCCTGCCCCGTCGGTTAGACCTCAAGGCTGGAGGAGATGATGGAGAGAATCTGGGATCCGTGAGGGAGGTGGATCCAGAGGAATCTGAGAGGCAGAGAGAAGCTTACGTCCATCCCAGACGCTGACCTTCGGTGAGCCCGACCTCAGACTCTCAAGTGTGTTTACCAAGGAGCTGAGACAGAGCACGACACGGCTGTGTGAAAATTGCATTTCCAGTTACACACACCTTTATTATGGTTATTTAAAATACTCTTTGACTGGGAAGAATACCAACGAGTTTCCGTCAATAGATGTTTCTGGATCAATATTCCATTGATTCAACCAATTAAATACAGGTCTCTTCATTTAAAGGCTAAAAAATGAGCTGCTGGCGCTCGACTATATTTTATTGATTCTCTGTTAATTCTAATATTTATTATAATACTTTAAATGTAATATTTATCAGTTTTAATGCTTATTCATATCAGATTTCTTACATCCCATTTCCAGGCACAGAACAGTGTTTTCTGCTATATATTATTATTATTATTATTATAAATATTATTATTATTATTATTATTATTATTATTATTATTATTATTATTATTATTATTATTATGTCACTGTTAATGAACCTGCAGGACGACATTCAAGCACATTTTCTTTAAAGTCTAATATTCATACTTCAATTTTTCACAGTGTGTTTATGTTTTATTTCTATAAATATTTGCGATACTTGTTATTAGCTGTTATTATTCATTATGTTTGGCCTCTAGCTCCACTTTTCCATCGTATTATTTTTCATTTTATTATCGTCATCTCTTTATTTATTTTTCATGAAAGCTAACGAACAGCAAATCATAATTACAGTGTAATGAAGACCAAAAAAAGCAAAATTGTTATCATTACTGTTCATTTTAATCTGACTGATTATTTTTAATTCACATGTTATTGTAAATTGTATCATTATAATTATTACAAATAATAACGATGATAATAATAATAAGATCTGACTTGAATGACAACTTTAACCAAAAACAGTGAGTCTAGAAACGGATCAATAAATAAGTGGGAAAAAAAACAAACAAGCAGCGCTCTGGAACCAAAGTGCACGTCAGGTGAGCTCCAGACAACAAAAACCTCACGCAGGCGGCGCGCCGCCGACTGGCCGCGCCTCTGCGAGCCCACAGGGGGCGCTAGTGTTCCACAGATTTCAGCGAGCCGCTGGCTGCTCAGAGACCGGGGGGAGGTTGGGGGGCGGACTGTGTTAAGTGGAGACCTTTTGAACCGCTGCTTTGTAAGATTGATATAAACATTAAGCGGGCTTACACACAAATGACGACATCACGGCGCGGCGAGGCGATTAAAGCAAACAATTAAAGAAACGCAAAGCGGCGTCTACTGCACTGAACCAAAGGAGGAATATTGAAAGGTGAACACGCGCTTTATCTGGCCGCGGATGTGCGTGCGTGTGCGCGTGTGTGAAGAGTAGTTGATGAGCTGCTCTGGAGACCTCTGAATTTTAATGATGTTGGAGATGATATTGTGTGTCCTTCAGCTTGTTACACTGACACCAGCACTCCATAAATCATCATACCTAGCTATCGTAAAATCAATAGCAAACTGCTCGCTCAGCGTTCGGCCCTAACAAGTTCTTCAGCCGCCTAACGGCTTAAACTTCGCCGTCATGCCGTTCGACCTATAGGTGAGGATCGGACCGCGCTTAATTTGTTTTGTAATAGAGACTTTCTGATCCTGAATGAAGGGCCTGTTGGCACACTGGTGATCAGTCGGTGCAACAGCCGCCGCAATTAAGCGAGAATCTCGCCGTGGAAACAGAAATAGAGATGAGCTGAAGGGGAAACGCTCAATACATGTTAATCCAGTCAGCAGTGGTCTTTGAACAGGGCTCACGCTGGGTGTCTCCCTGAAGGACGGTCCAGGTGGAAGCAGCAGCCTTGGTGGACGCCGTAAACGCGAACATCGGAGTTTCACATGGCGAGGCACAGGCTGCCTGCGACGGAGGGGAGCGACGCGCACATTTAGCCCCGATACACCGCCGATAAATCCAACGCTTTATTGTAGCTTTTGATGGTTGTTTTAAGGGGCCAGCATTAGAGATCAAGGTAGACGTGGGAACTAGTTTGTGCCAAACGTTTATGGACGCTTGGCAGCGACGGCTGCAGCTGCAGGTATTTGGTATCTGGTGGGGGGAAGGACAGAGTTGGTTTTAAGTTGGGGCAGGCGACATCTAAACAAGAAATTAGCTCCACAGTTGGAAACACAGGAGAAAAGTGGTCTTCCCAACCTAAAATGCTCTCCGTGGACATCTCCCTGAGGAGTCAAGGCTTGGAACTTTGTTCATCATGTGACACATCCAACAAGTTTCCCACTTCCTCATGCCTTCACAGATGAGTGAGCATGCCAGAGAGCGAATAACTGGTCTTAGATAGAGACCAGTCCAGTTGAACTAGATCGACTTGACTGTGAACTAACAAGCGATACTATGTAAGTCTTCTGGGGAGATGATTCCTGGTTCTCTCGTGTGACCTGGGTCTGCCCCTGGGCCTCCTCCCAGTTCAACAACGCAGAGGGGGCTCAGCTATCCGGACTCAGCTGAGAAGAAGCACTTGAGTTGGCCCAGATGGCCCCATCTGTACGTGAGAGTCCAGCCATTTCGGCCATCTTGTTTTTTCGGTCACGTCAGAGCGCTCAGGACCTCAGGTGACAGGGTGAACATATGGCACAAACTCTAGGGCATGGCTAAACATCACACCTGGGTGTGTTCGATGTGATGGGCCACTAGATCGCCCCCTACTGGCCGCCTCGGCCCAGGCCACAGACCATCGCCGAGACCTCACTAAAGTTTTGGCCTTTAATGACGGCTATAACTGGAGCAGCACGACACGTGTAAACGCCTGCGCACAAGAGGGAAGCCGCAGTTTCTGAAGCGTAAACAGCTTATGAAAGTCAAATGGACGTGCGGCATAATCTGACAGTCGCTGCTGCTTCAAAAACATCCCTAACAAAGCTCCAGACCCGGAGCGTCCTGCTGGTTGTCCAGGTGATTTACATGCAGCAGAGGTGGCGACCGACTGTCAGGGGTCAGGCTGGGTGACCCTAAAACATCTGTGTTGAGGCTCGGCTGGTGTTCACACGCCGCACACAGTGTGGAGGAACTGAAGCTCTGATTCATTCATGTATCCAGCATCGTCAGTCTGGTAATATTGTTTATCATTCCAATGATCATGATGTTTCAATGCCTTGAAGCCATTCATTTAACATTAAAAACGCTCTTTATATTTGGATCATATGGTTAGAACAGAAGCTTCTAACTCTAACAAGCGTGTTCTGCTTTTATAGTTATGCTGCTTTGACAAACATGGAGATAGAAGGTTCTTGGACAATTTCAAAAATAAATAAATAAATAACAAATAATGTGTGTGTGTGTGTTTGGGGGGTGGGAGTCTGTAAAACTTGAACATATGACTGTGTGATGGTTTGAAAGTGATGGCGCCCCCTGACTGTGAATACTGTTCATTAAAGCAGTTTTATGTTTCATTTAGACTTTACTTATATCTTCTTTAGTTTATATTTTGAATTTTTGAGTTTGAGTTTTTATTTTACTCACAATTTTATTCATGATGTACAGTTTTTCTAATTCTCTCAACAGTTGGATCGACAGTATTTTTCCCCATTAGTAAATATGATGAACATGACTCGCACCTGGTTCTGCTGCTGGTTGGACTTTTCCATGACAAATAAATATCTTTGCGACTATCACATGGTTTCATGTCATTTCACAAGGTTTTGGTTTGGTTACGTGTAACTAGATTAAATATGGTTATTGATCACAAATGAAATGAAGAGTAATAAATCTGTTCTATTCTTTGAATGGGCCCTCCTCTAAACAACACCATAATAACTGGTTATTAACAGCAACTAAGAAAGTAATTATCTTATTATTACATGATGTGTGTTACCAATGAAACACTGTGTAGTTATCCTGAGAGTTGAACTTGCAGTACTCTCTTGTGAGTTCCAGGTGTCTCACACTTTAATTTAAAGAAGGACAAATGAAAGATCTCGGCAGGTAGAGGAAGTCAAAGTTGCAGAGGGAGACTGTGATGCCTTGGCACCTGAAGAAGAGCTATTCAGAGTTTCACCGCAGTCAGATCAGCCAGGTAGCTCCGCCGTATATTTAAGAACCGTTTTGGTGCCGGGCTGAGCGACAGCGTGGGAGTCCACTGAGTGTTGGACGGCGGGAGGAAACTGGAGTGCTTCAGGAGGACATACACAACGAAGGTTTTATCGAAGAGTGTGAGTCGAACCCATCATAGGTCCTTGATGTGAGATCTACCCCGAAATATGTTTCTAAATGAATGAACAAAGAAGTCAACAAAAGTTTTCACATATTAAAATGTTATCAGAGTAAGTTGTATATGTGACTATACAACTGTATATGTGCTGAAACCTCTTGATCTCGATGAAACACATTAAATCACCATCATAAACTGTCAACATTCCTTGGAAGAAATGAATTAGATCAAGGTCACTGCAGAGCTACGAGGCTGTTTGACAGAGAGCAGCGATATTTATCTGTCACCAGGATGTTGGTTCTGCTGAGCACCAGCATCATCTGGACCAGTCCAGTATCTCACACGTCTGTCAAAGATCTCCCGTGTGGCTCTGATGGGCCTGTTAGAGACCGGCGGGGCCAAAGTGGGGCAGGGAGGGGGAGGGGAGGATTTACGGCCGTCAGAGTGGGTGGGTGGGGTCGCGCTGGGCGTGACCTGCCACCTCTGACGGAGATCTGAAAAGTGCAACGTGACCCTAATGTGGCCGCGTCGTCCCTCACTGTCACGCGGCGGCTTCATCACAGTGGAGGGCTGAGTGGAGGCTGGAGACGACTGAAGCACCGAGCCGCTCAGCTTGCTCCGAACAAACCGTCATGGTTTATTGTCTTCAAGGGCTCTTCGACACTGAGTCAGCAACACTGCAGTCTAGTGGTCGGAGGCCCTCACTGATGGAATCGAACTGCTTCACTGAATCTTTTAAAATAGTACACAATTTTAGTTCCGACATCACATGAGCCCCTTAACAAGGACCTGGTGTTACACACTTATTTGTTTGACACATTTGGGACCAGTTACATTGTGCTTTGACATTGGATCATATTTTTTTATTTAACAAACTATAAGCAATAATAATAAACAGAAGCCAGTATATTTTTAAACATGAAAAACTACAGCAAAAAGAAACAAGGAAAATAAAGTAACATGGAAAATTAAAATGCCAAAACAAAACTATATAACAAATGATGAAAACAAAATGGTACATAAAATAAAAAAAATAAATAGAGGTACAAAAAGAAATGTATTCAATAACTCATTTAAAAAAATACAACGAAAATTTTGAAATAATAGACATAAATGAAGTAATAAAATTAGATTATAATAATACATATAATAACAATTTTGTTATTATAATAATACAAAGCAGTGCTTTCAATAATAAGAAATTAATGAAAATTGAAAATAAATGTAAAGAATCACACAAAAGGAGAATTAATCTGTCCATAAAAATAAAATAAATAAAGGACTTTGCTCAATAAATGAATCAAACACATGTTGTGTCTGGAAATATGTAAACAGAAGACTCTCAACCTCATACAACAGTCCTGGGCCATAAACACCATCAAACCGTGCAATGAATTCCAGTCGTTCTCTGGTGGAGTTTGTGTATCTGAAGTCGCCGCAATTAAACCTCCACAGTCGCAACACTCTGATGCCGTTTTTCACAATGGTATGATCTGACAAAAACTCCAGTCTCGCCCTTTGTTGAGCATCCGGCTACATGGATAATAAAGGTCTCTTTATGATGAGGCTGCAGCCCAGCAGCCGCCTTAAGAAAAAAGATCTATCAAGAGGTGGGAATTACGTTGCCCTGTGCCGGGCTGGGAAAAATGAAGCAGGCTCGCCGGCAACATAACCTTCAGAAACATCCTATTTTTCATTAGAGTGGTGTCAGACAGCGATGCCTTTAATAACATTCATCCCCACACGGAGGAGAGGATAACTCTAGCTTTAGCAACATAATGAACGGGAGAGGATGGGCCCCGGCGAGCCGGCCCTTCTCCCAGCCGCGCCAGCATCTTCCTTTATTAGCGGCTGAAGCTAACGTGTTAAGTGCAGTCATAACGTCGCCGGACAGTCCAACAAGCCGCCGTCCATTCCATTCCTTCGTCGTCTCTACACATAAGAAAATGTCAGCACACCCGTATGGAAATCGCAAATTGCTAAATATGCTGACAGGGCGGAAAAAAAAAAAATCTGCTGACGCCAGAGCGGCCGGTGATGGATGCATTCTTGACACAGTCTTGGTGTTTAGACTTAAGAAATAATGAGTATCAATGTCCCCGCCGTGAGATACACGAGGATGAAGGAGCGCTGCGTGGCTTTAATGAAGGCGGGCGCAGGCAGGAGCGCCGCTCAAACACAGTGACCCCACATGATCAGCTTCTTAATGCTGTCATTTTTCTGCTGAAATACGACCAATAAGGTGCAGACGCTGCTTTAATGGGACCGACGCGGTGTCAGCGCGAGAGGCTCCTCGTCCAGCTAGCGTAGCGTATGCTAATCTGGTCAGCAGACAGAGTGACACAACTAAGGTCAAGTAATATTCAGGCAACAATGGAAACTAACATATACATAGTCCAGTCCCTCCAGGAGAGGGCGATGTCACAATCGCACCCAGCAACACAATTGCAACCAATCCCTGCGAGTTCTGCGAGGCGCTGTAACTTTCTCACATGTGTCGTCTATGGCCCCGCCCTCTACGTGGCATGTGCGTCTTCATATTCCCTCCCTCCTTGTTGAGATGAAGTGTGACGCCAAACGCTCACATTTGCCCTCAAAATATTGCCGATTCAGACGTGAAGGATCCTGAATCCATTCGTAAATGTTCAAATTCCCGTGACTGACATGTAGAATAGACGGAAGTAAAAAGCAGAAGTGACTAGTGCAGCGTCACCCGAAGACTATACGGGGCGGACGTAAACAAACATGGCTGACCTCCAGATCCATCTGTCTCCAGGTTATTCCTGACTCTCTATATCCTGACCCTGGGAAACAGATCAGCAGCTACTGTTTTCATTGGCTGGATTACTGAGCCTCTACCTTCACCTCTGAGACTCCGCCCATCCAAACCTCCGTCAGGCTCCGCCCTTGTGAGGAGCTCTGTAACAAAACAATGAGCGCTCACTACACACTATCAGCCTGGAGGCTACTCACAGAACATCATCATAAAATATATGGATTTATTATTTTATATTTTATACCTTGAAACTACATGACGTCACTAACATCCGTTTGAGACACTGATTTGAGTTACCAAGTGAATAATGACGTTCAGGACGTGAGGAGCTGGAGCTGCAGTGAGCAGGAACGCTCCAGAAGCAAGGGCTTGCTTCAGGTGTGGAGTGACTTCATAAGATGGCCTACGTGTGACAGACTGCTGACCAGTCTCTCTCCAACAACCAGGCTCCTGAAATGAAAGGAATATTTTAACTGATCTGATCAAGTGGAAGATCAGCTAGAGAGGTGGAGGTTTGCCTTAGAAAGGAGAGGAATGAAGGTTAGCTACAGTAAGACAGAATCCATGTGTGTGACTGAGAGGGAGCCAAGTGGACAGGTGAAGTTACAGGATGCAGAGATAAAGAAGATTTGAAGTACTGAGGCTCAACTGTCCAGGGCCATGGAGAGTGTGAGAAAGAGGTGAAGAAGCGGGTGCAGGCAGGATGGAATAATTGGAGAAAAGCGTCAGGTGTGATGTGTGACAAAAGGGTGTCAGCAAGGATGAAAGGGAAAGTGTCCAAAAGGGTGTTGAGGCCAGCAATGTTTGTATGGTTTGGAAACAGTGGCACTGAGGAAAAGACAGGAGGCAGAGCTGGAGGTAGCAGAGATGAAGATGCTGAGCTTCTCTCTGGGAGTGAGCAGGATGATGATAGGATCAGGAAGCAGTAGAGCAGAGGGACAGCACAGGCTAGATGGAGATGGTTTGGACATGTACAGAGGAGAGAGAGCCAGTACATTGGTAGGGAGATGTTGAGGTTGGAACTGGCAGGCAGAAGGTGGAGAGGAAGGCCAATACACACTGATTCAAAAGCCCTCCCTGCTGCTGGTCTGTTCAGAGCATCACAGTAAACCTCCTTCCTGTGTGCATCCCGATACACTCCTTCACTTCAAGCAGAGCGGCGGTCTGCATTTCATCAGAACAAGTGGACGACTTGGTCGCTGAATCTCTAAGTGTGATCTCATGTTTCAGAGTTTCTCATTACATCTCTGATGCCTCAAATCACCGGCTTGAATTTCCCGCCTAAAAAACACTGCTGCGCGACACGGTCAATATAGTCAACAAACGAGGCCGCGTCCGGCTCGTCCGGGCCTTCCTTGCTCCTCTCTGTATTTGTTAGTCTGGGTGTTGTTTTCCCGGGGACAAATCAAAGGATCTATGTGAGTAAAATAGCGGCGAGCAGCCAGGCGAGCGGCTGAGGGCATAATGAGGGACTGGAGAGCTGCGAAACAGACAGGCTGAAATGGATAATTAGGATGGAAAGTTTCTGCTGACACTCATACAGGAAACGGGATCATTACAGTGGCAGGAAAGCTCTGCACGTGCGGCGTCTCCGTGTGGAACGGCTCATCCTCCTCCTCATACGTTTCATTACAACTTTTCATTTCATTGCGGCTGAGCTCTGTTGAACAGGAGGTGCCGCCCTCACCTCTGTTGGGGAGGAATGTCACTGTGTAGCCGCTCTAACTATCTTCATCACGGCTGCTGAGTCATTACGGCTCTGACCTGCTGAGGATTTACATGATTGCTCATTTTTGCTCCGGCGCCGGCTAATTCTGGCTTGTGAGAGGGTTTTGGACGTGGTGCAGTGACACCGCTTCAGGCCCGTGCCGCCGCACTGCTGAGGACAATTAGCCGCTGTTAAGCAGCCTCGGAGGGAGGAGCGGCGACGTGTTCGGATCCCTCCTCCGCGACGTGAGAGATGAGATCAATATCCACCGCAACCCCACACACAGGCAGACGGATGGACGCAGTGACCAAAGGAATGAAGCATGAGTGGATGAATAGATTGGCACAAAGACCTGAATGAGAATGGATAGAGTTCCAGAATGGATGGATGAAAGGGTGGGATACTCAGATAAAGATGATGATGGGTGGCTAGTTGGTTGATCGAGGAATGAGGGATGGGCTGATGAAGGAATGGAGGTTGGGATGAGAGCTAGATGTAGTTAATATGATGGAGAGATAATATGATGGAGATAGATGACGGTAGAGAAATGATCACGGCTGGATAAGGGATGGATGGATGGATTGATAGAAGGATAGACAGAAGGATGGATAATGGATTGTTGGATGGATAGATGGATAGGATGATAGAAGGATGGATGACAGGATGGACGGGATAGAAAGAAGGATGGATCAATGGTTAACAGATGGATTAAATGGATGGATGGATAGAAGGATGGATGGAAGGGTGGATGGGTGGACAGATGAATAGGATAAATGGATGGATGATGGAAGGATAGAATAATGTGTGGATAGATGATAGGATGATAGAAAATGGATAGAAGGATGGATGACAGGATGAATGGATAGAGGAATGGATGGATGGGTGGGTGGACAGATGGATTAGATGGATGGATGGATGGAAGGGTGGATGGGTGGACAGATGGATAGGATAAATGGATGGATGATGGAAGGATAGAATAATGGGTGGATAGATGATAGGATGATAGAAAATGGATAGAAGGATGGATGACAGGATGAATGGACAGAGGAATGGATGGATGGGTGGACAGTTGGATGGATGAATGGATGGGATGGACAGATGGAAGGGTGAATGGAAGAATGGACAGGAGGATGAGCAGCTGATAAGTGCAGTTGAGCGTGGAATAATAAAAGCATGTGGAGAGAGAAACCAGCCAGTTGCCTCTCCGTCTGGACCTCGGAGTCATGTGATCCGTTGGTGTGAAAACGTCCATGTCGGATGGTCAAACGCCTGCAATTGTTCCGCCGACAGCCAGGACTGTGTTTCCTGTTGAAGCAATTCAATTAGGAGCGGTTAGTGCGCTGAGTGATTAACACTGGCCTATCGACGGGAGGAAGGACACTCTCATTAACGGTTTCTCTGCAGAGTAATGGGGAGAAACACAACATTTAAAGCGCATTTTGTAGGCCAATATCTCCCGGCTAACACGTGGACTCCACTCTCCCTTCACAGCAGAATGGATCCCTGGGGAGAGCCAGGAAGTGGCTGTACAGCAGCGCCGCTTCAGAGCAGGTAAATATCCTCACGTTACGGCAACTGATGGAGAACCATGGCAGGGATTTATGCTGCCAGAATCCAGGTTCCAGTAAAGAAGCGGCGCCGGATTATTCTCCCTTCTAATTGACTGTCAGGCCTCAGTGACGGATGGCTACTTTCACCGGCTATCATGAAGTTAATTCCGTCCTCAGATGGATGGTGGCGATTATGCTGAGAGAAGGTGACTTATTCCAAATCTGCATCCATTTTCTCTGTAATTGGCTGCCACTTCTTCTGAATGTAATTGGAGTCGTGGTGGAAGAATCATAAAGAATGGAGGCTACGGAAGCACAGGCTGGATATGATGATGCATTATTTACGTCCCGTACAGAACAAGGCGGCGGCTCCACAGGTCCCAAACACTCATTTCCACCTTAGATGAGAGTCATCATCCGCAGAACAAGGACGCGGCGGCTCCGGCCGGAGCAGATATGGAGAGGCAAGTATTGATTTAAGAATGATAAGTTGAAGCTTCAGTCCCTGGACAGAGCCTCGGCAGCTGTGTGATTAAACACACAGGCTGGATCTATACATGAAGCCGCCTGGATGAGAAGCTAATGATCTCACATGCTCATGCAGGAGCCTCACGGCAACATCGGATATCAGAGTGGAGTCACACGGTCAAGACGCCAAGGCCGAGATGAAAACAACGCGATCCTGGACTGATACAGCTTGGCCAGAAGAGACGGATGGATGGGTGGAGGGAGAGAGGAGGGAGACAGGAGGGAGGGATTGATGGAGGGAGAGAGGAGGGAGACAGGAGGAAGGGATGAGGGAAGGAGGAGGGACACAGGAGGAAGGGATGGATGGAGGGAGAGAGGTGGGAGACAGGAGGGAGGGATGGATGGAGGGAGAGAGGAGGGAGACAGGAGGGAGGTATGAGGGAAGGAGGAGGGAGACAGGAGGAAGGGATGGATGGAGGGAGAGAGGAGGGAGACAGGAGGGAGGGATGGATGGAGGGAGAGAGGAGGAGGGATATTGATGGATGGATGGATGGATGGATGGATGGATGGATGGATGGATGGATGGAGGGAGGGAAGAGGAGGGAGGGATGATGGAAGGACAGAGGGAGGGAGAAGGGAGGGATGATGGATAGATGAACGGATGGGTGGTGGGAGTGGGATGAAGGGGAATGGATGAATGAATGAATGGATGGAAGGCAGGGATGGATGGGTGGAGGGAGAGAGATGGAGGGTTAGAGGGACGGATGATGAGAATGGGATGAAGGGTGGATGGATGAAGGGAGGGACCGGGGAAGGGACGTATGGTGGGAGTGGGATGAAGGGGGCATGAAGGGAGGGATCGAGGGAGGGATTGAGGGAGGTAGGGACGGATGTGGGAGTTGGATCACTGGGGGATTATAGATGGACGAATGAATGGATGGATGGATGGATGAATGTAAGATGATGGGCGGGTTGGACGGATGGAATGTTGAGTTACCTAAACATAACTTCAGTTCTATGAATACATGCTCTGCCCTCTAACAGGCTTCCACTTCCACTCTGCCTCCACTAACCAATAGCGAAGCCTGTTAGAGGGCAGAGCACGTATGACATCGAATGGATGGATGGATGAACAGATGAATAGGTGACAGCAGCCTGCAGGCCCCTGTTTGAGGAGGACTGTGGAGGGAATAAGAGCATGTGAACAGAACAACCAGGCAGTTGCCCCTCAGCCTGCGTCTCAGGGTCGGCCAGACAGGCTGAGGGCACAAACCAGAGTGGACCAAGAGAGAAGATTACATGGGTGGATCGCAGTCTCCAAGAGAACAGAAGAGGGAGCTGATAGAAGGAACACGGCCGGAGAAAACTCCAACATGTCACATCCATCTGTGAAACCACTTTCAGACTTCAATAAACTTCGTGACCAGACTGACTCACACATTTTAATACTTCCTGAGGAGCATTTTGAATTTCCATGTGAAACCAAAGCCGCCCCAGATGATCCGGGCAGCAGTATTTTGGGGGGATCAGGTCAGGGCACGGTAATGGAATACAACTTTATTAAAGCCGTAACATCCCCCCCCCCCTCCCGCTCTGCTCTGAAGCTTCCCTCGTCTCAACACAATAAAGCGCTTGTCCTTGGATCTAAGTGCCACTCGGCTGAGATGAAAACCTGCTGGGAGCATGATGCCCCTATAGTTTTTACTCTTCAGCAGCAGAGCAGGAAGAGCTTTCCGGGACGTGCTCCTGTTGTTTTAGTGCCAGGCCCATTAGTTACAGCACTTTTTCCTTTAAAAGCAGATGATCCACGCTGCGCATGCTAACGGCCGCCGTGCTTTTGGCGGCGCGGATGAAATAGCAGCGTCCCCTTGGCCTGACTTTTATTCCTCACCTTATTCCCAATGTCATTCATTTGCCACTGAAGGTAACAAGCCTTTTCCACTGGCTGCTCTGGAACGGCAGACCTTTAATAGCCATTTCCCGGCCTGGCGAGGGGAGAGAGGGGCAACGTGTTTATTTGTGCGTCTACACATGCGATTCTCTCTGCTCCACTCACCCAGCTGCTGGCGAGAGGAGTGATTCATGGGCCTGACAGATGCCTGGTGCAGCTGGATCCGTCCTTGATCATCCCAAAAGCCTGGACAGCACTGTCATTCACCATTGCCCAAATTATCTCTGTATTGACTGCAGAACCCTCTGTGACAGCGCCGTAATGGCTAATTACCCAGGATGCTTTGGGTACTTTTAAACCCCTGAGTCTTTTCCCTGTGCTGCCCTGCCACACGGCTGCTGCCACCACGTGTCCATGGGAGGGCACAGCCCCACCTGAGGACCTGCAGACCTGGCAGGATCTCAACTGAGAATAGCAGACACACAGAACTATAAACCACAGGGATCATCTGCCCAGTTATATATATATATATATATATATATATAATTAAAATATATTAAAAATAATCAAACAAAATATCATACAATATATACTATATATGATTATAATAATAATGCAATATAATAAAATAGATATCAATAAAATATATTCTATTTATACAGTATATTTAAAATATTCTTTAGTATGATTAGGTGAATGAATTAGAAAAAATAAAGCAGCACAGTACAAGTACACAAAATGTTTATTTTTCTTTAAATAATTTCATTATTTGTGCTGTGGGTGCGTGCAATATTTGATATGTGGAATTTTTTTTTTATATATATATATATTTAAAAAAAACAGCAGTATGATATTACTGTGCTCTCATGTCAATCAAAGTAACGTTCATCCCTGAAATACACATATAATTTCTGCAGCGAAATATTGATATCAATAATTTGGTATTATTAAACTCTCTAAACTTATTAAAAATTTAATTAATTTTGAAGTCATATTTATGATCAATTTCTACGTTAAATATCATCATGAAAATATTGTGATCATATATTTTATAGATATTGAGTTGATATATATAATCTAAATATTAGACATGACACTTTAACTGTAATGACTGCACATATTGCTGCACTATTCGGATGGGTTTCACAGAAGAAAACACAAAAAAGAACAAACAAACAAAACAGTGCAGTGGCCCCAGCACCATCATGTCCATGGTTTTCTAAGCGGCTTTCACGAAGCCACTTGTGTTACAGCGTAAACATGCTGGGATGAGATTCGACGGTGACAGAGGGGAGTGAGAGACAGACTGAAGGAAGGAGAAGGTGAGGGAACACAGGCTACAAAATCCCATCCTGACGGTTAGAGAAGATGATGAGCTCCCCTGAGAGCCGACAGAGCAAAGAGGGAGCAGCTTTTTCTCACAAAGGCTCCGGTAATTTGCCTCATCCTGTCCGCACACACGCCACTGAAGCCACTCCGTCCTTAATTACCAGGAGAACAAACCCATCCCCTCCTCCGGCCTCGCTCGCCTCATGTTCCCCCCCGCCCCCCTCCCGACTCTGCTGCCACCAGCCGGGCTTGCTAGGCTCCTCCTCCCCATCACCCGGGAAATGGATGGCCTTGGCTGCTGAGGCTGGACACGGACACCAAATAAAGTGATAAAAGCTTGTGGAATGGTCCTGTCTGGGTTAGCAGCGCTGATGGTGATGGACACGCAGGCCTCACCTGGATAAACTAGCTCTTCTGACAGCCCCACTTAGACGCGCTGCTGCTGCTGCTGCTGCTCTGCTACAGATGCAGGTTCCCAGCCACGGCTGCATGACGATGGTCGATCGTCCGGCCGTGTATATATGTGTGTAATACACATCACTACCTGTATATATTTCAATAGGAAAGAAGAAAGTTGGTAGCACCCAGAAACTTCTGTCGCAGCACAACTCACAGAATAACACCAGCCTGTCACTCTTGATACACAAATGTAGTGCATGACACTAACTTGTCCAGCATGTTTCTGACCCCTCCCTCCAGGAGATGGCGATGTTGCAATCGCAGCTATTTACGCACGGGTCATGTGCAACGCCAAACGCTCACATTTGCCCAAATATATTGCCGCCAAGTGTCGTGTTTCAGACCTGAAGGATTCTGAATCATAAATGTCCAAATTCCCGTGATTGACATGTAGAATAGACGGAAGTGAAAAGCGGAAGTGACTAGTGCAGTGTCACCCGAAAACTATACGGGGCAGACGTAAACAAACATGGCTGACCACCAGATCCATCTCTCTCCAGGTTATTCCTGACTCTCTATATCCCGACCCTGTGGTACAGAAAACAGCAGCTACTGTTTTCATTGGCTGGATTACTGCGCCGCTACCTTCACCTCTCAGACCTCCTTCAGGCTCCGCCCTTGTGAGAAGCTCCGGAACAAAACAATGAGCGCTCACGACACACTATCAGCCTGGAGGCTACTCACAGAACATCATCACAAAAAGAAGGACATATTTTATCATCTTTTTTTTTATTTTTTATTTAGCTTGGACATTTATTTTATTTTATTTATTTGCTTGAGAGTTTTTTCATATCTTCATAAATCAAATCAAATTGATTAGATTAAAATCATTGAAAGATTAGGAGGGGGCTAAAAACGATGTTTTCTGGCAAAGTAATTTATTATTAACTATAATTAAGTTCATTTTTTCCTCAACTTTCACTGCATAACAAAATGCTGCATTTATATATTATTTGTTTCGCTATGCTTTATTATTTTATTGTTTGCTATTAATATAAGAATATTATATGTAATAAATGTGCAAAATATGGGAAAATTATATATCATTTTATTATTCACTATTATCATTATTAATGTTAGCTGTGTTAGCTGTGTTATGGTCCAGAATTAACGGTTTGGTTTCCACAGAGCTAGTACACTAATGAGGGAAAAGAATATCAAGAGCACCCTGAAGGTCTCACTCTCACTCTCTGTGGCACCTTGAGACACGATCAGGGTCACATAAAGTACTGTATATGACGAGTAACTTGAGAGACTCTCGTACCTTAAGATTGCCACCTGCTCTGCTGGAACATCAAAGGAAACACTTGACTCAGTAGAAAGTCACTGCAACGGCGTCAACATGCCACCGCAGCCTTCTGCATCACCAGTGGTCAGAATCACCCATGAGAACATGTTGTCCTGAAATGATCTCACTTCAGCACTGTCCAAGGCACTGAAGGCATCAGCTGGGACTCATGCTTTTCTCCAAACTTGCTGCGCTGGACACAATCTGTGATTTAAACAGTCACGTCTCCAGTGCTCTCCCACCAACTAGGAAAGTGCTTTGGAATAAAATAAAATAAAATAAAATAAAATAGCCCCAAACTCACTGGAGTCTCCTCCACGTCACACATCGGGAGGGGGCCTTTGCGTCTGGCCTTCATCTGTCACCTACAAGATGGCGCTGTGCCTCAGCTACATTTGCATCGTCTTCTGCACAGCAGCAAAAGGAGCAGCAGGAGTGAGTGGCTGCACATTTGCTGGAGGGGGAGTGACGCCGCTCAATTAGTGGCGTGTTTGTATGTCTTTTACAGCGAGCGGGCGGGAGCGGGGGGGGGGCGGGATATTCCCGCGGGTGAAGGGGTTACAGGGGTGTGTGTGTGAGCTACCAGTCACCTGCTGCTAAATCCTATTAACAAGGCCTGGGGGTTAAAGCAAGCATCACCATTAAAGGCCTGTCAGGGGAGCGGCCACCAATAATAGGCCTGATCGCTACAACTCACAAATAATAAGGTGCTTTGATAGAAGATAATCAATTAACAATGAAAAGGTTTGACACCCGGAGAACTGGAGGGAGAAATTACAGCCGCCACAAGATGGTTCACACCAGCCGAAGCAGATGTGACTAAGACGACGTATTTTCATTCCCAAAAACATTGTTTGAGTGATTATCGCCTCCAGTTTGATATCGACAATAGTGGATTTGGATTTTTCCCAATATTACAATGGTGTTCTTTTAAATACACTATATGAGAAAAATATGTTTTTTAAACAGCATTATCTCTGAAAGTCTGCTGTTTCCCTTCAGAATGATTTTGCTTCAGTTGTGTTATCAATATCTGCTGCAGTTTTTTTTTTTTTTTTTAGATTTTTTTTTGCCTGAAAATGACAGCAATATCCACCAAAATACAGCAGAAGAAGAAGTCAGAAGAGGAAGTATGCTGCATGACCTCAGACGTCACAGCCCAGATCACTGTGTTCCAGTGATCCAAGACGGAAAAAGACGACAGCGACGTCCACGAAAGTTAGTCTCACTTGTTCCTTGTCTGGATATTAGCAATTCTTGCTAAATATTATCTGCTTGCGTCTATAAAACCAGTTGGATGAAGAGAAAAGACAAAGTGTTCTTGGACGTCCTGTTTATGTTCGTGGATGCCATCTTGGATCGTGTACTCCAGGTGGTGAGGATCCTCTTTCCTCCCTATTTCCCTCTTGGAAATATTACATCAGGTGACGTCACCGGGGCCACAACTACAGCGCAACCTCGGTGCTCTAATGAAGGGTCCCTCGAACAGCAAGGGAGCCCCATCTTAGTGTTGTAAAACCCTGCGAATGTTGCCAGGGGAGGACGTCCAGGGTATGTTCAACAAACTCAAAATGTACTATAAACAGTACAATAAAAAGATTTATGAGATCTGTTTAAAAAGACATGGTATTAAATGAAAGGGCATTTTTGTTGTGGCCCCTGGAACATGAGCCCTAGAACAGTAATCCAGCCAGTACTGAAAAACTCAGTAGAAACTTATCTTGTCTTGTATCGTAACCTCTATCACTGGTTTATATTGTTTATTTTGCAGGTTTCACAGCAAGAGGGCGCCACACATTTCTCACCGAAGAGAAAAAGCCGAGTGTTTTGGATGAAGCAGCAACCACATGCTAAACAAAGGCTCGGGCGCCATCGCCTCGCTGTTGCTAGCTCGGCGTCTCGGCGCCGAACATTTCCATATGTTTGCTAAAGCGAGGAAACGGCAGCGAGAGATTCAGCAAAGCGAGTGTGAACTCAGACGAGAAGTGACAGTTTACATCTCCAGCCACAATTAACACGTTGATGGCGCTTTTCGCCGGGCCCCTCGCCGTGATAATGCCTGTTGTCAAATCTGTTTAGCACGGCAAATCTCCTGGAGCCTTCAACTGGGCGGCAAGCTTTTGACAGATTGAAGGTTCAGAGATAGGCTATCATGACAGATGGAAGCTGGCATCGATGTTCAGCTCGCGCCAATCACAGGGGACCTGCCCCCCTTATTCTGCGGGGCGCAGCTCCGCAACCTTCCCCCCTCTGATGGGAGCAGGGGATGGCATTGTTAAGCAGTGCATCTGTGAGACTCAGCCTCCTCTGATGGAAGCATAAGGCAAAGAGCTCTCAAGCACAAGACGGCCACTGCTGTAAGCGCATTTCAGATATGATGGGAGGCTCGCTCCGGGGAATTGTGGGAGGGAAAAAAAGTTTGAAAGATTTTGAAGTGCCCAGGAGAGACGGAGCAATTGCGCCTCCCCTCAGCTGTTCACCAGCAGCATCAATACCTTCGATCATCGGCTAAACGCTGGCAGGTAGCTTAGCGCTTTAGCATACGGGTTCGCCTGTCCGCGCCGATATCCGACTGGCCGGATGGTTTCTGACCCGGAGAATTTGACTGCGGATGCTGCCAGGAAAAATCCATCCGGATCGCCTCGGCGCGTGCACGCGTGCGTGCGTGCGTGCGTGGCGTCCTCCGTATAACTCATACTACAGTATAATTACCCTTAATGAGATCCATCTGAAACAGCAGCACAGGAGGAACTCATTAAACTGAGGCTGTTTTAATCAGACAGGCTGATAAGGATTTTTGCCGACATCAGAAATTGTTATGGAGAAAAAAAAGCCAAATACACCGGGGCCTGTGAAACAGAAGAAGGGATCCGATAATGAAGTACCTGCCAAGCGCTGATGATATCACCAGTGTTAATGATCACTGTAATGACAGTTCACACAGCACCCAGTTGATTTACTGCACACCTACTGTGAGGCAGCACCGTGACTGCAGACAGGAAGTGGAGAGGAGGAAGCCCAAAACACCGCGCCATCTGCACTTTTACTGAGAGGAATTAAATGCTTGCTTAAAGCCACGGAGAAGTTGGCCACGCAGCGCTGGCTGGCTGGCTGGCTCTCTCGCTCGCTCGCTCTCTCGCTCGCTCGCTCTAAGTTGTTTGGTCTCTCCCTCCCTGTTTAGGCGAACACATTGTTGATTCAGACCCATCATGTTGAGGTTTGAGGTCACCCTGTCTCAGGCTTGGCTAGTTAGCAGCAGCCCACCTGATGGCCCAGAGGAAATCACAGCAGCCGCACTCACAGGAGAGGGCCTGACAGCCAGACCCTGTACCAGAGAGAGGGGTCCAGCCGGGGGCGGGGGAGGGACGTGGAGGGTCAGCATAATGGGCAGGCAAGAGAGGGGGGCGGGGGCGGGGTCAGTGTCCAACGAGGACAAGGAGGAGGGCAGGACGGTGGTGAGTGATGGAGCGTCTGGACTCCACAGCGGAGAATTAATTCAGTAAAACAGCACACGGAGGTAGTTGAGTTTTCGTACTGCACCATGTAGGAACACCTCCAGTCTTGGTCCGGTTACAGCTCACGAGCAGAGCAACGTCAACTCCCAGTCCAGATTTAGGGAAATCTACTTGGATTGAATCTCTGAATCAAAGGTGAATCAGGAAACTTCCGCTGTAAAACTACCATAATTTCCGGACTATAAGCTGCTACTTTTTTCTTGCACTCTGAACCCTGCTTCTTATGCAACGGCGTGGCTAATATATGGATTTTTACAGGCTGAAATCTAATGAAATCGGAGGCAATGAGACAGATAAAATCAGAGCCTTTGTATTTACCCATAAAGCGCTCAAGATGGGCTGTTTTCGTCCGCGTGTCCGCATCTCCGGCAACAGAGCCGATCTCCTGGAGGTCTGGAGTGGAGAAGCAGCAGCTGAGACTGGCAGTGGTGTCAGTACTTTGAGCACGAGGGTCAAAATAGTGCATTTTGAGGGCTTTAAAGTGAATAAAAGATGTGAGGAGTTCATGATTCAAGTTCAGAACATTGCACAGTTTGTTTCATGAGTCTGTCTCGATGCCAAAGTCCATTTTCAAAGCTAGTTTTGAAAAGTGTTTTTAAGCCTGGTGCACCATTGATTTTTCTAGGGCACAGACAGCACCACTAATAGACCGCTGTGGCTTGTGTATGAACAAGATCTGTTTTCCTTCTTAACTTAAGTGGGTGCGGCAAATATGGAAATTACTGTAAATAAGACACCCTCAAAGTTATTGACTTCTTTTTTGATCATTAGATTTAACTCATCTTGAAGCAAATAATTCATCAAACTTGGCAGACTTCTCTGCCAGAAATTGCAGAAGTTAAACATGGTCAGCGGTCAGAGCGACTCCTGCCTGCTGAAGACTGACTAACCCTCTATATACTGAGGCTCCTCCTGAGGTTCTTTCAGTCATATCTGAGAGAAACTCGGTTCAGTTGAGGCAGAAACCTTAAGAGAACCTGACCACTGTGTTAAAGACCACTTTGATCTACTGAATGGATTTGATCCACAGCCATCAGTGTAGACCAGGACTTCCAGGTCTATTGATTCTTGCTGGAGCAACCCTACTCCTGAGTCTGCACACACTTGACAATGTCGACATCTCAGGGTGGAATATGGTTAAAGTGGATGCTGTCTCATCAGTCATAGTTAGGAGGTGGAGCATCCATCTGAGACTCAGAGCAGAGCAGCGACTATAGTGGTGTTGCATCAGCAGGGAGTCTGGTGTGGTGGAAACAGCCAGAAGAGCCGGAGAAGGTTTCTGGGGTGACATAAACCTGGGTCTCTTAACGCCACCTGCTGCCCCCACAACTTCGGATGAGAGGTCTGAGCTGATTCACGGTTTTTGAATCAGTTTTATTTTGAGTAAACACTTTCATTTGGCAAAGACACGTTTGACAGAAACATAACTTGTATGGCTGGAGAGTTGGGGTCTGGACTTTGACGTTTTTCCTCCCAAACTTGGATGGAAATTCAATATGTAGCTCATCACACTCCCCTGAAGCCACATCTCTATTCAGCTGCCCGGCACGTCCCAAACTGACGCTTGAGGGGAACTGACCACTGTCATATCTGAGGAGACGGGCCACTGACCAATCGGCTGTAAATCACGAGGACGGGAAACGTGTTATCGTAGAGGAGGACGGGATGAAAGTGGGAGGATCCACCCGGAGCAGCGGGGAGAGATGAAGATCCTCTGTCAGACAGGTCGGGGCTGGAAACTTGGGAAGCACTTCACTTCACGGATCTATACCGAGCTGGTGGTCCGGGTGTCTGGTTTTCCAGCAGCTAACAGCCGTCTGCGCTCCGGCAGAAGCAAAACTGCTGGGTGTAAATGAAGAGAGGCATCAGTGTAAGTTATCCTGGGGCATTGATGCTGCTCTTGCAGAGAAAAGTGTAAAAGGCTGTGATGAACAGCAGACATTTCCAGTTCACAAGTCTCCCAGTCTCTCCTGAGAGTCTGCTCCATCCCTATTATAGCCAATAATAGCCCATTGTAGTCAAATGCTCTTCCTCTTCACTGTGACTGAATGAGGACACGCTATTTACCGAGAGGAGACAATGCTAATACGCTGCTGTGGAAAAGTGCTGACAGGAAGAGGGCAGGACTGGCCGCCTCTCCTTCCTGCAGGACGCCACGCACCTTTCTTAACAGGAGTGTCAGCAGCGCTTCCTCCCAGATCTGTCACTTGGACCAAGAAAATCTCAATATTGGTGAACATTTCAGCTTTAGCCACAGTCATTATATTTGTGGGTTACCTTTCATTTGGAAATCAATTTCACCCATAATTTCATTTTAGATCATTTCAGGCTTTCTTCTTTGATGATATTAAATATATTTCACATAAATAAATGTTTAACACACAACACTATTTCTCGTCCTTTAAACTGCCATTCCCTCATCTTTATCGCTCCTCTTATTCAGAGTAATAACTATGTAATTAGTAGTACATTGTCTTGTTTGTCTTCTAAATATTATTCTATGTAGCACGCAATAATTTTACTGTTATGTAGTTATATGGATATTATTATTATTATTATTATTATTATTATTATTATTAATAATAATAAATACCACAGTTGTATGATGCATTTGAAATAATAATAATAATAATAATAAAAGAAGAAGAAAGGGTGGATGTTTATTTAAGCTTCTTTTAAACTATAAAACTTGTTTCATGTATTTTGGAATGGATGAATGAAAGAATAAAAAATAATATTTTTTTTAAAAAGGGCGGCACTTATGGTCTTTCCCACCTCTTTTTTCAGGAACAACCTTGCAGCAATTAATAATATGAATGAAATTTATGATAATAAAAATGAACAATTATTACTTTCTTTCTGGGTTTTTTTAACCCAAACCAGGGACCATTGACTATAACTGAGAAGCTCATTGAATGTAAACATTAAATGAGCAACAAGGAGAACGAGGACTTGTCGTGGTAAAGGAAGAGCTGAGCCAAAAGGCAAAGTGGTTTTTCAACTTCAGTCTCAGGTGCCGAGATGGTGAGTTCAGTCGAGTGCTACACGTCTCCTCTGCAAGGTGTCGCTCACAGACAGAAGCTCAGGCCTTGCTCCTCCAGCTCAGGTGGTTCTGGTGGTTCTGGTCCAGGATGCCTCTCCAGTTACGAGGGGCTCATTGGGTTGCGACCACGTACTACTGAAGTGGAAATGTAAACCCAGAGGGGTTGCTCAGATCTACAGTCCCGAATGAGTTCTGCACCAAAGTGACTTGCTCAAACAAACTCCATCTGTTACCTTTGTTCCAACTGTTTTGCGCTGTAGTTCAGGAGACAGATCCGGAGACATATGTCCCTCGGAGAAGTCGCCGACCCTGAGAGCGGACAGGAGCTGCAGCCTGAGAATCTTATTGTCGACGCTGGTTCAGGCTCATTAGCGGCTCCGCGCATATTAACGGCTGTGGATGTAAAACTATCGGCCATTTATGAAGAAAACAGGCACCAAGTAGCGGCGGCGCCGCGGCCACCCAACATAATTCACTTCACTATCACGGCGCTGCTGCCAGGACCCTGCTGCTGCCTTTACCCACAAGCCCCTGCTTCCAGCGATGGGACAGCGCTTCATTAACCTGCGCCTCCTTCAGACGCTTCTAATGACGGAACACGCTCTTCTGAGGGTGCTCAGAGACTTTTATGTCCACCTGCCCCGCCGCCCGGGCCGGGTCACCCCTGCTGCTGCACCGGCCCCGGATGAAGGAGGCGCACTAATCTCAGGCACATTGAAGTCGGCTTTGTGGACTTTGTCAGGCAGAAGCCGGAGGAGTCCTGAGAACTGGAGTAGAGAGAGAGAATCAAAGCGTCGGAAGCCTCTGGTCTCTGGCGACATCAGTGAGACGATCTAAACTTGAGGAAGGCGGCTTTACTTCCTGTCACTCAGCACACGCAGAACTGACGCTAGCGCTGGACAGCTAATCTACTTTTCATCAGGATTGTAATAATGAAAACGCGATAATCGGTATGAAACCATGAGCCTAACGGACGTCTACCCAGCTTCTCTCATTCTGTGCGAGAGCTCCAGCCACCATTAGCTCCGGACTCGGTTGTCTGTACAGCGGCGGCATAGTATTCAGCTTTATCCAAAGTTATTATAATCGTAACATCGCGTCATCGTTTCTTCTTCAGTGATATTAAATACATTTCCCATTGATAAATGTTTACCACACAACACTATTAGTCATCTTTTACACTGCCATTTCATCATCTTCTCTCTCCTTTTATTCAGTGTAATAACACTGAAATTGCTAGTAGTGCTATGTTTCGTTTGTTCCTCATGCTTTTATATTCGTACTTCTGGTTTGTCTTGTGTGTTTTCCTTTTCCTGTGTTCCCTCAAGCTTTGCGAGCGATGCGACTAGCAGCGATCTTCTAGTCAGCTGAACCTGGTTATCTACCCCTTGGTGCCAGCTGGAGTCGCCGGATGGTTGCTTCGGTTCCTCACGGTAAACTCCTTCTTCACTTGTGTGTCTTGTGCTCCTGTTTATCTGAATTCTATGCATGCTTGACGTTTTATCCGCCGCCTCCTTAGTTTACTCTCATTCATCCATTTTCTGTTGATCACTTCTTGTTCACGTGTGAGTGTTTTGTTAAAACTCACCTTTTCTGTTTCTCCTCGTTGTAGTTCTGCCTTGTGTGTGTGTGTGTGTAGATCCACCACTGAGCACTTTCTGTGATTTAGGCCTCGTGAGTAAACTCCAAGTGCGTTTTCTGTTGTCCCCCTGGGTCAGGCGTAACCTTCTTCGCCTGTTTTCTACTTCAGGTTTTTCCCTGTTCGTGCTCCTCACGCCGCGTTTTGGTGTTGACGCCCTTGGTTCCTCGCTTCTGTTCATCTTTTGTGTTTATATTCGATTGTAAATAAACTGTTAAACTACCCTCGCTCTCCCGAGTCATCTGTGAACCTGCACCAATTCAGCTACTGGGTTCAATCTCCTTGACAAGCCATGCTGAGTAGATTGTCCCGTTTCTCTTCTAAATATTATTCTTATTTTTGTTCATTCACTGTCATAGTTCACATACATGGAATGCGTGGAATTTTTTAAAAAACAAATATTGAGGAGGAGCAGAGGCTCATCCAGCCTTCTGAATCACAACAGCAGTGGCAGGCACTTGGAGATGTTTCAAGCCAATGATTATTTGGAAGTGGATAAATGCATAAGAACAGTCGCTCAGTGACGGGGGTGATGAAACCAAGCGCTCCTTGTCATTCCTCACGCTGCAGAGACACAGGGAAGTCTATCACCAAAGGAATGGCTTCTTCTCTCTTGATCTCATGAAAAATGACTCAGGAAACTTGTAAAGTGAAATCACAGCTCACAGTATCAGGACCACAGAAGCTCAGCGGGAGATATTGTCTCCCCTCTTCTCTACAGGTGTTTCTAGGGAGAAACCTGTCACCGACATGATGAGGGTTAAATGGAACGGTTCAGTGATGATTTCTATTGTTTTATTGTCGTTCATTGTACAGTAAGGTTTGTTCGTGTTGATGATATGAATGTAAATAATGGAGATCATCAGTGAGACCCTGGCTTGCCGACACAAACCCAGCAGATCTGCCAGTCGACCGATGGAGACCTTCGCCTGGGAAACAAATAAAACCTCTGTCCAGTGTCTCATTATCCATGAAAGTATCTCCTTGGCTTCCCGTGTCTAATCAAAGAGAAAGGAAAGAGCGGGAAGAGTCCAGCAGGAGGAGGATTGAAACAGCTCCCTGGGCGTCGAGCGGCGCAGGTAGGTTGGCAGGTGCTGCGCGCTGTCAGCGCTGGAGATGAGCTCTGCTGCAGGCTAACATCTTGCCAGTGCTGGAAGCTTGTCAGTTAACAGTCAGCCAGGAAGAGGCCGACAACTCCGAACGTCTGGGAGGAAGACAAAGAGCCACGGCCAGTTCCAAGTCGTTGTGGGAAAGTTTCCTGAGAGCAGTGATGAGGTGTTACACGCGCTGATGAGCAGAAACTCTGCACCGAGTTGAACTACATCGAGGGGAGGTTTTGGGTTTGGCCATGGATTTGATGAAAGATTGATGTTGTTGTAACATGAGAATAGTCGCTGTGAAGGAAGCCTTTAGTGCGGCGACTGCTGGGGAGGAAGATGATAGGTGAGGAGAGGAGAGGAAGAGGAAGAGGAAGAGGAGAGGAGAGGAGAGGAGAGGAGAGGAGAGGAGAGGAGAGGAGAGGAGAGGAGAGGAGAGGAGGGGAGGGGAGGGGAGGGGTGGGGAGAGGAGAGGAGAGGAGAGAAGAAAGGATCGCACAGGAGAGGAGAGGAGAGGAGAGGACAGGAGAGGAGAGGAAAGGAGAGGAGAGGAGAGGAGAGGAGAGGAGAGGAGAGGTGAGGAGAGGAGAGGAGAGGAGAGGAGAGGAGAGGAGAGGAGAGGAGAGGAGAGGAGAGGAGAGGAGAGGAGAGGAGAGGAGAGGAGAGGATAGGATAGGAGAGGAGAGGAGAGGAGAGGAGAAAGGATAGCACAGGAGAGGAGAGGAGAGGAGAGGAGAAAGGATAGCACAGGAGAGGAGAGGAGAGGAGAGGAGAGGAGAGGAGAGGAGAGGAGAGGAGAGGAGAGGAGAGGAGAGGAGAGGAGAGGAGAGGAGAGGAGAGGAGAGGAGAGGAGAGGAGAGGAGAGGAGAGGAGAGAAGAGAAGAGAAGAGAAGAGAAGAGAAGAGAAGAGAAGGGTCACTGAGACTCACTTCTGACTGACACTGTCACCTGGTCTGGTTGCACAGTTTGAATTAACTTTATCCTGACCCAAACCTGAACTGACTTTTGACTGTGCAGAGGAGCAGTTCTACTCTGAGTCTCTCCTAGATCTCCCAGCAGGGGGAGCTCATTCACATCCACCCAGACTAGGACCCAAAACTGCTGACCACATGTGACAGTAGAAATCCGCAGGTCTCTTGAGCGAGCTGTGTTTTGGCTCAGCTCAAACAAGCCTTTTACCCTGACTCCTCTGAGAGCCACTGCACCACTAAAGTCACGGCAGCGACCAAAAAACTGCGGAACATTCCGATCACTGCTCCTTAAAGCAACGTTCCAAACCTCAGCGTGGCTGAGTGAGAAAGTCTGCGCGCACCTCAGCGTGCCGCTAATGAAGCGTCCTGCCTGAGACATGCTTCACACCGCCAGCACCGCGCAACACTAATTCCAATAAAGCCTTTTCCCATCTAAATAATTTTGCTTTAATTATAGCATAACAAGGAGGCAGCCCCAGATAAATAAAGAAGTGCGGCGCTCTCTCTGGAATAGTGCTGATGCAGAGGCCTGCCTCGGCATTATAAAGCTCATTAGCAGAAGATTACTATGCAGTGTGCAAGGCTGTGGTCCAGAAAGACATCATTAGGTCTTCTGATGGGGAGATGCCTTCAGCACATTGATTCTTTCCCTTTTCTTTTCTTTTTTTTGCTCCAAGAACAATGCAGATTGCAGACTTTATAATTGGGCGTCAGGTCACTTGTGACTTTCAAACAGGATGTGTGGCTGCACTCAAACAAACACACCATACTGCTGAGCCGACGGAATTAGGAGGAGGGACTCACAAACCTGTTCATGGAGAGAACATCAAGACAAAGACCAGAATGATAAGGAAGCGCCGCCATTCACACCACTTCGTGAAACACTGTCCGCATTTTCAGAGCTCTTGGTTGAAACATGACGCGAGGTGCTGTTGAAATGGCTCTTCAAATCAGAAGGACCTTCGAGCAGAGAGTGGCCGCGAACATGAGGACGCTGTTTCATGAAGCCTCACCAGCACATCACTACTGTAGGGCAGGGGTCCTGAACCTTTCGGATCTCGGGGCCCACCTTTCCCACTGCAAATGGACCCAGGGCCCATTGAATAGAACTGATTCATGACTCTTGATTTCATTTGTGATCAATAACCATATTTAATCTACTTACATATAAACAAACCAAAACCTTGTGGAATGACAAGATATTTATTTGTCATGGAAAAGTCATGTTCATCAAATTTACTGAGGAAAAAAAAAGACATTTGATGCAGAACATTGGAAAAACTGAATACAATTCTGAATAAAATAAATAGAATAAAACCATGTCTAAATATCATAAAATAAAAATTATATATTTTATTTAAACTCTAAAGAAGATTCAAATAAAGTGTAAATGAAAGTATCGCCATAAAATGTTATGCAAAGTAATTTTCAAAAGTGCTTCAACAGGTGCTTTCATGAACAGTTTTTATTGTTGGGGATGGCATCACTTTGGTTATCATTTTTTTCTTTTCAAGAACTTCTCCATATTTGGTCACTATCACGGTTTGCGGCTCATGTACTAAAACTGAGCGTCTCATGGCATGAAGGTGTAAAACAAAAAAAACGTTTGCAAACTATGGTTGAGAAACACTGCTGTAGAACACACGTCCAGAACTATGAGAGCAGAGTCTTCTCCACCAGATATGTCTCATAAGATCATGAACCCGATGGTGTCAGTATGTTCCACATAACTTTACATTTCTCTTCCATCGAGAACTGAAGGAGGAGAACAGTCCTTAAAACTTGTCCGAATATGGAGGTTTGCCCACTTCTTCTTCATGTGTTCCTGCTTCTCACCTGAAGGAGGAGGAGCCCGACTGAGCTCTGGTGAGATGTAAAATCATTTCCAGACCCGCTCACACCACCACCAGTGAAGTCGCATATTTGAGCTTGAGATGAGCACAGATGTGATCATTTTATTGGACCAATGACAACAGCGCCTTGGCAGGAAGTGGCTTTCCACCTTGGCAGATATCAATAGTTGCCAGATTTAGAAGTTCAATTGTTGCTTCTCAATCTGAAAGGTTCGTTCAGCGCAGAGCTACTCCTACTCACGTGTGCGGCAGGTTATTTTCTGGACTGATATGTGTGTTTGACTGTTTTGGCCGGGGCTTTCTTATTAAGCATTCCTGTAGGTTCCTTCATTAAGAAGAGGCTGTTTATTAATGAACTCTGCGGGTCTTTCCGGACTTGTCAGTCCGCCCGTCTGCCTCCTCAACCGTGGTGGTGGCTGGCGTTTGTGCCGCGGCTCTCCGTCCCCATCCGAGGTATGATAATCAGCTGCTTAACCAGCAAAGTCCTTTCCCCAGCGGCTCCTCTGAGAGCACAACTCCTCACACTCAACTGACACGTGGACATCATCAAGCGGATGAAATGCAATTGTAATGAACAAGTGAGGCGGAGCATCTGCAGCGGGACCCTGACCGGAAAGGACCCTTCCCTCCTGACATGCTAATGCTGGAAGCTACATTCTGCCCGCCCCCCCCCCTCCACCTCCCCCGGGCCCCGCATGTAAATGTGAAGAGATGCATATTCAAAGCGGAGCCCTCTGATGGGGAAAGGTGGATGTGCAGTGCCGAGCTGGAGGGAGGAAGCCCGGCGAGGACTCGGCCAAATGCTAATTCTGAGACAGATTATATTGCATCACGCGCAGTAATGATCTGACAGTTCATTTGTGAGGAGAGTTCAGGATCTGAGGTTTAATGCTTGGGTGGACGCAGGTGCCGAGCCCTGGCTCCTCAGAGCTGTCAGGCGCAGGCAGGGGGCTGCTGTCAAATTATCCCAGTTAAGAAGGCTGAGGCGCCGGCAAGTATGAAAGACATTTAAGGAATTAATGCATTCGTATTCAACACATATCGCAACAGCCTTTCATTAGAGGTGCTCTAGTCATATTAAAATTGACATCTGACCTTTCACATTTCTCAGAGGGAGCTGCGGAACACATACAAGCCCAAGTCAAAGAGAAGCTAACGGTGATCATAGCTAGCAGTAATTACGCAAACTGACTTCTTCACATTTTTCCCTCTTTGTCCTTTTCTTTGGCGTCAGGGAGGAACGGCGGGGAAAAAGGGTGATTCCACGCTGTTCTCTAGATATTATAGTGTTAAACCTTTAGGCGCCAGGGTTTTTTCCAACCAGTCTTGCTACGAGATGGCAATGTTGCCATCGCAATTATCGACGCAATTCCAACCAATCATCGCCATGGTCACGCCAATCGCCCTCAATGTGGCATCATATTCCCTCCCTCCTTGTTGAGATGAAGTGCGACACCAAACGCTCACATATGCCCACAAATATTGCCAACCAAGTGAAGGATCGTGAATCTGTTCCTAACTGTCCAAATTCCCAAGATGTAAGTAGAATAGACAGAAGTGAAAAGCAGAGCTCACTAGTGCAGCAGTCACCCAAACACTATACAGAGCAGACGTAAACAAACATGGCCAACCTCCAGATCCATCTCTCCCCAGGATATTTCTGACCCTCTACACCCCGACCCCATGGAACAGATCAGCTGCTGCTGTTTTCATTGGCTGGATTAATAACCCTCTACCTTCACCTCTGAGAATCCAAACCTCCGCCAGGCTCCGCCCTCGTGAGTAGCGCCGGAACAAAACAATGAGCGCTCACTACACGCTGTCAGGCCAGAAACTGCTCAATTACATCATCATAAAAAAGACTTACTTTATCATTGCTTTTTTTATTTCACATGCACATTTATTGAATTATTTATTTGGCAAATGTGGTTCAAACCATTGCAGCCTGGAGCTTTTTTAGGCAAAAAACTGACACTAGTTTGTAACAAGCTCATTTGCCAAGGTCCTTATTTTACGTGACCATAATTAAAAAAAAAAACATCCCCCTCAATATCAGGCATTTTGGTCACAACAGTCAATAGAAGGGTCCAGGAGGAATCTTCAGTGTCGGGATTTGAGTAAATTTACTCAGCTAATTCATACATTATGACGCAGTGGTGGCCATAGTGAGTTACAGAACTGTTACAGGTAATGCTTACTTACTGTGTAGCTACAGCCTCCAGAGTTTCCTGGACTGGGAGGTGGTTTTCAATCTCTATTTACTCCAAACTCAGACAGAAACAACCCCACAATTGTTACTCAGATGAAAGTTGCAGGCATCACATTTGTGTGGCTACGATAGTCGCTACATCAGGCTTCATATTCACAGCTTGGCTCATTTAAATGGTTTAAATAGTTGGAGAGTTTGAGATCAATACACCAGAGTAATGGGCATGGACGATGGGAGGCGATGAAGAGAGCGCAGCTAAGGAGGAGACGTGAGGTCACAGTCATGATGTATGGTTTAGAGACTCAGGAGTCAGAGTGGAATGTTGGATGTCGGTTGACAAACAAACTAGCTAGCCAGCAGCTAGGAAAATGGACGCTATGACTTCCAGTTTGTGAGCATCTCCTTGTCAACAAGTAAGATGAGCAGGTGAATGGGTGAAGTGACGCCCCAGGAAGTTCCCTGCTCTGACTCATTGGTATTCAGGTGCAGTTGGAAGAGGTCAGACGGATAAACAGGTGGATGATGGCCTCCATATTTGCTGTATGGAATGAGGAGGTAAGGTCAACACACCAGTGACCTACACCTCGGCTCCTTCTAGTGACAGGACCTTTGGGCTTGGGCCTGGGAGGCAGAGCAAATGGGCCTCTGGTACTTCCCCTGCTTCACGGAGTCATTACTGTGTCAAGGAGCAAGAAGTCCACCTACACACAGCTCAGTGCTAACGCTAACCCAGAGTTAGCAGAAGCCCCGGAGCCAGCAGGGCTCCAGGACTGCACAACGTGGCCCGGGTCAAACATGGTGGCACGGCAAACCAGCTGTCGACGTGCTGCTCCCCGCTGCACTCGCGATCCCACCGCCGTAGCGGTTAGACGCGTCACGACGAGGAGCAGAATGAAGAGAGCGTTTGCAGGTTTAGCACGCAAGGGCACCCATCCATCAGCACGCCGGCCTGTTGTGCAGATCACAGAGCGCCTTGGAAGCTGCAGCACTCCATCTTCTGTCCAAGCGCAGCTAAGAGCATGAAAGCGGCGGCGAGATTTCATTTGGCTAACTGTCTGAAGGCATGGAGGGATTCATCCGCCGCATGCCTCCAGCTCGCGATAATGGAACCAAAGCTTGTTGTCTCTTCCAATTACAGATGTCAAAACGCTTATTTTGAGGCTTGAGATCTTTCCCCGTTTAATCTGGGAAGATAAAAGGTCTGTGCTTCATTAGCATGTGTTTTCTGCTGGCAGACTCGGCTTCCCTGCGAGCACCTACCCGGGTCTTACAGCCTATTACGCGCTCCTGGGGCCATTAAGGGCCAACATTAATGATGTGTAATTAGCATATGATGACAAATAATAACAGTGCACTTGATGTAATGGGGACCTGGATAATAACACGGAGTCCCACTGTTCCCCCCCCTACCTGGCAATATCTATGTTTTATTAGCTGCCCTGTTGTTCAAAGGTATAATAAAGTGCAGACGGAGCACATACATTACTGTAATGAATGTGTTTATCCACGACATCCATTGTAATACATCAAAGCAGGAAGTGCTTAAGATGCACAATCCTGATTGTAAATAAATGGAGGCGGAAATAAGTGATGTCTAATGAAAAATAAAGGGCAAGAAATTCAAGTCGCTCTGGAGTATAGGACACACTGAAAACCACTGTGTCAAAAAAACATGGTGAAAAAAAAAAGGATTATAAGTCACAGTTTTCCTCCCGTGCAAAGTGTATTCATCGCTCCCGACTTGTATTATGACGTGGAACCAGCGGAGGAACAAGGAAGTCAATAACTATCACTCGCCTGCAGCTACTCTCCGTCCCTTCAGGTGTCCGGACAGTACACGAGAACTTCAGCTCCGCGAGCAGCAGCAGTAGTGTGCTGCTCACTTTATTACATTGATCCTTCCCTCAGGATTTTCCATTTAAAAACATTTCTAACTTGTTAAGTTTTCCTTTTCCTTCATCTCCTGTGAGAATTCCGTCTTGGAGAACAACCTTCTCGATAGGTGGGATTATCGAGGAGCTTCAGGAAGTAATGTGATTGTTACTCCTTGGCCATGTCGGTGAGAGGGAAACAACATTTATGAACAGGTGACATTAAAATTTTGGGCGTCCCGTCTCCTCTGACTGCCATCGTTGGTGTCCCCGGAATCTGTTACCAAAGTGACACAAAGCAAACACACGGCGCTGTTTCCTTCTGCTATGGAATTAGAATAGTCTGCCACCATACGGCACGTCGTGGTTATGACATCATGTTGTTCCTGAAGTTAAAGAAAGTCAAAGTCACGAGGTTCTACCCAAACATCTCTCATCTCCTCTGGAGAGCTGTGAGTCCAAGCAAGACATGTGCAAATTAATGCAAGTTTTTATTTATTTATTTATTTGTGGGTTTGGGTTGGGAATATATAAATAAATAAACAATATAATAAACAAATACATTTTAAAAATAACATAATATGTGTATATGTATATAAACAAAACTGATGTTTACGCATTTGCAGACATCTATAAGTAAATTGTAGCAATGCTTTTGTACCATTGTCACCGGAGAAGATCCCTAAAACATGATAAATAAAAATAAATAAATAGAGCGAAACTATTAATATATTTCAATATATACAAGGCACACCTGAGTATACTGTAAGTCGCAGGTACATTGGAAGTTTGAAACAAAACTGATATTTATAGTACGAAAATATGGTAATCACACCTGTTAAAAAAAAAAAAAAAAGTCATCTTAATTTATTCAGTCTGAGGCAGCCTGAGTGCAGGAGAGTATTAGCAGACAAGTGATCAATTATTCCATAAAAAGCAGCGCAAAGCGATCAGAAGTGACAGAGCGTCTTCCAACGGATCTCCTCATCCATTTAACAGGCTGCCTGTTTGTGTCAGCTGCGGGTCTGCGGCAAAACCGTACAATTAAAGAGACTCGCACATTGATATGCAGCCTCCACATGCAGCTCCATGTTTTGTCTCTGTTGTTGTTTTTTTCGGTTCTACTTCCACATCTGTCACAAAAACAAGCGCGCACCAATTATACCGCCGCACCAAATTTGTTTGGCTACCTCCTGGAAGGAGGACGCTCCGAATCAAAACACCTCAGAGGCGGACACGGGATGAATGTATCGACAAGTCGGCGTGAAATAAACAGGCAAGAAAATCTTTGTTGTTGAACCGACACTGGAAAAAAAAGGGGGGGAGGGGGGATGTTAAAACAGGAAGTCATGATTCTTCGCGGTGAACACAGACGGCGCGGCAGAAACTGTTTACAGCAGCCAGATTTCAAATTGACTTGCTAATGTTAACTTTTGTTCCGTTGCCATGGGTTACCACGTTGCTTGATTTGACACGGCGCTCCAGACACCGCTGATGACTAGCATCCAGTTCTGTCCATCTCTGTGCATCACTGAACCATCTGGTCATTTATTCACTAATAAGCCCCTAATGGCCCAAATATTCAGCGGCCTGTCACTGTGACATGGCAGAAAACGCCGACGTCTTTCATCTCGCCTTGACATGTTGCTTGTTTCACATCAAAACTCCTCATTTACAGGAGCTAATGTGCAGTGTTAACAGCGAGACTGACGGCAGCGACGCTTCCCCACCTCAGGACGGTCTCCCCTGCCACGGGGAGAGGGGCACGAGCGCTGTCAATAGCAGTAGGATTATGCACACATTGATTCTCCGCCCGGCAGAGACCAAAAATATATTCAGAGCTCAGACGCTGCAAATACTTCGGAGTGCTGCTTCTGCAGTGTGTTCACGTCGGGCCTGTCATTTGTCGCCAAAACACTGACTTCTCGCCGGCGTTATTTCCAGATGAACAAAGCCAGCTGGGATTGTAATTGGTGACATGCAACCGTGAATTTCACCTTTCCTGGGACACCGGTGGCAACCAATTAACTGTCCGCTGAGTGGGAAAAAATCCTCAATTATCTGTCTCATTATGGCTTTGTTGGCCCACATGTACAGGGAGCAGAGAGCAGCAGGGAGGAGGCGCACAAACAGGCTCCTCCGCCTGCTCCAGACCAACTTCAGTCCGGGATAAATTAGGATTATTTGCACATACAATCCAGAGTTGGGAGAATGGATGCACTATTCCAGTGGTTCTTAACCACTTAACGTGAGACGCTCAGTTTTAATACATGAGCCACGTGTGGTGGCAGTAGTGTGTCACGCAAATCTGTGATAGTTACCAACTATGGAGAAGTTCTTGAAAAGAAAAAAATGGTAAAAAAGTGATGTCGTCCCCAACAGTAAAAGCACCCGTTGGAGCAGTTTTGAAAATGAGTTCGAACATTTTATGGCGATACTTTCATTTACTCTTTGTATCTTCTTTGGAGTATAAATAACATTTTTATTTTATGATATTTAGACATGGTTTTATTATATTTATTTTATCGAGAATTTTCTTCAGTTTTTCCAATTTTCTCAACAGTTTGCATCATTTATTATTTTCTTTCTTTTCTTCAGTAATTTTGATGAATATAACTTGCACCTGCTTCTGCTGCTGGTTGGACTTTACCTTGACAAATGTCTTTGCGATGGTTTGATGTCATTCTCCTCCACCTGGGGGAGGAGCTTGAACCATGCTCAAAGACTCAGTGGAGCTGGTCCTCATCCTGCAGCTCCTTATATCAGATTCAGAAAAGAGCTTTAGTAAATGACTATTAGATGAAAAATAAAATCTTGAAGCTGAAAATATTGACCCTGCAGCCGGTGCTGAAGGACTCAACTTACTGAACCTGAGAAGCAGCTCATCTCACAGATAGGAGTTATGACTGAGAGCTACATGATGAGAAGCTGAGAAAAGAAAATACATACAAAAATACATTAGAAATGATGAGAACTGTGCTTCACACTGCTCTGTTTCCATCCCTCAGGAGAAGTGGAGATGGGAGACTTGTTGATTTGGCATTGAAATAAACTTCTACTACTACTACTAGTACGACTACTATGACTACTAGTACTGCATCATATAGCGGCTTGAGACATGACTCGGACTTGTGACCAAAGAGTTGATACTTGACTCCGACTCATGAGCAAAGACTTTAGACTTGACTCAGACTTGTGACCAAAGACTTGAGACATGACTCGGACTGGTGACCAAAGACTTGACAACTGACTCGTACTTGTGACCAAAGAGTTGATACTTGACTCAGACTTGTGACCAAAGACTTGAGACTTGACTCAGACTTGTGACCAAAGATGCGAGACCTGACTCATACTTGTGCCCAAATAGTTGAGAGTTGACTTGGACTCAAGATCAAAGGCTTGATACTTGACTCAGAAATGTGACCAAAGAGTTGATACTGGACTCAGAAATGTGACCAAAGAGTTGATACTTGACACAGAAATGTGACCAAAGAGTTGATACTTCACTCTGACTCATGAGCAAAGACTTTAGACTTGACTCAGACTGGTGACCAAAGACTTGACAACTGACTCGTACTTGTGACCAAAGAGTTGATACTTGACTCAGAAATGTGACCAAAGAGTTGATACTTGACTCAGACTTGTGACCGAAGACTTGAGACTTGACTCAGACTTGTGACCAAAGATGTGAGACCTGACTCATACTTGTGCCCAAATAGTTGAGAGTTGACTTGGACTCAAGATCAAAGGCTTGATACTTGACTCAGAAATGTGACCAAAGAGTTGATACTGGACTCAGACTTGTGACCAAAGAGTTGATACTTGACTCAGACTTGTGACCAAAGACTTGAGACTTGACTCAGACTTGTGACCAAAGATGCGAGACCTGACTCATACTTGTGCCCAAATAGTTGAGAGTTGACTTGAACTCAAGATCAAAGGCCTGAGATTTGACTCTGGCTCGTGACCAAAGACTTGAGACTCAATATTTCCCTCAGACTGAAGTCATCCCACGGCTGTGTCCACAAGCTAAACGTATGGGAGGAATGGCTCTGTTGATAGCAACACCAGGAGCTCCACAACAGGAAATGAAAAAAAGATTTGAATTCAAACGCGTGATCAAATCCTCCACCAGCCCGGCCTGCTATCATGTGTGTGTGATTGGACCTTGAAGGAGTTTCCCAGTGACCGTGGCCTCTCTGTCAAGCTAACCAGGAGCCTGGGCTGGTGCGAGCGTATACTTAACTCCCTGTCACTTAGCAAGCCGTGCTCTCTGAGTCTCCATCAAGGCCGGCTAAGTAAGATGGAAGACACGCCGCCGTTGGCTGGGAAGGCGCCACCTTTGGCGATCTCGCCGGGGAGCGAAACGTCTTAGACGTATTTGAATGCCGCGCTAAGGGTGAGAGGACACACAGCGAGAGGGCGTCTCTCTCACACAGTTAATATCACTTCTATTGGAGAAATATTCCAAGGATTTGCTTCATACTTGGGGCACTGAGACAGAAAATCCCGATTGTAGCTCATCTTTTCTGCGTTTAAATCTCCTGCCAGGCCAAACCCAGGGTTCGCAGAGGACATCAAATCATCTCCATCTTAAGCCTTCAGGCATCACCAAACTATAGAGTGAAAACCACGGCGACGCAGGGGAGGACGGGATGTTTTATGCATACGGTGCAGAGCAGCAGGCGGAGCAGATATTTGGAGGCTACTTTTGAACCCTTCTAATTATCCGCAGTGCTCCGACACAAACAGGCCGGCCTGTCTGACGCCTCAGCAGCTCTGCGGTCTCATTTATGTAAACTTGTTCCATGATATAGGCTGCTGAGAGAATCATTACGCTTTGCCTGCTTTGGAGATTCTCTTAAATCTACAGTGGAGCTCGTCTCATTTGCTCCCTGTGTTGGATGTGGATTCTAATGAACTGCTTACAACAATGCAACCTGCCAGTGCAAATAATTAACCTTAAGTGAAACCAATTATATACTTTTCTGCGATCACGAGCCTCGGAAAACAATCATCTCCGGCTCTGCCCAGGAAGCAACGTTGCCTCCGAGCTGCGCGCCTGCGCAACTGCGCACGGCTGTTACGATCTCAGCGCACAGTAACATCTACGCCGCGACTGTGCTGTTCGCCCGTGTGTGTCCTTAACCGGCCCTTTCCACAGGTCCTCCGGTGCAGCGGTGCTTCAGATCACCGTCCGCCGAGTGACACCGCAACATACACAATGGAACAAACAGCAACTAGAAGAGCTGCTACTTGAAGTGTTTTGGACTATTGGAGCTGGCTGATGTTTAAGAGCTGATTTCTCTATAAGTCGCTCCTGGTTGGTCAAAATATACTCATACACTGAGCCAATTGCGGCCGTGGAGTTACGCACAGAAGAGAGAATGGTTGCAGCGCAGGTATCGGACTACAATACGCAGAGAGTACACGCTAGTCAGGTGAGGAAATGAAGTGTGTAGTGAAAGAAGTGAAAGAAACCTGTTCCTTCTTCATTTTAACCTGATCCACACAGGCTCACTGTTCCATGAGGAGCGGTTACAGAATACGGTGGCCACACGTGGACAAAATTCACTCTCACAACTGACGGATTCATGAGCCTTATCAATCCGTTTGAGAAAGGATAAATATTTGTTAAAGTTGTTAGAAGTTCTTTGATATGCAGCGCCCTCAGTGGTGTCATGTGACTTCAATGACTAGAGTTACTTTGCTTATTGTATTGGAAGATTCTTTGGAACCTTTGTCAGTGCAGGAGTTCCTGCTCCACTGATCCCACTGATGCAGCAGACACATGGCAGCTAGGATGAGAACAACAACAACAAACATGGAGGAATCCTCCCTGAACCAAAGCAAACAAAAGCATCTGTTTGCTTTGGTTCAGAGATGTTTTTCACTACACAATGACCAGGATTTCCACCACTCTGAATGGACTTGAAATTCTTATAAAATTGAAATTCTTATTTAAAAGAGCTTTAGTTGAAATAAGGTGATATAAAAAGGGGATATTTACTGTGCTATTGTCAAACTGATGCAAAATAAACAATATTTTGTTGTTTAAATGTATGTATGAGTCCATCATTTGATTCAGTAATATACCAAATTCATTCAAATAAAAAAATGTGGCTTCTTGTGGCAAAGATTCTTATACCATTAAACTGAGATTAATTAATCACAAATTCTCTAATGAATTAGATCATATATATAAATATATATTTTTATTTTTATCATTTTATATATATATGATAAAATACATAAGACAATTGAAGGCTTTTAATTAATTATTTATTTTATTTCACGCAGGTTCCATTCTTCAATGTGAATTACGCAAATTGTAAATTTTTAAAAAAAATATTTTTTAAACTTCAACTATTAGAGCAGTCACCACAACCGACAACGACAGGTGGCTCACAGTGGTCCAGGTGAGTTGGCGTGTTTGCTCAGACGCATGAGAAATTAGAGGGAACATTGGCAGGAAGGTGCCGATAGAGAAAGCTTCTGTAGCAACAGATCCACCGTGAGACGCCTCCTTATGCTCAAAGCCATATCTAAAGGGGAGGAAGATAAACAACAATTATGCTGCTCCGGCTGTCAGCGCAGCAAGCCTCGGGTCAGTCCATTAGAGATCACTGGAATAAGAAGCGCACGGGCTTGCGGCCCGGCTTTTGACTGGCAGTAGGGAGCTGGAGACTGAGTGTGTTGTGAGCTGCCTGCGAATGCCAGACAGGGGCCACATCCAGACATAAAGTGGTGCTGTCAGCACGGGCCATCATGGCGCTTCATTGTCCAGCAGCGTCATTACAATATGGTTATCATCTGAGCCGGAGTCTGACGCCTTCCTCAGGACCTCTCCCATCACCCCCAGCGTCGGCCCTCCGCAGCCGGCAGTTGGGGCAAATCTCAGCTTTGTGCTTGTCTGCCTTAATAGACTGGATGTCACTTCTGCCTGTGGAATGTGGCTGGTCTTCAGCTGTCAGTCAGAGGCACGGGTGTCAGGCCGGAGCGTGGCTGGAGCCGTCTGGATTAGAGGGTAGTTACCATAGCTGTCAGATTACTGACAGCCTGACACCCCCTCGCCCAACTTCCTCTTATTGTTTCTTTGTTTCTCTCAAACGTCCTCCAGATGGGAGAATTACCGGCAGAGGGAGGAGGGAGGCAGAGGCTCCGAAAGCTGAGGCGGCTTTTAAAAGTTCTACGCCACGTTAGCTTTGTGATGAAGTAAAGCGCGCTCACAAGGTTCCCATAGAGCGCCGGGAAGGAAGAGAGGGATGAAGGAGGAGGCATCCCACCTATTCCCACCTCTCCTTGTTATCTTTGGTATTCGTGTCAAGCTCGGTGATTGTGTTGGCCATTAGTGTTCCTATACCCAACAGAGTGTCTCAGTTAGCACCTGTGAGGGAAGCTTCATCTTCATTGAATATTCACCTCCGGGGCCACACCTGTCTCCTTCATCTGGAGAAGTGTTCTTTAGTTTTTACTTCCTTTCAAGATAAATGAAGAGGCTTAATGTGGAGATGTGGACAGGAGGAGAAAAAAATCACTTAGATGGTGGAGCTATAATGAAGAGCGGGTTCATACCTGCTTTCTGGACCTGTTTTAATGATTGAAGAAGCGGCTTCGGGTCGACGCGTGTCTTTTCTCTACCTGCTTGTCGAGGCGACCTGGCGTGTGTGTGTGACTCTGTCGCTCTGCAGTTGCCAAATGAGCCTCTTCTCCAGAAGACTCCACCCTTCAGTCAACCTGAGACTCGTTTGAATATTCAATATCTGCTGTGCTGTTAAAGGTGGAAGATGGGAGCCGACTTGATGCTGAAATGTAATACTTGAGTTTGCTCAGTGTATGACTAGAAACGTCTGCCGCCAGCGCCTCCTCAAGGACCGCTAGAAGTTTTTTGTTTTACTCCTCTGGGCCGTGAGACGCTCAGTGTTAATACACTTGCCACATATAGTGGCCATAGTGTGTCGCTGAATTGACTTGAATTGACCAACTATGGAGAAAAAATGACGAAGAAAGTGATGACTTCCCCAACAGTAAAAACTAATTTTATGGTGATACTTTCATTTACGCTTGACTCGTCTTCTTTCAAGCTTATTTATGAAAAAGAAAATAATTTATGAAAATTAGAAGTTCTTTTATTATATTTATTTTATTCCGAATTTCATTCATGAAGTACAGTTTTTCCAATTTTCTCAACAGTTTGCATCAAGACAACAGGTAAAAGGGGCCGTGAGCGCCCCCTACAGGGCTGCAAAATGTCGTGTTGTTTTACACCTCTGGGCCCTGAGGGCCGCGAGACGCTCAGTTTTAATACATGAGCCACATATGGTGGCAGTAGAGAGAGTCACTGAATTGACTTGACAGCTGCAAATCTGTGATAGTTACTAACTATGGAGAAGTTCTTGAAAAGAAAAAATGATAACGAAAGTGATGTCGTCCCCCCAACAAGTTCTATTTGAAGAATTGAAGTTTTACATTTTGTTGTGGTGATAGTTTCATTTACACTTTACTAATATCTTCTTTGGAGCTTCAATAAAATATATTCTTTTTATTTTATGATATCTAGGCATGGTTTTATCATATTTATTTTATTCAGAATTTTATTCAGTTTTTCCATTTTTTCCAACAGTTCCAACATTTATTTTTTTCTTTAGTAAATTTGATGAACATGACTTGCACCTGGTTCTGCTGCTGGTTTGACTTTTCGATGACTAAATATCTTTGCGATGGTCACATGGTTTCATGTCATTCCTCAAGGTTTTGGTTTGTTTATGTCTAAGTAGATTAAATATAGTTATTGATGGAAAATGCAAATTCTTCACAAAAGGTGAAGAACCCCTTTTTCTGTCTCTTTGGGCTTCTCTCTTCAGGGGTGGCCACAGCGGATCATCTTCCTCCATCTCCCCCTGTCCTCTGCTTCCTCTTCTCTCAAACCTACAAACCTCATGTCCTCCTTCACCACCTCCATCAATCTCCTCTGTGGCCTTCCTCCCCACCTTCTGCCTGGCAGTTCCAACATCTCAACATCTTCCTACCTACTCTGTACATGTCCAAACCATCTCCATCCAGCCTCTCTGACTTGGTCTCCTAAACACCTGAGCACATGTGCTGTCCCTCTGATCCTATCATCATCCTGCTCTCACTCCCAGAGAGAAGCTCAGCATCTTCATCTCTGCTACCTCCAGCTCTGCCTCCTGTCTTTCCCTCAGTGCCAGTTTACACATCAAATATAAGCTAGCAGTTAGGTTTGTAAAGGAGAGTGAGAGGAAGGGCTTTAACCCCTGGCAGCTGGGTGGCACGGCAAACTAACCATAGGCAGATCGCGGCTTCCAGCCCTGACCTCCAGCACCTCCTAACAAGCTGAGCTCCTGAAATCAAGTCATGTGCGGGTGAATGTAATGAGGGCGGGCGGCGGGCGAGGAGACTGCATGCTAAACAATGATAGTTAGAGGAGCACAGGTTAATATTCTCTCATGTCCCTCCTCTTCCTCGCTCCCCTTTTGTCCTGCATCAATCTTAATGAAACTTACGAGACCTGTCCGCCATGATAAGCAGCCACTCAGGCGTGCTCCATGTCAAGGATCTCACATTATGGCTCGCCTTCACTCCATGTTTTGCATCGCCTAAAGCATCTATTAAAATCTCCCTGCAAAATTCATAAAAGCAAAATGCAGCAGGTCAAGTCTGGAGGGAGCCAAAGTAAGCTGCTTATTAGCAAGGAGTGGAAAACACAGATCCAATTACGGATCCTGAACAAGGAGCACTAAGAATCAGCATGGGGGAATAAGTATTTTCCTTTTCTCTGCCCGTCAATTGGCCAAGGTGCGGAGGCAGGAGAGAGAGAGAGAGAGGGATCCACGGATGGTAATTACAGTGGGAGTGTTTAGTGCATGAAGCCGGAGTTGGAGCCATTCAAGTACAAACTCATGTAAATCTTCCCTCTGCCTCAGATAGTAAATTGGCCGGGTTTAAGAGGAATCCCACAAGGAGCGGCGGAGAGGGGCTCGGGCGGCGAGAAGAGCCCGGAGCTCCAGAGATATGTAAAGAATCCGGAGTTGGAAGGGGCTACAAATTAGACCAGACATTAGCCTTTTCTTCTAGCCAGCCAGCAGAATGTGAATGAAACAGAATAAATAACTCTAAGACGGCTTTCTCCCGCTTCTTAGAAGATGACATTAATCCTTTCATGTGCGATGACAGCTTACAGGGGTCGGAGCCTCTCCCCAGACAGCCAGGGGAAACCAGGAGCTTTGGCAGGATCCCAGCCAGCAGCGCCGCCGCCTAATAAGAGGCGGTGATGGAGGTCCGCCGGTTAGCACGGCAGTTTACGGCAACTTAGCCGCGCGTCACACAACGGCCCGCTTCTTAATAAACCCATTTACATTTTCAATTTGAGTTGTTCCAGCAGGATGTAACAAGCGGCAGGCGCCTTTTTTTCATCCGGGTTAGTGAAGTCTGAAGTGTCTCTGAAGCGTACCGTCGTGTGAGCGCTTGAGCCCTCGCAAAGAAAAAGATCAAAAGCGGCAAAGTCCTGCTGCGGCGGCCGGGTTTAAGCCGGGACCGCCGCCGCCGCCGCCGCCTCTCCACATCTGGGATGGCACATAGTGGTGGGTGGCGAGCTGACTGATTGCCAGGACTCCAGTGTCGCAGTCCCTCCACAGAGGACCGCCACGTCCCCCCCCCCGTCCCCCGTCCCCCTGCCTCCCCCCGGGGGAGACGCTGGCTCCTATAATGACCTCGCTGGGGTAATGTGCTACACTAATATCTGGACAGGCTAATTCATTTGCACAAATGGACAATCCATCATGCTTTTTTTCGCAGACCATAAAATCCGATCTGAGCTAAATGAAGGTTTCGATATGCTGGGAAAAATAAATGACTGTTTTCAGGCCGCGCTCCGTAACAATATGATCATTTGAAGTGCAACGCGTTCAGACAAAAATGCTACATTTCTGTGACATAAAAGGGATTGTTTTATATTCAGCAGCACCATGTGTCATTCCTACACTCCTGTGGCGAGAGTGAGGCAGGTTGAGACTTGTCACACTCAGACTGACAGTCCAGTAACTGTTTTTTCCATTTTTTTATTGAAAAAGCCAAATATAAAAGCAGTTATTAATCCATTATTAGTGACTTCAGCTGGTAATTTACACCCTCCTGAAGCACTGGCTTTTATTCTCTCCATCTTTATTATTTACCACCGTTTTAATTTGTATCTATTCCTATTTATAAATACTCCCATATTTCAGGCCCCTGAACATGTCGCAGTAATGATTGAATATTTCAATTTTTTATTAACTTTCAAAAAGTTTCAAAACAATGTATGAGTGAGAGCTCACAGAACCCCACAATACACTTCCATTCTAACATGTGCTGCTGGTTGTTCTGGGATCAACATATTCACTACTAAAATAAAAAAATCTGAAGTTAACCAATTCACCTTTATATGCGAATTTATGATGTCATTTCTTTCCATACTCCTCTCTAGATTTATTTTATTTATTACATTTTAGTATTTTTTTTTCTTAAAATATGAAATAGAATGCGTAATCTTATTCAAGATGGGATTTTAAGAGACGGAAGCACAGTGAATCACAGATAGACATAATCCATCGTTCCTGACAACAGATGAGCTTTGATATGAAGATATGAAGTATTAAAAATGTTTATAAAACAACAGCACAAAAATATATTCATGGAAAATAACTCTCATTTGAGGTTTTTCCAGACTAAATTTTGTGTTTATAAGAGTTAAAAAATGAAAAAGAGGAGCGCTAGCACAGGGATGTACTTTTATAGCATAATAATATATGTTTTTAATAATATTAATTGTGACTCATTTTACACAATTTTTGTCACATAGATTCTCTTCCGTGACTCAAGAGAGAAACAGTTTCACACGGGGACTGCTGAAAAATGAAAAGTGTTTCAATGTTTTTCTCTTTTTTCAAACTAAAAAAATGGACTTAAAAGTCGGTCAATTAAAGGAAAATTGGCGACCAGATGAGGAGAGCTGGTGGCGTGAGGATGAAACAATATGAACTACACGGTGACTCACATGCCTCAGGATAATGCAGTTCTGCGGCTCACGCTTAAGATCACACAGGTGGAGAAGTATTGAGCAAGAGAACTGACGGACGGGTGTGTAAAGAAAGGGAGACAGACGGACGGATGGAAGGATGGACGGAGCAGGACAGAGGGTGAACCACTCAACAAGTGCTCATGAAAGCCGCTTCCTGGTGGGACGTGGTCGGAGTGAGGCGGCCCTCCTGACTCTCCATCACATCTCAGCTTGGAACAGTCCAGACGTGAAGCCAACACCACGCCGCCATGCCACCGTAATTGGAAGTCTTTGTGCTGCGATTTCAGCTGAGTGCAGTTTGACTAACATCTTAACCCACTTAGCGCAATTAGTGCTTCATTAGAGAGGCTAACTAACTATGGCTCCTCTCCATAATGATGTGCAAGTGTGCAGACATAAAAGTACATAATCAATGGTTTCCAATTACTGCGCCGCCGCCGCCACTCCAAACACGCCGCGCCATCATATAGAGCCGTTACACGGCCCAAGGTAGCAGAGCCCTTTAATTGCACTGCGCTTCTTCTTCCTGGGTTTTTTCACACTAATGAAGTGTCATAGAAAAAAAAAGGGCGGTATTGATTCTTCCTCACCACACAGCCTCCACCACAAATATGTAATTATCCTCTTTATATCTGGCGGGGGATTAAAGTAATCTATAGCAGCTAGCCTTTGCGCGGCGCTGACAGCCTCCTGTTTACCCTTTTCAAAATATGCAGCCGTTTGATGAATGAACTTTAGACAAAATGCTCTTCTGTTCCGTATTGTTTTGTCTAAAACGCTGTATTCTGAAGACATCACGCAGCATGTAGGGCTGCCTCAGCCTTCACTACACAATCATGGCATTTCAAGGCCTGTCATCGGCGCGGCGCGGCTCAGGAAGCACTCCTCGCGCCCTCTCTTTGGAAACGGAGCTCGATAGGATTCATCACAGCTGGTTAATAAGGTTAATTCAGTCCAATAATGTGCCCATGGAAATCACTACTTCCTCTGGAGCGCCGCACAAAAGCTCCCCGCTGCGTCCTGTCAGACACACTCTCATCCCTCACATCATAACAGCCAGTTAAAGTTAAAGGCAGCGCCTCCTCTCGCTCCGTCCGTCTGTCTCCGGACCTGAGATGGACGAGCAACCTTAAGAGCAGCCCACGCTGCGCTGCCCTTCACCATCATAAAAAGCCATTACCTTGACCACTGACACAAGGCCAAGTGTGAGGGTCAGAGTGATATTTATTGATGAAACTCTGAGCTCCCAATCTGCTGCACTCAGTGCGCATCATACAGCTGTCAGCACAGACAGGGATCAGGCAGCATGATGGCCCTCGACATGGCCCATCTATAATTTATGAACTACACAGAAAACAAGCCGGAGACAACAGAGGAGCCTGGGCTGCCCGGGGATTACCCTGCAGCCCGGCTAAAGAGATCTGAACAAGAAGCATCTGAGGGCGGCGGCGGCGGCGGCGGCGGCGGGCCGCGCTGATATGGGGCAGCAGGTAAGCACAATAGCCGGCGTTCCATATTCAGGAGGGTCTCACCGGGATCCGTCTCTCAGGAGGACGCGGGTGTGAATAATATAATAGACAGTGTTTACAGGAGGGATGTAAAGTGAGCGCGCTGGTGCATCACACACTCCAGCACACTTCAGCTGGGCCCTTTAAATGAGCTAACAGACAGCCACACCACCTTAGCTTCCTGCTCCTGCGTCTTCTTCCCTTTTTTTTATCCTTAACAAAAAGCTTTGGGGCTCCCCGCTGGCAGAGAGACATTTACATCACAGCCTTTTTTTTTTTTTTTTTTTTTAAACAGCATCCAAAGTGCCCGTAGTCAGTGTGAAGTGAACGAAACAATTTCACCATATAATTATATTATTTTTCCCATCATATCAACATAACATTTTCACTGGAAACACAACTGACATTTGGTTTCATTATTACATTCAAGCAGAGAATTGTGCTTTAAAAGTGTTAAACACATTCGAAATGTGAGTGAATTCTGTAATACATTTATTTGACTTGGCTTCTCTGGTATATGGAGTTAAAAACACATTGACACGTTGACTCTACCATGTCGTGACCCAGTCACAGAATCAAAAGCAGCTACTGGTCTCTGTGAATGAATGTAAGACAAAACAAATAACTCACACGTTTGTATTTCTGTCCTTGTGGGGCTCTCCCCCTAAACCAGAGGAGGGCAGTTAAATGTCCTGAAGGGCCACATTTGAAACTGTAACAGTTGTGAGGGGCCACCATCAAAAGAAAGACAGCGATGACTACAAAACATGACGGAAAAATATCCCAAATATATACCTAAGTAACAAAGACAAACTGAACATAAAAAGATGAAATGTAAATAAGGATATTAAGACGTGTAAATATGCTGTGAAACCTATTGAAATATTTTATTTCATATAAACTTAATTTGAATATAAACTATGGACTATATGTTCAAGATAAAAAGGTCATTTATTTCCTAAATATATTTGCAACAAGAACAAGAAAGAAGAAAGTGATAGTCTTCAAACAAGAACGTGCTATATTTACTGCTGAAGTGGTGAAATTACAACACATCAGTCAGTTTTAATCTGATGTCAAAAGGGCCACTAAAATGCAGCCATCGCGCCACATGTGGCCCCCCGGCCGCACTTTGCCCAGGTTCTCCCCCTAAACCTAACTATCCAGAACAAACTTAGCCAGGAGTCTGAAGCAAACTTAAACCCAGTTATGATGAGCCAGTTATTTTTGAAATTTCAACCCTCAAATAGAGGCATGACCTTGTGGGACCAGCAAAAAATGTCCCCTCAAAGCAAAAGGTCCTCACAAGGAGGTGTAGTTCCAAGCTAAATCAGTACACACACACACACACACACACACACACACATTCCTTTAAAAATGTCCAAGGTCAAAAATCCTATTCATTAAATATTAAAAGTTATAAAATAAATGCATGTAAATATCCTTTCACTTCTGTAACGCAGAAATATAATCCTGATTGTTTCCTGTTATCTGTTCCATGAATAAATGGATTTTTTAAAATCTGTTTTAGAGAGTTTTAGTGAGTTGTTTGCATACACTCTTTCTAGCAGAGTCTCAATGTGTATATTAGGTTTGACAATGATAAAAAAGCCATTTGAATTTCACCCAAAAACGGACTGGACTTGAAAATAATGGAGAAAGTGACCAATAATCTGAAACTACGCGCCGGATTACCTCACACAGTATTTCATGTTTCGTGATTTTAGTTGGTTCTTCATCATTTTCCGAGCTGCCAAATGATGCAAGCTCCAACAACAGTTCAGCCATTTGGTCCATTGAGAGGTCTGCTTCTTCTTCGTCCCCCTTGTCACGTGTCTCATCTGCAGATCAACAACACGGTTTCTTCTTCATGTATAACTTGAGTTTGCTCGCCACCTCCTCCTTCCCTCTTGGAGGAAGCCTTTAATTGCGAGTTGACGCGGGCCCCTGTCTCTTCCTTCCATCACTTGGGTATTCTGTCTCCAGTCTGAAACTCCCAGCCAGATCAAACACAATCCTTCATCGGCCAATTTCCCTGACACTTCCTTCCCACCCTGCGAATCCATCTTTACATCCCGGAGCCAGACACGTATTGTTTCTGATCAATAAATAACCATATAATTGAATAGGGCTGCATCCGGAATGAAGCCCTCATTTACCAAGCTTCAGTAAGCAGGCTCCAGCCTTTGCCTATCTAATGCTGACATTTCACAATTCAAACACATCCAGGGCAGCCGCCGCTGCGGGCGCCTCTCCAACCACTTAGGCTCTCTTTTCAATATGGAACCATCCGCACCCAATAAATTATCCCGGGCATCTCCAGAGTCATTACGCATTTATTTTGATCTCTCATCATAATTCACAGCTTGCCGCACAATGTAGTTTCAGAAAACGCATGGTAATTCCTCGCGGCGGAGCAAAGTTATGATTCATTTATACTGGAGTGACAGCATAATGCCGAGACGTCAAAATCCATTAAACTGCTCAGCGTCCGGGGGCTTATTTTTAGATCCAATTGAGATTTAACTGATGGTGAAAAATACACAGTCAGGTGTGTTTACCTCACCTTTAGAGAGAGGGGGGCGTGACGCCGCCAATTAATTTGTTGTTCCTGTCACTAAAGCCATGGTTGGTGTCCGACCTGTCACGAGACTCAGGCCTTCGTTGTCTTGTATTCCTCCCTAACTGTTCCCATTTAAAAGGTGTGATTTTAATTTTACAGCCACTTACAGGAAATGTGCGCTGATTCAACTGCTCATTGCAACTGAGCCGTTGGAAAATTGCTCTCCGCCGCCGCAGACCTGGAGAAATGATCGCACGCTCAGTTACTAAAATTCCCGTCAGCGACTCCAGTGAGACACATGAAAGCCATGGTGTTTTTAAGAGACTTAAAAGGAGGCACAGACTCGGCCAGACAGTCCCCAAGTCGAGGCGCTCTGACTGAAAACGTTTGCTCCCCCTCTGATTTCAGCCTAGGCTAAAACAGAAAACACAATGGGAGCTAAAACCGAACCTTGCAGGACACCACAGGGAACGCTTGCTGTAGAGGAGGAGCTCTCTCCCATGGTGACCGCGAAGGTTCTGTTTGGACCTGCCCCTGCTGTCACGGGTCCAAAGGACAGGTAAAACACTGAGTGGGGTCAGTGATGCTTGACATGACACATTCATTCACACACTCATACGGTTTCCAACCAAATGGTTCAACATTTTTGAAAGCAAATTTAGTGAAAATGCATGAAGTGAAAATGCAATTTTATACCTGTCTCCATTTGTTATTATTTTGCGATTATTGAGAGGAGAGTGCGCAATGAGATGATGTCATCAGAGAGCGTCTCTATGCCACTTAACACATAACCTGTATTTATATCAAAAGTTAGAATTTCCTTTTATGAATAAGGATAAAAACAACTTTTTTTGTTTATTTAAGCATCATCTGAACTGGAGCAAAGTGAGGTCTGTGACATCAGGAGCTCGGATGGAACCAGCAACCTCTCTGTCACAGGCTGACCTCTCTCTACTGCCTGAGCGAAGACGTCTGTAGCGTGTGTTCGAGTGAAAACAAGGCGAGACTGGTCATCACGAAAGCAAGCGTGAGGTCGTCAATGTGTTTTCTTAAAGCCATGAAGAGTTCAGCTTTCTATGTCATTTGTTTGAATGGATTTGCTTTTATTTCTGTAGATCTGGCTGTTTCATGTGTTTTGCACCAAAACGTACACATTGCTTTTCCAAAGAAATTATATTTGATTCGTATTCAGACTGGAATTGGAATGGTATATTTTGCTGCTATTTCAAAACTAGTCTTTCCAAAGCAAAACAAAGATGGCTGTCAAGTTATATAACATCCTTGCTATCTTTTTGCTTCGAGTAATATAAGAGCATGACATAATATAATGTACAAATCAGCTGGACGCCACTGCACAATCTTGTTCAGGGGGATGTGGCAGACTAGGTCTGGCAACCCCTGACAAGAAATATAAGAAGACAAAGGAGGAGAAATCCGACAAAACACTACAGGTTATTTTGATACTGTTAAACAGTGTGTACACTGCAGACAAACATGATGCCAAGTACACTGGGTACATTTCCAAGTACTTTGATCACTTTAGTTTGAGGTAGAAACAATGTGGGGTGACATATGTCACCTTCACCTTCACCTTTTTCTGCCGCATATCCGGGGAAATTTAAATTAATTTCATTGAACAGTGTGCTCTCCAGACAACAGGGAACCTTTGTCAGTGCAGGAGTTCCTGCTCCACTGACCCACTGATGCACCAGACACGTGGCAGCTAGGATGAGAACAACAACAACAAACATGGAGGAATCCTCCCTGCAGTTGTTTGCTTTTGTTCAGGGAGGTTTTTCACTACACAATGGCCAAGGTTTCCACCACTTTGAATGGACTTGGAATTCTGATAAAATTGAAATTCTTATACAGATATTTTCAAGACAATAATTATTTAAACTTTAGTTTAAATAAGGCGATATAAAAACTTGAATATAGACACCATCCTGATTTATTGTGCTACTGTCAAAGTGATGCAAAATGAACAATATTTTGTTGTTTAAATATATGTATGGGTCCATCATTTGATTCAGTAAGATACCAAATTGATTCAAATTGTAAAAAAATGGCAAATATTCCTATACCATTGAACTGCGATTAATTGAGATCAATTAAACATAAGTTGTCACATGAACTAGATTATTTTTTTAATTGAATCCATATATATATATATATATATATATATATATATATATATATGCGCAAAATAAAAATGGCATGATGATGTAGGTATTGTTTGGTTTCGTACTAGATCAGCACAGCTCCTTCCTGCTGATGGTAGAACCTGCCACAGGAAGTGAGTGAGGCAAAACACGGCGTACCTGACTGCACCTGGGCAGACCTCTCCAGCGGTCCACGGTGAGGCAGAATGTGGTGCGACTGGAGGAAAGCCCAGAGGCGCCGTGAGCGCTGCTGAGACGGGGAGCAGCAGGCAGCGGCGGCAGCGATTTTTTTTCCCCCCTCTTTCTTCTACAAGGCTTTTTTTTGTGTGTGCAGTTATGGTCCATCATTATTAAATGTCTCTTGTTGGACGGGAGAGGCGCTTTATCAAAAACAGCCATTCATCAGGCGCCGTGCGAGACAGCTCACATCTGACCTCTGCGGCAATAATGCCGCATCAAGTAGGCCAACTACCTAGTTTAGCGGCAGAGCAGGGAGCAGGGGCCGGCTCCAAGATTAAGTGCGCTGTTTCAGGTTTTCGCTCCCAGGGGCTCCGCGGGCTGATGTTGTATTGATTGCAAAAGTTTACCAGTAAGTATCACAAACAACAATAGCCAGGTCAACGATCGGTGATGCCTGAACCGCTATTCCCCTGGCGGGGGGGGGGGTGCTAAAGTACTGCCATCATCATGGCTGTGTGCGCGGCGGCGGCGCAGCCGGGGCTCTCCGCCGCTGCAGACAGAGAAGTGCACTGGCTGTTCCCGCTGACATTTAGGAAAGCGATATGTCAGTTTGAAATGAGCAGGCGTGAGATAATTATAAGCCTTTGCATTATAAAAGGCTGCATCGACAAGCTGTCGGCGCGGCCCTCCGCCGAGGAAAGCAGCCCTTTAGCTACTCCTGCACTCGTTATCCCATTAAATGCTTTGGTAATTCTTCACCGGCCAAATGGCGCCTCCGCTCACGACAGCAGAAGAAGTGCGATCCTTTCAGGGGGCGAACGCTCCGGACGCGAGGGGCAAAGCTGCGCAGTCAAGAAGCCCACTCACCCTGAGGCTGAATGATGGCGCATCCTTGGCCCCGCGCGGAGGACGCCACGCGGCCCTCCATCACGGTGCCACCGGACCATTACCCGGGGACGGCAGCCGGGCCGGGCGGGCTCCCCCCGCTGAAGCTAATCATGTGATCTGATGCGATGACAGCGCAATGACACAGGTTGCTGGTGACTTCAGCCTCTCCCTGCTGGAGCTGGTAAACACACAGAAGAGCCGGCCACTTTCAGCCGCGCTCTTTTTACGTCCGTCACCACGGCGTTTCGCTTAATAAGGCACATTAACTGTGATAAAACTACACACCAGAGCAAGGCGTTAATTAATCCTTCACATTAGCGGAGAATGAGAACAACTTAACTGTGGGACCCGTTGGACCCGCATGAAAAGTGCAATCTGTGGGCTCATAAATTCTGCTTCTCTCTTCTGCTCATTCCTCCACTTACAAACACACATTACATTCAAGTGGAAATATGGTGGTCATTAAACTCACTCGCACATGAGAGGGGCTTTAAATGGCAGCCTCCACGCCGCCCGCAACACTTTCAACAGCACTTTTCATCAGGTGATGTGAGTTTGCCGGGAAAGCGGGGGTAATAGCGACAGACATTTGGCTTGAGAGCGCTACTCCAGCAGATTAGATGGTCCAACCACAACATTAGAATCTCCTAAGTTCAACGCCGCTCATATGATCATCCCAGTCATGGGCTGTGTCCCATCTCTCACCCTAACACTGGGCTCTGCGTGTCACGTGTCAGTGTGGCGTGTCCCGCTCCTCCTCACTGGCCGTTCACCACTTGAAATGATCCCTTCAAACCCAGGGAGCTCCGGAGCTGACTTGAAACCAAGTGGGAAGATGAAGTGTGGAGAGATGTCCAGGAGACCAAAGGACTTGATTTCAGGACAGGACAACAGGGACATGTTAGTAGCCAGGACCACTCTTCCCTTTGTTGACTTTCTCTGGTGTCACACGTTAGCGAGTGTCCCACAACATGAACAATACAACATGGATGTACAACAGTAGGTTTGGATTTCTTCTGAACAAACAACAGTGGGCTAGCATCCAGGCTAACGTTAGCATCCTCACACCTCTAACACATCTATCACCGCATCATAGGCTCTGCCCATTTCTTCTCCGTTGGTTCACCAAACCAAGTGAGATGATCAGCGCCGATGCAAGAGGTTGCAGAAACGTTGGAGCTGTCATTTCCAAAACGTTGTCTCCAACACTGGACATGCAGGAAACAAAACACAGCACGGCAGCCAATGACACACTGTGTTTACGCGTGACGTCATCAAGTGTTGTCCCAATTCTGAGGGACGTCAGTCACTTCACTTGGTGGTCAGAGGGCGCTTCATAGTTTAGGGCGCTCAGAGTCAAGTGCTAGTGTTCAGTGCTAGTGTTAGGGGGAGACATGGGACACAGCCATGGGACCGTATTCACGCCCTCTGCTCACGCGACCCATCCTCACTCCCATGACGTAAGATGTTGATGTTGATGTTGGAAAGTGGACTTGTACCCTTCTGTATTGCATGTTGACGCATAAGTGTTTCAATGGAGTAAATGTTTTCCTTACCATGTAGCGTTTCCAGAGGCCGTGGTAGAACGAAAGGACCTTCATCCCAAGACTTACCTAACCCAAGTCTTCATACTACGTGACACGATGTGCTTCATTTGAAAACCTAATGCGGCAACATGCAACGCTGAAGGATGCCTTCGCCGTCAGTATAGGACGCACAAGTCCACGTTCCTGACGTCAATATATCTCGCCATGAGAGTGAGCATGGATTGGCTCCCTCCATCCTCTTCCTCTAGTGGATTCCAGATACTACAATGCTCGTCGACAGAATACGGAACTCACAGTCAGTTCGTTCGCCTCAGCATTTCTCTGATCTATAACTTAATAAAGGTACACAGTCAAATGCTTCCTCCCGTCTCTGAGGTCACGATCAAAAAGTGGGTCAACCTGCTTGGGGCCGGGTCTAAAGGAATGGCAACATGGCAGATGTTTTAGCTTCTGTGGAAAACTACTCACTTTAGGTCACATGCTTCAAGACTAACGTGGCTGAGAGCTGCCAAACACATTTACAACCTATTGAAACAAATTTACAAATAGTGAAACACAATTGCAACATTTCAAACAAATTCAAACTTATTTAGCAAAGTATTTTTTTTCCTGAGTTGGTAAATGTATTTTCAGTTTGTAAATGTGTTTTCAGAGTTTGTAAATATGTTTTCAGAGTTTGTAAATGTGTTTTCAGAGTTGGTAAATGTGTTTTTACAGTTTGTAATTTTTTACTTCACGCATGCCGCCCACTGGAAACACATTTAAAAACTTAGAAACTCAGGGAAAAAAATAATTTGCTTTTTTTATTGAAGAAGTTTGTAAATTTGGCACTTCGCAGCCTCCGTACCAGACAGTGCGAAAAAAGTGGTCCCTTATCATCTGGAATTTATGGTGCACAGTGTTTCAGCTTCTTTTCTCTGCAGTTTCTTCATTGCTTCCTGCTTATTCCCGCTACACAAACATCCACGCAGCAGTGTGAATCCCCGTCTTTGGCGCTACACAACTGTCTCCAGCCTCCTGATGGACCGGCGCCGGGGCTGTAATCCGGACTGTAATGTGCCCTCGTTAGGAAGGCACTGCTGGCCCACACCAGCAGAAAGTCGGGGAAAGGCCTCGGGCAGCCGTGGAATTAATTACAGACAAAAGCGATGGTGTTTGCAATTGTCATGCCAAATATATCACTAGCCACTTAATGTGCCTCATCTGAAGTGATCCTCACTAGCTGGACTGCCCCAGGGCATTCCTTCTGGTTCCACGGGAGGGGTGTGTGTGTGTGTGCGTGTGTGTGTGTGTGTGCGCGTGTGTGTGTGCGGGGAGGCTACATCTGCGAGGAGGCAGCCTAAATCCTGAGCTGGAGGCAGTGTGTGCTAACAATGCCCCCAGCAAATACAGCATGTAGGAGTCCATAACAAATGTCAACACCCGTCTCCACCCCCTGGTCCTGGACCCACCCGCCGACGCCTCCTGGGAGCCCTTCAAACATCCCGTCCTGACAGCCTTAATTCTGTCATTTTTGTGATGATAATCCATGATGCGCTTGGATGTGGTGCCACAGCAAACGTGCGTCTTTACACCGGCCCATTCGATCAAAGCAGCAGCTCGTGGTTTGTATCGATGAAAGAGTTCCGTCCAAAATATCCGCTGAGTCATCAATTATTTATTCACCGTGATGACACGGCGCTCATAAAAGCCGTGAAATTTCTCAATCTGTTGTGTGGAAACGCTTTGTTTTCCGGGCCACACAGGACAAGAGGCGCTGGTTTTGTATGAATAGGAAATTCATGACGGGGGGGAAATAAAAAAAGATTCAATGCTTATTTTATTGCAGCAAAAATACTGATTGAAACAATATGAAGTGAAATATGTAGCTTCAATGTAAAATAAAAGATATATAAATATATGAAATAGATTTACCCAATATGGAGGCTTTGGATGCTGAAATCAAAAGTAAAAATCAGAGAAAAAAAGCATTTTTCAGACCAGGAAAAATATTTAGTTCAAGTGGTGGAATAAATCATATTTCAGAGAGAGCAAATTTGACCACAAGAGTATCGATGCTCACTCAGACTATGATGCACTACACGTCAAATGCAACATGACTGCCAAAATCAAAACATGAATTCTATTAGCAGCCATTTAAAAGTGCTGTAAGTTAATGGATATGAATTCAAGTGTAGGATGAGAAAACAAAAACAGTCTTCAGGCACCGGACAGGTGAACCCGTGCGCTCCTAAAGACAGAGCTGCGCCCACAGTGGCCCTTGCTGGATCAGTTCCAGGAGCCCCTGCGCTCCACCCTGTAAGTGGTTCAGATACCAAGAAGAAGCCCGTAGCGACACCAACTGAAAACAAGCCTTCTTCTCTTGACCGCTCAAGTATTTACTGTCTTATTTTGAATTCCACTTGGCTCAGATCGGCCAGACCATTTAGACCCCACCACAGCAGTGTCACTGTAATAAGAACCTATTCATATGAATGAGAAGATTTGATGTATCTGTTTAGATTTTACTCGCAGCGAAAAACGTGTGTCAGTGTTTTGGTCACTGCAATAATTCTGTATGAAATGTGGCTTTGAAAAAAACGTTAACATGGAGTGGAGCTTTCTTTTCCGCAATAAAACATGTTAGAAAGTGATACATTATTAGTCGTAACAGTAGCAGTACTGATGATTGATGATAACTTGTTTTTTTTCCATGTATCCAGAGTTTGAGCACCTCTCTCTGAGCCCAGCAAGGCTGCGCTCTCTCTGAATGACAAGTGGCGTCACTTCCATCTCACTACATGCAGAGGATGAAGGAGAAAGCAGCTCTCAAACGTCTTCTTCCACCTGAGCCTCTGTATTTCTGCTTGTGCAGCTGGAAACCTTAGAGCTGCGTTCAATAATGATGCAGAGCGGACAGCTCATCGGTTACCGCCTCCGCCCATACGCAGGTGCTTCCGTTCAACCCAGGAAAAATGCAACCAAAGCCGCTATCCACAAGCGCATAATGTCTCATCACCGCTGATCGGTTATCAATTAAGGCAAAACCATCTCATTATATTAATGAATGGCCTGCGCCGTTATTGATGTCTGAACAGGAGCGGTCCACAGGCCCTTACGCAGCAGCGCGGAGGAAAGGCAGGGGGAGAGGCTGAAGGACACGGGGAGCTGCTCTCTTCCCTGGCAGCGCGGCCATTGTCATGCAAGCCCGGCTGTACGTAATAATGTGGCCTTTAATGACGGAATGATGGACCTGCCAAACACTGCCGGCCTCTATACTGTCTCCACCGTCCGCTCCTCGCCGTCCCATCTGGGACACATTAGCATACCCTCGTCAACTGGCAGGCCCGCTTAACATAATCCATATTTGCTGGTCCACAGCAAGGCTCCAGAACAGCGGTCGCATGATGCTATGACACCGTGCGGGGGCCCGGCCGGCGTGGAGCTCGCTTGGGCAGCTAAGCAAATCAGAAATGCAAAGCAGCGGGGCACAGCACTCCCTGGCTTCTACCTGGAGGGACAAATCCCCGCTGGCCAGACATCTCCAGACTGTTACCTTGGTATTCTGCGCAACAGCACCTGGTGATTTTTATTCTAAGTGTTGAGGAAAACTGGAGAGAAGGAACAAAAAGGAGAGCGCTGTCATGGTCGGCAGAGAGGGTGTAGAATATATTGACTTGCTGAGGCGTGTCAAAGTATGTGTGCCTCAACTGTCCCGGAGAAATGCAGCTTTTTCAGACACATTTGCTGCATAGTACTCTGACAAACCATGAATGCAATGCAAAGAAATTAACTCCGACATGACTCGCTCTGGTCAGAAGAGAACACACTGCTAGGTTACACTTGTATGGTCACAAATAAACTACTTATTCACATGTGCATTAGCAGCACCATTATTATACAAAGTAAAGCAATGAGTAGCGTCTAGTTAAGCGTGAAAATGATGCTCGCCAACAGTTCACTCTGTGTAAATACGCGTGTAGCCAAATAAATACAACAATAACAGGTCGCACTCTTAATAACGCCATCATTACAGATTATTAAGAGTAAATATACCTGTGAAGAGTGTTTTGGTGTTTACTCCATGTCCCCCAATCCAATGTGTAACCGAATAAATAATACAAATAATTGGTCCCAAATGTTTATTCTTAACACCATAATTACAGATTACTAACTGTAAATAAGCATGTGATTACTGCATTGGCGTTTAATATATGTGGACAATCTTAAGGGTGACAATATGAATATGTATTATAATAACAACATTAATAACAACCACAATAATAATAATAATTTAAAAGGGGGAAAATCTTTTGGTCTGGAAAAACATTTTAAATTAGCAGAATACATCATTTAAGTCATGACTATGTGAAGAAAGTCATAAAACGTGAGAAAAAAAAACTACTTGTTTTATATCAGCGCACCTGACATGTCATTCAAGTTTATTTAATTCTCATTAAAAACACAACTATTTTCATCAAACAGCCACAATTGTATATATAATATATATATAATATAATATAAAATATATAATAATAATTGTATTTATATATATATGTATATATAATATGTGTATATTGTATATTGTATAGAACATGAGAAAAATAATTTTAAAAAATAGCTTTTTTGTTAGAAATGAAAAAAACTCAGCTGTCCATTTCCAAGTAGGAATGAAAATAATACAATATTTTGACGGCTGTTCTGCTTCTAAACCTTGAGGCACGCATCAATCCAGGAGCGGTGTCTTTTGACGTCCAGCAGCCGTACGTTCATCAGGCCATGCTTACTGGAGCGCTAATGTCACGGTAGATTTTATTGAGCTGTGAGAATAAGCTGTCGATCCACCAGCAGATTGAGTCCCAACATAGATGGACACGGCTTCTCCATGAGTGTCTTTGATGCGGTTCTCCTGGCTTCAGCAGAAATCTCTCCCCCACTGAAGGCAACACCTGTCATGAAGCATCATCGCAAACGCCTTCTGAGACATAATCTCACAGAACTTTTAACCCAGGAATTTCAACAGCCTGCTGTCAAAGAGGAGCCAGAGATGCTGGGATCATGACACTCGGCAGTCAGCAGCAGTCACACAGCTCTGGGCCCGGTCTTCCTCCAGGCTGCCAACCGGGCCGCCGGCTGAAATTCACCCAGTCGCTCAGGGAGGGCGTGGAGGTCCCATTAATACCAAGCACACCGACTGAGGGATGAGATGATCAAGCAGGGAGACACCAGAGTGTTGCTTACAATTGTTGAAAAGATCAGCAGCAAGCGAGGTTACACAACAGTTCCTAAATAACCAGCCTCCTTCTGATGTTTGGAAGGAATTGCCAGTCACTGTCGGTCACACTGAGCTAGCATGAGATGGAAAACATCACCAGCCTGTGCTTTCTCCCACAAACATCTTGCTTCCATTCCACATCACCACATGGATGTATCTCGTGAATCGTGGATTAAATGCAATGCTTCAACTCCTCCGCGGTGGTCAGTGCTGTCGCAGACCTTCGGTAGTTTGAAGTTGTTTTCATGGATTTAGTTGAAAATAAGTGAGTAAATAAATAAAAACACAAATCTGTCCACTCTTATGTGACATAAGTAGTTAAAGAGGCTTATGAGGAATTTGTAGGACAAAAAGTTGGATTATTTTGATGAGAAGAAAATAATTAACGTTTATTTTATGTTTATTTTAGTCACTTTTTTCACTTGAGTGTGGCATGTAACAATTCCCCAGTTCGTTCCGTCCACCATTTTAGTTTCATTGCATTTGTCTCAGATCTTCCTAGAATTGAGAAAAACCCAAATGAATCGACGATCTGACCTGATTTTCCATCTTAAATCAGACATATGCATGCAATATTAGTCCATTCATATGACATCATAATGCATTCACAGGCCTTCATATAGGCTGTTATGAATGTTCTTGATCATGTTTGGCAACTTATAACCAAGTTTTTTATGTATTATAAGGTGCAGAATGAGAAAGAATATTTGTAATAATCTGTGGCAATACGAATATACAATAAATACATATCTAACGTACTAGGCGGTTATTATTATTATTATTATTATATAATAGCCAATAATACGATTTATAATAGTAGTAATAAACTAAGTTACATTATACGATTATGAACATTCACATCATCTTCATCTTGAAGCCTATGAGCCTTCCATCTTGTGACGATCCTAGGCTGTTTCCGTCATGTGACCGACACGCATGCAAGTGATCACGCTGGCTCCAACATCATGAAAGAAATCAAGTATCAAAGCGGAGCGATTTTGGCACAGGATGTTGCGCGCCTCCTCCACTGCCTCCCGCCGAGGCTCTTCTCAGAGGGATGTCATCAGCCTGCTTAAATTGCACTGCTACTGGGGAAGCGGCAGGGGTCACAGGAGGCTCGGGAAGCGCCGCAACACATGGCGGCCCACGGCCTGACGGCTGACCAGTAATGACTGTCACACACACACACAGATACTAAGAGTGGCGGTTGGTGACGCTAAAACAAGCCGTCTCAGAGACGAGTGCAGCGTGGACGAGACAGTGTCTGATGCTGAGCAGCAGATCTCAGCTGCTGGGAGTCAGGTAGACTCAGCAGCTCCACATCACCCAACACTCTTTTCTTATTCAACATGCATTACAAGTACAGAAATATCATTGTTGCCCATCAACATCTGACGTACGACAGTGGTGTTGTCTGGATCATAATTCACTGTCTACTCAGGTGCAACTTGCATACGTTAGAATAAATAATTTCACATGTTCTTGTTGTTCTTAATGTTATTTCAGGCTGACCGCGTTGTGATGTGCCCCGATAGTCTTGATTCTGTCCCCCCACTGATTGAGAAGGACCGAAATCTCACGTGATTCAGCGACAGGAACAAGACGTATCACAGAAATGGACAGGATTTAGGTGGTTTTCAATGGAAACAAAGTGACGGGACCACTACCACTGGTCGTGGGACTGAAGTTCCCAAACACCCGAAGGGATGGATCGGGTGAGAACGGCTGCAGATGGGTGATATTTATTTACGTCTCATGATATAAAGCTTGTGCTTTGACTGTTGGTCGCCAGGAGCAGCCTGCAGAACTCACAAACACTATTGGTTAGAGCAGTCACACTTGCTTCTGACCACCAACTACTGTAACCAGAGATATGAACATCCCAAATGGCTAGAGGTGGAGCTCAGCTTCTTCTTGATCTAGTTGTCCTCATCCTCACAGGGCGGACACAGGAGTCTTAACACTGCAGTGGGGAATTCAATCACTCACACAACTAACTGTTCAGAGTGCAGGTGTCTTCCAAATGGTCAACCTTTGACCTCTTCAGTGAGGTCACCCCTCATCTTCGCCGGTGCTCGGCTCTTGTCTTGCTTTGTTTCTTTCTGAAGATTTGTCTAGGCATCAGCACTCGGAGCCAACTCTCAAATCATACTCACTTTGGATCACCAGGACCACGATCACTGTCATCAGAATGGGAAAGAGGATTATGGAGCACTGTGCAACAGGTTTCCTCCAGGATTCTGACGACACGCACAGCCACATTATTCACCTTCTCAGCTCATTAAAGAGCGAGACTTTCCTTCCAAGACTCACTTGCCCTGGTGGCCTCACTTGACTCGTTGTTGACCGCCGCCAGTGTGTCGGTTCTCTCTGCCGAGAGTGTGCCAGTGCGGTCACACAAGTTCTGTAAGTATTGGAGGCTTTCTGTGACTTTATAGCGAGAACAAACGCTTGCGTCTATGATGGCTTATAGCTCAGGCAGTTGGACTGAGCCAGGCCGCTGGCGACAACAGGTAGAAGGAAGAGAAGGTAAAGCTGGTTACTCAAGGAAAAAGGAAATGGCAACTGCATTTAGCATTTTCTCTGGTAAAAAAAAAAAAAAAAAAAAGGATAATGAATGTGAATGGAGTGTCATATTCGCAGTGGTCTAGGGTGTCGTACCGCAACAGATACAAGAGGCCCACTGTATTTCATTGATTCAAAACTTTGACTTCGGTTTACGTTTTGAGAAGCCATCTTGGATTGCGTACCTGGGGCGAATTTTGCAAATCGACGACTGACATGACTTGGTTCCACGTTTGACTTTGTCCTTCCCTAAACTAAAGGTAGTGCATGAATTCACCTCTGATCCATTGTTGATGGTGGTGAAGTCCGTGAAGAGGAGACGCTCCAGTCTGCAGCGTGGCTCACACACACACACAGACCGGGGCCACGTTATTGGTGGCAGGAGCCATGTCCAAAAACAGAGAAGTCAAATCAATGGCGCCCACATTTCTATCTACGCCGCTTGATATTTCTATGAGGATCACGGTAAAATGGAGGGATTTGAAAAACACATACACAAGAGGCATACGCTCAAAGTGAACCAGCAACCTTGTGACACACAGGGATGAGCTTTAACCGCTATACTAAGTCACATGACCAGCTGCTCAGGTGAAGCCTCACAGCCTGACATGTTTGTAGCATGTGGCTCTGTTCAGCAACACAGTAAAACAATGTGGGCCTCTGAGACGTTGGCCACCTCTGCTGTAGGCGCTAAAGCAAGGAGGCTATCGACACTCCCTTTTATCCCAAATATAAAATGGCGTCCTTTTTCGTCCGGGGTGGGGCGAGGGTGCGGGGGGTGATCTCGTGGCACAGATAATAGCTTTTTAAAAATCCAGGACTGAGTCCAATTGCCTGCCCTTGTAAACCGGCGCGCACATGTGACTGCGAGAGGCCTCAGTTGGGCGACAGCGGAGGGAGTTAACAAAGCTAATTAGGGGAGGCTGACATGTTCAAGTGAGCTGCTGCTCCACGCTCAGCTCCATCACATATGTTTCCTTTGTGGCGGGTGAAGTGGCTCCTTTGTTTGTGAATTGATAGCGTTTCGCTCCGCCGTCCCTTTGGGTGGAGGCAGTGACCTGCGGAGGCCCCGGCAGCGAGAGGAGGCTCCCTCTCTGTCTGCCGCTCCAGCTGTCCCGCCGCAGTACGGAGAGATGGCCGGCACCTGTAAAAGAGAGCGCGCACCCCCTCTCTGCCCAGACACCTCAGAGCAGCCTGCCCACCTGCTACTGAGCTCTCTGGGCCCTGCAGCTTAAACGCTCATTTTGTGCCTCTCAGCACGGGACTTATTGATATAAATAGCCGTGCACAAAGTGCACACTCTGTTTTCTCTGGGTCTGATGCAGTAGGTGTGTGTGTGTGTGTGTGATCATATTCCCTGGCACTCTCTTTCAGGTGGGGATGAAATATGAGCAGTTTGGACGCTGCGTAAATGTCAATCTCTGCTAAACTCAGGGAAAATGATTATAATACAATCCAGGCAGATTGAAATTGACAAGAGCATTCTGGCAGCCGCCTTAAACAACCATTCAATATCTCATACGCGCGGACAATAGGCTCTATATTAAGCACTGCAGCCACGGCAATAGATTTAATGATGACCTCACCATTTATCTTGATATAGCGCGTCCTTCTGCGCTCAACAAAAGGCGTGTCCTTGAACACCACGCCCGGCGCCATAATGAAAAAGGAATAGCATTCCAGCATTTTCCCTATTTTCATGTATGAATTGTGATTTCACCCTTTACCAGCAGAGTGGCAGATTAAGCTCATAAAACTGAGCAGAGAGAACGCTAACCTCCCATAAAGCAACTGGCTTCACCTCAGCCGGCGCAGCAACAGATTAATTGTCAGCCATTAGGATGACAGGACACTTTGTGCGGGAGCTGAGTGTAAATAAATACGCTGAGGAGCAGATAATACATGAGGCTGCTGACCAGGCGCTTCCATTACGCCAGCACATTTGTTTCCATACAGCCAGGAAGCCATTCAGCTGATGGCGCCTTTCCCTCATGAGGTGAAGCCAGTCCTGCTTCTGCGCAGGGAAAAGAGGAAGATCACGAGTCCCCGGGACCAACTTTCACCACAGGCCGGGGAAACGGCCTCTGCCTCGTGCGAAGATGAGACACGCAGCCTGGGCCTTCACAGGTCACGGGGGTGGGCTCTCAGCGTGGAGCCGACCTGCAGACGTGGAAGCCCAGTGGCCGCATTGATTTGGCAGTAATTGATCAGATGGCTCCCTGTGATAATTGACAATTATCCCTGATTACCAGACAGGGCCTTGGAATCAGTTGGAGAAAACGACCTGTATTATGGGATGTTGTACAGCGGCTGAACAAAGAGCAATCAATAGGCCTCAGAAAACAAGAAAGACAAAAGACTGCGGCGGCAGAGCCTGGCGCTGACGCTGGATTAGCAGGCGTTAACAGACGTCTGCAGACCACGATGACTCTGACGCAGCGCTCCAAGCTGCTCCAAAGAAACCATGGATATTCATGATACTGAAGGCCTATGTTCAGTTCTACGACTGCTCCTTACTTCTCGCGAGACAGCTCTACGAGATGCTTGCGTTGGAGAAATGCTATCATAAAGAAGGAAATCTGGTCCTTTGTTCGAGCTAGATCACCGTGAAATAATCCACCATACTCATCTGAGCGGTACGTCACGACAGAGCTCACCTTCCAAAGGAGTTACTCTTGGGGTCTGATGCAGAGGCATTTATCGAGTGTCTGTGTTGAGAGACGAGGAGATTGCAACTGTGGAAAAAGACGTTTTTGGTGCCGAGGAGGAGTGTCTAGAAACTGTCGGGAACAAACGTAAATGTTAAACATGTTGAATATTTATGTTCAAAAATCGTCGTGTGAGGAGAGGTGACTCCTCCTAACTTGAATTGTGACATGGAACGGAATGTACCCGCTTGTGGCGACTGAGAAACAAGGATGCAAAGGGGGGCATTTTTGCAAGCTTGTAATTCTGAGGAGTAAATCTCATTGGGCTCTGCTGCCTGGTCCTCTCCTTCAGGTGTCTGGGTAGCAGGTGACTTTTACCTTTGTAACCGTCCACCTTCAGGTCGCACGTTGTGTCGACAGTTGCTGCCATGTCTTGCCTTGGCTAGGAACACAAGCATCTCGATCTGTGGTGTGACAGAATTATCGTGTGTGTGTGTTGAGGTTAGCAGCGCGCACCATAGACACCAGACTTTAATCTTCATGCCATATTATACCATTCTAAATCCTTACAATTCGACAGAGTGATGTGAACGGATTGAAGATCAGGGTTTAGTTCATCGGGCAAAGGTCGCCCGCCCCATTTCCCACATTCACTGCTGGTATACAGTTGTGCATCACCCACTCGTGTTGCCGTCGGCGACATTATTCGCAACGTAATTCCGACAACTGTCGTACATCACATCACTAAAACATAAAACAGCAATAATGACTCCAGCAGAGGAGGGATCGGCGTGTTTGCTCGTTCTAAAGCGCTCAATTTGGCTGTAATGAGTGCAGACCCTGGTGTGTGTGTGTGTGTTTTATGTGGTGGAGTGTGAAGCTGCACGTCTATATTTCTCTGTTACGACGTGTCTGACCTCGTCAGAGGTCCTCTTGATTCAAACGGGCAGATGCAAGTCATCGCAGCTTAATAAATATGGCGGCCCTGGGGATTTGGGCTAAACAGTTCTATTAAGTTGGAAACATGTCAGCCAATATAAAAGCAGCTCGACCCCCAAGAAAGGTCAAGTGTGACACGCATGTTTACTCGGGGAAACAACCCGCGGCTGGAAGGTCTTGTTTTTATCGGATGTCTTCAAGCGCGAGAGAGTGTCTGGGTGCCAAATGCTTGTTTTCTTTTATGTGATTTTTGTGGAGTTTCACAACAACACAGGGAGGAGGGATGTCGTTCTCTTTTTTTCTCTGCATGACTGATAAACAATGTTAAAATGGGATAGTGAGGAAAACACAAACAGCAGATGAAGAGACGGGAGGAGAGATTGACAGACGGTGCAGTGGATGGATGGATGGATGGATGGATAATGGATGGATGGCTGGATGATGGATAATGGATTGGTGGATGGGTGGATGGATGATGGATGATGAATGGCTAATGGATGGATGATAACGGATGGATGGATGATGGATTGGTGGATGGGTGGATGGATGGGTGGCTGGATGGATGATGGATAATGGATGGATGGATGGGTGGATGGATGATGGATGATGAATGGCTAATGGATGGATGATAACGGATGGATGGACGGATGTATAATGGATGGATAACAGATGGATGATGGATGGATAGACGGACGTATGGATGAATGGACAAAAGTAAGGACAGATGAAGAGTCAAAAGTATGGATTGATGTATGGATGGATGAAAGGACAAAGTAAGAGTGAAAAGGACTGATGATGGATGGATGGATGATTGAAGATGAAAAGAACAGATGAAGATAGACAGTCAATCAATGATGAACGATATTAAAACAGGGAGTCAAGGATGGATGGATGGATGGATGACAGGACAGATCGAGAGTTAAGAGGACAGATTGACAGACAGACAGACGAACGAATGGATGGATGGATGGATGGATGATGGATGGGTGGATGGGTGGGTGGATGGATGGGTGGTAGGGTGGATGGATGGATGATGGATGGGTGGATGAATGGATGGAGGGATGAATGGTGGATGGATGGATGGATGGGTGGGTGGATGGATGGATGGATGGATGGGCCAACGAAGTGCAAGGCAGCTGCTAGAGCGAGCGGGATGAGAGAGTGCAGAAGGCCGGATGAAAGATGGGAAGAGTGACTGACTTGAGACCAAGTCAGACGCGAGGCCTGGACAGATGAGGCCATGGGCAGACGGATGTGGGAAGAGAGCGAAGACATCAGCGGGAGGATGCAGCCGCAGCCGTAACTAGCGTTGATGAAGTGTTTGCTTACGCAGTAATAATGAACTTCCATTACATTACTTTGTGTGATTACTTTCTTAATTGGCTGAATTATGCATCGATTGAATATCTAATAAGCAGCCTCACACATTAGACTCTCTTCGGAGGCGCAGCTTCAATTAAACACAGCAGAATAAATGGAGGGACGGACGTGTGGCGGTGATTTCCTGGGCGCTTACATCAGCTATTTATCAGAAAAGCGCAGAGAAATTCACTTTCTCCTCAGGAAAGCAAACCACAAGATGCCAATTACACTGGGCGCCTTGCTTCGCCGCCGCGGCTTTTTTTTCCCCCGGAATATTGACTCATAAATTTGTTGAGCGGGACTCATTGTAATAATATGCAAATACATTACTGCGCCATTTTTTAACTTTCAAACTCCCTGAAGATGATCTTAATTATAGAGCAGAGTGTTTTACACCGAGCGTGTGACGGAGGAGCGCGCGCACATGATTCTGGCTATCACGGAAGCAGAGCCGCGGCCCGCGGCAGCCCTGAAATACGGGATGAATATGGAAGTATCATAAAGATATCATACACACGGGGCCGTGACAGTAACTCAGGGAGTCCATCTCTCTCGCTCCCGTCCACCTGATTTAAATTGGATTTAGCGTCGCGGCCGCGTGTCATCCAACAGGATCTAATTAAAAAGCAGCGGCTCATTCTGTGAATTGATATCAAGTCTGAGTCCTCCTGCATCATCGTTTGCCCTCACTCACCGGCTGACACTCCACTTAAAGAGAAAAATGAACTCTATTTGTTTCATCAGCGGCAGCGGCGGACGCGCGGGAGCCTCCCCTCCGCGGCCTCTGTAATTCGCCTGATGGAAACAGTTGGAGTTGAGTGTGAAGTCAACCTGTGGCGGAGGCGGATTCAGATGGGTCAACGCTAGTCCGCCGTCCAAAGTGCTGGCGATGCTAGGTGAGACGGAAACGGATGGCGGCCAGCGGATGCTTCACAGAGCTCATGATAGTTTCCCTCTGTCATTATTTACGTCTGACTAGCTGCGTCATGTCAGCTACCTACAGAGACACTTTTAATGTCAGCCCCCTCCCCGCCCCGCCTCCCTCCCCTCGGCTCGGCTCGGCTATTGCTCTCCGCGCGTACAGTACTACCATTATTTCTCTGCTTCACTACCTTGAGGTGAGGCTCGCCTCCCATCAGCTCGAATCAAAGACAGATCCGTCGTCGTGTAGACCGCGGCCGAGCACTCGCGCGGCTGCCACCGGAGCGCTTTCTCCTTTGAATATTAAAATGGTGAGATGGTGATGTTAGAAGAGGTGTCAGAGAATGTTGGAGGAAGGCTTTCAAACACACTCGTTGTTTCGCAGAATAATTAGAACTCACTCAGACTCAGAAGTTTCCTGCCTCTCAGTGGAGAGACGCTGCTGACCCATGGACAGGACTCACACAAAGCCTAGCGGAACTCAGCTCATCTTTTAGCTTTCACTTTGAGTTTAAACTATTTCATCCCATCTTGTCTCATCAGTATTTACTTTAATAGCTTACTGTTCTCATGTTGCACTTATCTAGACTATATCTGCTGCATAATAGAACTGTGTATTTTCCCTATTAATAACAATAATATACATTTTATATTTTCTGTATTTCAAGTGTATTTCATTTCTCGTTATGTTGATTTTTCAGTTACTACAGTGTCTATGGTGTTGTTGCTTTCTCTTTAATATATTTCATGTCTGTATGCTGCCAAATCTACATTTCTTTTCATTTCCATTTAATCTATCCAGAATTACTGCAAACAATTGTTTGTCCTTGTTCTTCTGCGGCACATACCAAAACGGTTATAGACATAATAATGGCCTATATATTCTGCTACATGTAAACCAGCATCGCCCCATTTTAAATGAGAGCTACAATTCCCTCAGAATACCGGCGTGTCTTTAACGAAAAAAAAAAAAAAACACATAACATGGACATATTAAGAGACGGACCTGGTGAGGACGGTGTGAGAGAAACCCTGAATATAAATGAAAAGTGAAACCCAAGAGGACACATCGGTCCAGGTCCAAAACATCATGACAAACCCTCTGGTTGAGTCAAGTTTACACAAGGTATCTGTTGACGTTCCACATCTTCTGTCTAGTTCCTGAAACACCACTGTTTGATGGATTGAACATATGGTTTGTTTAGGTTCCCTCTTCTGTGATCTTCCTGTGTTCTGTGTACTTGAAGATGTTTCATTGTAGCAAACACAAATCCCCATACAGTTGTCAGATATGAATCTACTAAAATGTGCCTTTAATCCAGTCGTGGACAAAGTAGGGAGATCAGAGCAAAACTGACAAAGAATGTTTTATGGACACATCCTGACATTTAGAAAACAAAAAACCCATCTCTGCACATTTTCTCACCTTTTCTAATTGATGTATTAATGTAACTTATTAGATAATTTGGAAATAGCTCCCTAAATAGTAACTAATGAGTGTATTTCCCCTTTTTTTCTTCTTCATTAACGTATAGTTAAATTAAATTAGAGATATTTGAGGAGCAATATTTATGCTAATGTCACTCAAGACTCAAGTTCCCAAGATACACTTCAAAACACCGGTATTTGCGATTGATATTGAGACGTAAATGAATATAAACTATAGGACATTTAAGCATATGATGTCATGGCATGACTAATTTTGCCTTTTTTTTGTTTTACATTCCTTTAGTAACAAAATTTTAGACTAATGTTCTGTTGGTGTGACGGGCCCTCAGTAATGTGGCCCCTCAGGAAAGGCAAGTGCATAACTGAGGTGTGACGGAGGCTGGATACGTCCATCAGCCAAAGCTTCGCCTGCGAATGACTGGTCTTTGTCGGCATCAAGCCACATCACACAGTCTCTGACGGGCCAGGACCTGTCCAGGGTGTCCCCCAGCTCATGGCCCCGGTCGCTGGGAGAGGCTCATTACGCCATTACAACCGGCTAATAAGTCTTAGTGGAGGAAACCCGAACAGCTGCGTTTATGAATCCTCCTTCAACACACACAAATGTATTTCTCTGCAGTTACCCTGGAGCTCAATAAGATAACCATTTATCACCGTACGACTCATGAATCAAGTCACGCTGCAAGATCGATCATTGATTCACCTTATTCCCTTGTTTTTCCATCTGGGCCACATAATGATCATTAAACTGACCACAGCATGTCCGAAAATGGATTTATCATACGCTGGTCTGGGCCTGCGACGTCCTGAGAAGCCAGTCCTGAGGAAGCCACGGAGCCAGGGTAATTTGCTGCAGTGGCTGTGAAACAAACCCAAATCTCAGGACCTCCTGGCTCCAGTCCACCTCGTGAGTGCGCCTGAGCAGGGCTGCTTAGCCTCATCATGACCCGATGAGTGCTGGCTCTGGACGGCCCTTCTGTGTCCCAGCAGGAAGAGGGTGTCTTCTGAAGGTCACAAGAGCAGCACTGTGGTCTCTCCTGGAGGATAACAAGCTAGAGAGACCGTGTTCTCGCGCTCCAACACCACCTGAGGAAAGCCCAGGTACAAGACAGCTGCAGCAGCAGGACACCATCACTTGACCCCATAATATAACGCAAGGTTTTGACTCAGGTAACTGACATACTAAAAGAAAATAACGGGATGGAACAGTTGAAATAAGGTGACAGTGTTATGAAAGAGAGAAAAGCGCCGCACAGTAGACTCACAGCATCATAGCTACGTCAGCAACATCTCAAGACCACATTTTCACAGCAGGGTTCTTCCCAGAATTTGTCAGATGTTTGAGGGGGGTGGTGGGAAACGGATGGTTGTTCACCTTTCCTGGTCCCCCTGAAGGGTCTACCTTACGAGGCAGGGTCTTGGTCGTCAGACGGTGAGGGAGAGCTGACATTGCCAGTCACACTCTACTTGTTGACTGCAGAAGGGGGTCAGAATCCCACCCCTTATGCTGCAAAAGCACTGGAGAGAACCCTTCAGGGTCTCAGCCTTAGTCCTGCTGGATTGTTTGTGTGAAGACCATTTAGAACCACAGCCGCAGTACTCTTCCGTTTGTTGACTTCCTCTGGTATCACACGTTCTTTCTTCTCCATTTCTTCTCCGTTGGTTCACCAAACCAAGTGAGATGATCAGCACCGAGGCAAGAAGTTGCAGGAACGTTGGAGCTGTCATTTCCAAAACGTTGTCTCCAACACTGGACATGCAGGAAACAAAACACAGCACAGCAGCCAATGACACGCTGTCTTCACGAGTGACGTCATGGAGTGTCGTCCCAGTTCTTATGGGCCTCAATCCCTTCACTTCATAGTGGAGGGCGCTTTATAGTGGAGGGCACTCAAAACCAAGTGTTAGTGTTGGGGGAGAAATGGGACACAGCCAAAGTCTAGGTCTAGGTCAACTCAGGTCCAGGTCTTGACTCGAGTTTGTCAAGATCTTCTTCTGAAGACAAAGATCAGCGGGAGGAAAGCGGAGAGTGCGGAGGAAACCCACACAGGCATTGGCAGCATTCAAGCTCCACCACAGAGCACGTCCTTGACGGAAACGTGTCATGTGATTTCAGGGTCCATCTGAAGACAATAACTTGCATCGCTGTGTATTTTTGACATCCATTGACCCAGCTAGTGAAAGTATCATTTCCACAACAAACCAAAACACAACCCTCCGAAACATGCTCGTCTCCAGTGCTTCTGATAGAAGGCTATTATCAACCGCAGTCAAAACCAAGATGAGAAACGCAGCATTTTGTGGGGCAATTCTCGTGGAGCCTGTGTACACAATTGAAAAAATAAAGAACACATTTCCCCCGCGGGAATTTGCCTCCAACCACAGCGTGTGACAGCATTGCCCCGTGTTATGGCCGTCCTAATGGACAATGTAGCATTAATTCAGCCTCAGATGAACAGGCAGGGCGGCCGAATCACAAATGAGGAGGAGGAGGAGGAGGCCCTAGGTGTATGAATTATGCATATTACATTACCATAACCATGCAATATACCCCGCGACAAAAGAGCGCTTCGGAAATTGGGCCCGGACCGAGATATTGGACAATATTCGGCATGGTTCTTGGCCACTTCAGACGTGGAATTCTAGTTAGCTCCTCAACAACAGCAAATGAGATTTGTGAGTTCACATCCAGTCTGGAGGCCAGTGTAAACAAGTCGGGGATAATTGAAAGGAAGCTTCGCTGACTACTTTCCCCGCAGAGCCATCATTCAGGTGGACGGGAATTTGGTGAAGCACCAGGCCTATTTTTCCTCACTCCGTTGATTTTGTTCTTGTCCATATCAAAGGTAGAGCTATGAAATGGAGCTATATGTTTCGGCGGGAATTGATAGTCATGAAAAGTCAGGAATTATTATTTGAAATAATACTTTCAAATAACTATTTTATTATTTAATAGTTTCAAATAATAGTAGTTTCAAAAAACGACGAAAATGTCCTGAAGGTGAACGCTTGTTCACCTTCAAGGTTTCAAATAATAGTTTTATGTGAAACTAGTAATAGTTTCATGTAATATGAGTCGACTGGAATAATAGGAGTACACTATTTAACGCCCATAAAGTTAAATAGGAGTTAAATAGAGAACTCCTATTTAACTTTATGGGAGTTAAATAGTTCACCGAAGGGAGAGTAACTTCAAGTTATTTTATTTTTCCCCCATCATCAAAGGTGATTCCAGTTGTTTTATGTGTTATAATTTATCAGTGTGAATTGTATATATAAACCGGCGTATTCATTAGACACTCTGGAACTATGGACTCAAACACGCTGGCAGAGCGGTGCAGCCAATTAAAGTGGATTTGGGCTGAAGCTGAATGGAACACTGGTTAATCTCAAATTTATTTTGGATATGATATGAATTTTTCATACTTGGCATGTGAGCCTATAATAAGATATGTATCATAAATATTGAAATTGTAAGAGGAGATAATGCCAGGCTGCAGGGAGAGACGCAGAACAGAGTGGGTGTCTGAAGGTGTTGTGGCGGTGGGGTGCGGGACCCCCTCAGAGGTCGGGGCAGACGCCATCATCAGCCGCTGAAATATCATCAGGCAGTAGCATGTCATTCAGATTTTAAAATGTTTTCAATGCTAAAGCGTTGACTCGTCCCTCTCAACCGTGAATGAGCGGCGGAGCAAGTGTCGGCTCGGAGCAGGAGACAGTGGAGGGCCGGCACTGTGTAAAACAGCATGTGGCGTCGGTAACGGCTTCTGTTCAAGCCTTGTAATCATTACCTGGCATCTTATTGCCGGTGTGGCTCTTAAAGCTCTTGTCTAGAGGAGAGAGCGGATCTTTTATTAAAACTTTCGATGAGCGCCCCCCTCTGCCGGGGGGCGGAGGAGGAGTGGGACAAATTAGTGTTGACAGTAGACACTTAAAGCAGGAAAATCACAGGCCCACTGGGAGGTGGGAGCCACATGGGGCTCCTGTCTGTGTAAAGAACACTCCAGATTTCACTTGAGATGCAGTCACCTTTTAACAGGGCAGGGGGGTGTCAAAAGACCCTCTTGAATGAGCCAATAAAGCCACTAAAAAGGGGAGGATTAACCAGCTGATAGCAAGGACGGCGGCTTGTTGTGAGCGCGCGCGCCTCCCCCTTTCTCTGGAAAACAGGCTAAGCGGAACATTTCCTTTTCATGCTGCTACAATGTGTTTAACAGGCTTAGTAGCTCATTGTGTTCCCGGACATGACGACTGATTCAAATCTTCATTTGTAAGCGATTTGCTTCCCCCTGACCGGAACGTTTAAACCTAAAGGAGCCCCGTAACGTTTTCATATCGCGGTCGCTCTGCCGTTGCTTTTATTGCCCATTTGTCAAGGAGCGCCGCGGTTTAGAGTGAGGCGACACAACATGAAACAGTAATTACCAGGCATCAGGGGCGTTCAATCTCCGCTTAATTTCCCAGCAGCTGTGATGGAGAAGCCTTCATCCAATTAAAGTGTCAAAATACGACCCAACAATGTCAGAGCCCGCTCACATTCCCATAAATATAAAACACCAGACACGGCCTTCTGCGGACGGGTGCGGGGGGGCGGTGGGAGGGGGGCGCGACTCAAGTGTTGCTGGGACTCGGGAAAGTTTGAGCTCTGACGTGAGGCGAAGGCTGGTGTCACCGCACGCTGCCACAGCGTGATGCAGGCAAGCCAGGCACAGTGAGCTCCACCACACCATCAGCGGCATCTATTAGATGAGTCTCATTTGTGTCTCTGGAGCGGCAAATTCTCACGAGGTAAATGATGTGTGATTTTTTTCCTCATTAATGAAACTTGATGCCATCATTAGCGGCTAATTCACTGGGTAATATCCAAGCTCAAGAACTTTCTGTCATGCACCAAGTGCTTGTAAACACGAGCCATGTCAGCCCGGGAGGACGTGCGCCGCGTCTCTGCAGTCATCTGCTAACAGCCCAAATTAACTGGAGGAGGGGAGGGAGGCTGGGAGTGTGTTCAAGTAGTCTGCAGCCGGTCATCTGGCTGATGTGCGGCAACACCAGTGCTTAGATGGAAGCACGACAACCTCCCCGTCATGATTAGGGCTCACTGATCGTGGACACACTCTCACAGGCAGCGCTAATGCTACGAGCCGCCATCAGTTAGGGACCATCAACAAACTCTAAAGAGTCAACGTATTAGTGGAATCTTCAGTACAACATTTAAGCCTTATGAATGTATTGTCTGTATGAATATGCACGTTAAAGATGAACCTAACAAATTTACCGACTCCTATCTGAGTTGACAGACCTCAGCAGCTTTATTTGGCCTGCTCCAAAGGCGTAAGCATTATGTGCATGTAATTCTGCAGAGCGTCAGACAGTCAGTGTTCCGAGCCATCAGGGAGTCAGTTGCTGGCAGAAGGTTAAGCTATAAACGTTTGTTTCTCCAACATGTTTTCAATAAAGCTTGGAGCGAAGCGTCGCCTACTTGTTCCTCCCTTCATCACAGTCTGGTCTGGAGACTTCAGTAATTCCTGTGTTCACTCACAGTCAACATCATTTTGGTTAATTGCATTTATGCCCGTTAGGAGACGGGAGATGAGTCTTTAAACAAGACGATATCAGAACTTAAGCAGTGGCTGCCAGAGGGTAACTGCCTTGTACATTATAGAAAGGAGCCTAAGGAGTGCTTCCGTCGCTCCTACCTGCCCACTGCTGTCTGGGGCTGTAATAGCTGGGTCTGATGGCGCTCACTGTGTATGTATCACGTGTATTTCTATTGTTATTACAATGTTTTGGAGTTTTAATATTTTGTTCAGGTAAAACTGATTTATTTGTCTGATGTTTTTTATTATTACCATTATTTTTACAATGTTTTTATATTGTAAATTCCAGACTTAAAGCAACTTACTTTTGCCTCATGGTCTGAATCCTGGGCCTTATACGACGACATGGCTCAGACATGTATTTTTATAGGCAAACAAGCTTCATGCGGCCAAAATATTGAGAACCAATGACCTCACAGTGTATTTTTTAATCTTCAAGTGCTCCAAACGTCGCGTTTTGAGCACTGTAATGTGAATCAAATATGTGACAAGATGAAATATCCTGGCAGCTTGATTCAAGTTTGGATCATCCCCAAGTTTGTTTCATGAATCAGACCAATTTAGATGTGATCCCTGTAAGTGTACAAGTAATTTTCTATGCCATAAACAGCACCGCTGCATCCGCATCTTATATTCTGGTACGGTATGGAATGTACAGTATGTAGTTTGTTAATGTCTTCAATTATGCAGTTGTGCTTTTGCAGTACATGCTACTGTTGTATCTTTGATGTTTTAAATTTCTTCAATGTTTTTACTGTTGGTGCTGTTGAATTCTCTTACTGTAATAAAGGTCATCCGATCTAATCCATACAAATGAATCTTCACTGAAGGAAGTCAGGAGGGTTTTCAGCAGCTCTTCAGGCGGTCCGAGTCCAACTCAGGTTGTTTGTTTGGGTTCAACAAGAAACTAGTTGTGAGTATTGAGTGGATTTATTCCTGCTCATTTTGGAGGTATTAGCACTTTGAATTTTAAATTTCTAGGCTCTCTCAACAACTTCTTATTGGGAAGTTAATATTCTCCGTGTGGAGCTGGGAAGTGTGTGATGAATTTAGGCAGCTGGAATGTGCATCTGATTTATTACGGTGGAAGGTGAGGCTGAAAATATTGAAGGATTTCTCTTTAATCAGATCTCTTAGGAGTCCAAGGAGTGGACCAATACCCCGATGAGTTGCCGTTTGTCGGAGCCAGAGACATTAGATTGGCTGCACGCTGCTTCAGATATCGCCTCAGTCGGAGGGAATTGGGCAGGATTTGGTTAAATCTGGCTCTTTTACATCTCTGAAAGTTCATTTCTCTTCATCCATTAGCTGTGAGCGAACACCGGCCGTCATTAATGCGTGTTCTCATTTAGGAATCCTCCAGCTCGTGAGCTGTTGATCTGAGCCCAAATTCGGCTGGTACGGATGACCAATCACAGAGGAGCCCGCGCCTCGGAGCGAAGCCACAAATGGATCCTTCGCAGCATTGTAAATCAGGACCTCAAAGGGTATTACTTAGCCTCAAGCAAAGAGAGCTTGTTTATCAAATGGCTTCGCTGCACAAAAAAAAAATAGGGCAACTTTGGCCGTGCTGATGAAGACTGGTGGCTTCATCGCAAGTTTAATGCGCTCCAGAATACAAAGGTAAGTATGAGATTTAGACCCTGATTTTCAGTTGGTTTATGTAAAAGAGGAGGAAGAAGGTAGCTATGATTGTTGCCCCTCCAGCCTGAGGGTGCTGGCGCTTCAGGTGGGTCGAATGTGGCGGCATGAGTGTGGAACAGTGCTGCCCACTGCCTTATTACTATTAGTCTGCGTAGGACCTATGACCAGGTAGATGTCTGATCGCAGCGTTAAATATTGGACTTAACATGGTTATCATTGTTCAAAAAAAACAACTGGGTTGCATGGGTGACGTTGAGCAGGGTGTCAGACTGATCCACAAAAGGGCCACAGTGGGTGCAAGCAGATGAAGGTTAACCAACAGGTGTCAGCTGAGACCAACTGCACCAGACTGAAGATCAACTGACCACAGTGTGAAGACACTTGATTGGTGAGAAGGTGTCCTCTTTTTTGTTGGTCCTTTGAGGACCACTGGGACACCCCTGTCCTACGGGTCCTCCGCTTTGAAAAGCTCAGTGTATTTAGCAGGAAACGCCAACAGAAGCTACAAAGATCCAACGCCGCACAGCTAGTTCTTGTTAGAAAATTAAATTCAAATATGAAACGTTTCAAGTGGCCGCTCTGTTGAGCGTGTTCCTCGACTTCTCCGCGATTTTTGGGCAGAGACGTGTGATTTATTCAAGCAGCCACTGTGTCTGTAAAGCAGGGGTGGCAACCTTTGACTATCTCAAGATTCACCTTTTAGGGCCAGGGTTTGATTCGAAATCGCTTTTTCGATTCCGAAAGATTTTATTCATAATCATTTTTGATCATGGCCTAATATACTGGTGACCATTCCTTTAAAACTTATCAAGCACTACGGGAAACCCTGAAGCCACACTGGACCAACTATGGCTGGCAGACTTTGGCTAGAGTGACAGCGTTCACAATCCCATCTGACTGTTGTTCGCTAGCCATCTTCCAGAGAGGCTAGCTTCAGGGCAGCCGCTTGGATCTCCATGCACGGCGGACGTGCTGCATGCAGGGGAGGAGTGGTATGTTTGTAAACGGTGCATCTAACATTGTGAAATTATCCTGCATTATGCAGACAGACATCAGTTAGTGTTCAGTCAAGACAATGACACAGTGCAAGGTCACCTGGATTGAAGAAATAAAGGTATTGAGGTTTCGGACCACGGCCACTAACTTGCATCTACGATGATAGAAGGTACAGAAGGCACAAGAAAAAGTGCACCATGGTCTCCACCCGTGAAAAATGAAGGTGAACTGTTAATGACATGAGCGAGTATTTGACGATGCTGAATCTAGGTGCAACAAGTTCCTTGCATTATGTTTAATCTGTATATTTGCATGTTACTCTGTATGTATCAGTATATTAATCTGTAAATAACAAATCACAAAAAGTTTGGCTGCGAGCTGAGCGTTGCCTCCAGCTGGATCGATCTCTGCTCCTCCATGCTGAGACGCTGCAGCAGCGTGATGCCGGACGGCTTGAAAACAATGTGGTTTAAGAGAAAAACCAAACTCCCGTTGATCATTTTCACAAAGAGTTCATTACGATCTCATCTGCTATTAAAAGCAACAATAACAAGCTCTAACTGACTGAATTCATTTGCCACCAGCGATAGCCGTCGCAGCCTTTACATGTCAGTTCCAGTCCAGGTTCCGGTTCTCAAGGCTGCAGCTCCGCATCAAGGAAATATTCTGACGTTTTATTTTGTTCCCTGATATATTGTTTGGGGATGTGGCAGCGCTAAACCCCAGGTGATAAATCAAACACGCAGAGGCTGCCTCTGATAACTCAATAAGCACCTGGACTCCTCCTAACATGTCACACCTGCGCCGGTTCCTATACGGTTCTCCTGCCGGAGCCTCGCAGGGGGACTCAATCCACCTGTCTGGTGGGTTTGCGAAGCTTAGCAGCTGGGAGAGGAACATTATGCATGCTTAATTAGGGACATCAGGAACCATGGGAAGACACTGGCCGTCTTCTATACATGTTCCTGCGTGAAGCTCACTGTAGCAACATCCGCGCAGCACAATATGAAGCGCATCTGATTTAATGAGCGTAAATAACAGGAGGCCAGCAAAGGGGGCGCTTCATTGGTCAATATTATCGCATGCCGTCTATCCAATCAATGTCGCGTCTTCTTAGGAGTCATTACCAAGTGGAATAAATTGGTGTTTGTTTAGTGAAATAATAAAGTAATGATTCTCAAAACCCAGAGGTGTTTGTTAATGTGAAAAGACGGGGTGACAATCAATGCATTGACTTGTGGGCTTTGCTCTATTTTTTTCACGCAGAATATATAATAAAGGATCAGGGCAGTTTACTGCCATCATACCAGCTTAGTTTATTTCACTTATTCCATTTATGTTTTACATGTCAAAATAATGCATTAGAGTAATATGAATCTTAAAATTAATAATATCATAAGTCGTCACCACAGGGACAATGAGCACTAGCAGAACCTTTATTAATCCTATTCCGACCAACTGAATGTCGAAAAAACATTCAATTTTTTAACATTCTTTGGGTCAGAATAGGATTAATAAATAGCTTTTTGAGTGTAACAAGGACAGAGAGAAAAATCTCTCACATTTGTCACAGTCGAACAGTACACAGGGTAAAATTTCAGAACATTTCTAGCGTAGTAATAGCATAGTAAGCTAATGTAGCATTAGCTTTACACCAGCAGTTGGTACTAAAAATAAAAAATAAATAAAAACGCGGCTCGTCTACAGCCTTCCAGCTCCAGCAGCTCTCAAGTATTAGCATGCAGTGAGAATAAAATGAATATATTTCCTTCAGCCGGGACGCGATTCCCCGCGCGATCTGTTAGCGTTTGGCGACGGACGTGACTTGGGGCTGGGATTTGATTCCCTGCTGAAAACAAATGACGACAGTCTGTCTAAAAAGGCAGTTCAGAGACGAGGCGAGACTCCAGTTACGTTTTGGGGGTGTTTTATGAAGCCAATCTCCGACCCAGTGTGAGGGTGCCTCTGATAAGGCCGGGGCCTGATGTTTATCGCCGACTTTGAGTCATATAAGCAATTCTGATATGAGGTTCTGCGATGGCTCCGGAGGCCATAAAGACTACAGCAGAGCGAGCAGCGGCCAGGCGGCTTGAGAACTCAGGGCGGCGTCCTTCAGTAATTATGCTATTCATGAAAAGATGAAATGGAGTGCAGACTAGAGCTGTAGCCTGAGGAAAAATCAACAGCTCCACGTTACGCACTGACCGCTGCCTATCTTGAGGATATGGCCGACATACCAAAACTTTGCTCTGGCGTTACTCCCCCCTCATCTGTTGGGAGTGAGGGAATGAAGTGCATGGATTGCTTGTGATTATTAACTCGACTGAGATAAGCCCTCTCCTTATTATGCAGATTACTGAGGCTCTCCGCTCCAGCATATTGTACAGATGCAAGAGAGCAGCTGCTCTTACAGATGGCGGCTACACAGATCTATCATTATGCCTCCATTGTCTCCACTTCAATTGTTTGGGGGACAACAGAACTGCATCAAAGAGGAATCCGACTGCAGTGAATTAAGAAAGGGAAACGAAAACAATCAAGTAAATTTATACACTGGAGGCCGCCGAACGGAGAGGAGCGTAAAGCTGGAGCTACCCCTCATATACGAGCATGGAGTCGCGCAGTCATGTATACTGCATGCAAATCTGTTGGAAGCAGCACTGTGCACCAGGCATATGTCGCCTCTCTAGTATTTACAAATGAATAATAATGTAGTTGGAATGAGGATTTTAGGGTGTTTTTGGGCTGTTAACCGAGTATAAACCAGAAAAGCTTTTGAAAATATAACTAAAAAAAAATTTTTTTTAATTACATTTATTACAGTTTTTTAACCCCTTATTTTCTTATCCATATTAAGAGGTTGAAAACTCTTTATTTTCTTTTGGGGGGTGGTGTAATTTTATTCAGTGGTTTGTGTTACACGCCCCTATGGTTTAACAACAAAAATGCAGACAGAAATTTCAAATCTAATACATATGGAATTGAGTAGACTTGCTAACACAAAAGGCAGACAGACACTCAGAAGATACGAAGGAAAAACCCTGACTAATAATGAATTCCACGACACAACCCTCGGCAAGGACAGAACATGCCGCCAACAGCAAGTTTGCCCTTAAGGGGAACCTCTGGCTGCTTCCCGCTGAGCAGACCTGAGATCAGGACACTGGTAGGTGCTCTGATCAAACACGACATTACACTAGAGGGAATTACACGCCCACATTATAGCAGAGAAGGTCACGCCGAGCGCTATGTCATGACAGAAGTCTTCACAGAGAGCATGGATAACGCTGCTTTGAGAGGAATAGGTCGTCCACCAGGCAGCGCGTTACACAACGACAGAGAAATATAAATGGTGTAATGAACTCACTGATTCTAGACGCGTCCCTTACAGAGGTGGAACAAAGTTCTGGGACACCAGATGCTTCCTACTGTGTGCTATTGGCAGGACTGCTAAATATTAATGTGATGTCAGGCGCGCACACAGACATTGTGGGAGGCTGGAGAAGGCAGGAAAAGAAACTGACTTTTTAAATTGTTGTTAAAAAAATAAAAACTAATAATAATAATAATAATGAGGCCTATTTTGCATGCAATTTTCCAGTGACAAAGTGGTCTGAGCACATGGCTTTCAAACGTAACATTGAAATTCAATAACAAGGACACTTTATGTTGTTGACTATGTTGTGCCTTATGTTCCGGGTGTCCAGTACTATTGTGAGCCTAGAGTGTTGCCGTAGTTTGCCAGAGCGCAACAAAACATAGCTACACTTCAAATGACACCTCTTTAATCCATTCCATACGGCCATCGAGCGTTTGTAAGTATGTGTTCGTGTTGTGTAACTGTGTAGAGAATGTCTATTTTATTTTTTGAATCTTGTTTCATTTTGTTCGCTAATCCACGCGTGTTAGCATTAGCACGGTTATGGGATTCTCCCTTAACTATGCATTAAGCTAGAGGAATGTGTAAATATATGTATATTACGCGGAACACTGATATACACTTGTATGTCTAGTTTTGCAGATAACTTCATCATGATTTGAAGACGTACTTCACAGCCAAATAATACATTGGACAAGTTTCCAAAATGTCCCAATAAAATGGGTGTAGCCTGTCTGATGCTGCAGGTTTGACTGCTGCTCTGCGCTGAATGCAGAGTGGGAGGGAGAGAGCGCCACCGTGCTCAGCTACCAAACAAGGTGTCTCTCACGCGCTTGCGCATATCGAACAGGTGCATTCATCAATAAACCTCGGCCTGCAGTGGCGTAGTGTCAAGTGATCGTGGGGGATCTTAAGAACACTTTCCAGTCAGTGTGGAGTCACTACCCACTAGTAGTGCACACTAGTTTTATTGTGTGAACGTCAGAGCTCACGGCAGACTCATTTGTTGACTATCAAAGAACAAACCAATATTCTCACGGCGCCCAAAACTAGAGGCATTTGTTAATGTTTGCAGCTGCGCCGCTTCAAGTTGGTCAGTAAAATACACAACTTTATAAGGCTTTTTTTGTTGTATATACGACTCATTGTATCAGTTACAATAACATAATAAATGTAACTGAAAATACCACAAGTTGAGAGGTTTTCTAAGCTATATTAGGTGAGATTATGTAATTAGACCATAATGACTTATGTGCGCTGTTTTATTGTGTCCAATCATATTCTCACATCTTGGCGTTTGCTTGCCAGTTCCACATCAGAAATCAAAGTGTTGCAGACACGTTCCTCACACGGTGTGTTGCGTCACAGTAATACACGGCTAATACTCATTGAGAAACCACATTCTGGCACAAGCACGTCTCAACATGAATGACCCGGCTCCACTCAACAGTCAAACAAACAATTGTGGGGGGCCGGCGTGTCATGGCTGGCTAGATTGAGCTCCTGTCAGGGCACAAAGCTCCCCTCAGAAGTCCAGGATGGCCTGCCTGTTGTTAGAAGCCCATCCACATGGGGCCACGCGAGATTGGAAGGCCCAGAGGGAGGCGCTCCACCAGTCACTGGGGCATTGTTAGCGCCTCCAAAATGGCCAGAGAAGAATGACTGATTATGCAACCACAGCCAGGGTTACTAATAGGAATTCTATTTGAATTTCTAGCAGAACAGATGTTTGCTGGGCGCAGCCATGAAGTGCGCCGACACAGTTATGCTAATTCGCCAGTGTTTCCCTTCAACTTAGCTGGGAGTCATTAGAGCACACAACTGGCTGGGATGCCTCTGTCAAACCAATAATTGGCCATTATTGATATTAATTAACATTTCTGCTCTCCGTGTCCTCGCTGACCCGCGATCTGTTGGTAAATCAACTTACCGAGTCCTATTAGGGCAATAAAAAGCTCCAGACTCAGCGGTAGCTGCCAGCCATTTATCAGCACCAACATCAAGCCAATTAGGAGCAGGCGCAGACACTCGTCCGCACTCTCCTGACCACTTTTGATCTCCATTATAAATTGCTAATGGGGCAGATACTGGGAAGCCATGGAGGAGGTCGGGGGGGGTCACCATTGCTCACTCCCACACGTGATGACAGGTGAAAGGGAGCGGCGTCATCAGTGTGTTTCTACCGCGCCCTGTTTTCTCCCATCCTCTCTTTCTCCTCTGCAGGAGTCAGGACCGCGCTTGTTGATAGTTCCAGTAACAGTAATAGCTTTTGTTCTGGCCTCCATCATGGAGCAATAAGCATCGGAAACGCCGCGTCGCACGGCTTTATGGGCTCAGATCAAGAAATCCTAATAGGTGTATATTGACCTTTTCTTCCACAGGAGTCCGGGGGGACTGACGCTTGCCAGAAAATATATCAAAAAGGCTATCAACAACGGTCGGTTCTGGGGTGTAAAATCGATCGGGAGCCGCGGACGGCTTGAGTTTTCACACACTGCTTTCGTCATTTAAAAAGACAGTACGCCCTGCAGGACCCAGCAGCGTCTGCTTTATGTTTGAGGAGACAAATATCGGTAATAACCTTATTTATTTGGACAAAACGCCAGTGAAGCACCTCCTGTGTCCGAGCGCTAAAAGATGTGATGTCCAGGAGCAGATTAGAGAAGAATTACAGTTGTGCTTCTTGTGTTGTTCACTGTATCTAGACGCAACTGACCCCCACTCAAAACCCCACCTTGCTGTGGTGAGGGGCTGAGCGTGTCCGCAGCAGAGTGAGAGAGTGAATCAGGTGAGACGTGCACATCATCCAGTTTCACCTGGTCGTTCTGGATACATTTCAAAACAACCCCCTGACAGGCATCTAATGGTCCGCCATCATAGTCAAGAGTCACAAAAATAAAAGCTATTGTCAACAATGTCCACAATTTGACTTTGGCCAAGGCCATATTGATGGTTTGTCTTGCGATTTTTCAAAACGAAAATAAGCGTGCCGCAGCTTAAAATAGGCTGGAGACATGTTCCAATGAGGTCTCCCATGGTGAGCAGGTCTAGGATTCCAAGGGTGAATGTGGTCAGCCGCCTCTCAAACCCTCACTGTAAGGCCTCAGCTAACCCAACACATGCTAGTCAGAATTAAAACAACCGTACTGGAGCAGTTGCTGGTTCCACAGAAGCCGAGGGGCACTTCGTGACTGGACCAAGGACAACAGAAAGGAAGCGAAAGGAGAAGAATTACCAGGCAGATGTGAGCGTTTGGACCACGGCAGGAAAAGGAAAGAAGTTGGCGAAGGCTGACTTGGTGCTAGGAATTACTTGCGTTTCATGGTACAAATTGAAGTCTAGAAAAATAGTTTTGGTCGAAGTTGAAACCGTCTGTTGTCTGGCAACACAGTACGAAGTGAATGAAATTTTCCCCCGGTACTGTGCAGCTGTAATGACAGGGACAGCGATGACTTATCATACACCATATACCGCCAAACACAATCTCCACGATGACAATTCTGCATCGCACAATACATTTGATAAACACGTGACACACTCGCTGCATTGGACCTGCACACGTGAACATGACGAGACCGTGACGGCGCAGCGCTCTCCAGCTCTGCAGCGTTTGACAGCCAACACCAGCGTGTGACAGTTGTAGACAGTGTGGTGGACTTTGGTTCACCACGGTAGTATGAAAGTGATTTTTAATCCAGGGAACCTTTGACCATGACACTGGTCGACTCTGAGTCTCTGGATCCCTGTTTCTTTGATGAGATGGAGTGGTCCTCATAGGTGAAAACAGTTGGATATTGGACGGAGCTCTGCTCCGGTATCGGCGGTGGTGTCCTCTTCTGTGTCCCCATTAGGGCTCACTGATCGTGGACACACTCTCACAGGCAGCGCTAATGCTATGAGCCGCCATCAGTTAGGGACCATCAACAAATTCTAAAGCCTCAAACTATGAGTGACATCTTCAATAAGGCCATGGAAAACAAGCATTTTAGGAGAGAGAATTGTGAGAAGCTTTTTCATCCCCTCCCTCAAGGACTGACAGTTTGCATCATGATTTGGAGAATAGAATATGACTAAATGATCATTTCCTCACCTGATTTCTAATGTTTCTTCAGTAGCATCTAGGACATGTGTCCAGACTGCTCCATAGTTCAAGTCAACTGTTCAGAGACATGAGATACAGCAGACAGACGGCTCCATTTAACCCCTAAATAAAGCTGGCAGAGCAGTCTGTCAGACACCAGCAGCTTCTACCAGAGACCTGAAACATTGAGTTTCTCATCTGTGCACTTGGTTCACTGTTCAATTGAGACATCAACAAACCATGATGTTGGAGACAAACTCCACTGATAAGTTCCATCATGAAACCAACGCATGGAAGAGAATGAACATGGATTTATCCTGATAATTATTGCCAAAATTACAACATTTAACGTGATCATCTCGCGCATTCCTACTGTATATAAAGAAAATCTTTGAGGTTTCAGATGAATCTGGGTGGTTCACCAGCAGCATGTCCTGCTCCCTGAGACGCTGGAAATGAATGACTCCCTCCAACAGAAGGGCTCGGCTGAATGAAAGATGGCCAGCTGAAGCAAGTCGCCTAACATAACCTACGCAAATGACAAGGTATGTTAGTGCTGCCTCAGTCCAGGCTGGGCGCCAAGAGCCCGGCTTCATGACAAGAGGCGTCGCGGCCCCTGAAATGAGCGCCGCTTAATAGCCTGGATTCAAGTCTAAAGGCTTCCTCCCTGGTGCATTACTCCCAGAACCTCATTACAAGTTTCATCATCAATCATGAGCATTATTTATACAGTGAAATGAATTTCTAATTAATAACTGATGAGCATTATGGCCTTAAGGACTGTGAAGCTATTAATTACACTCGGCAACAGGGAAGATGCGGCTAAAAGGCGCATCAGCAGAGCAAGTCCGCCAAGGCTGCGCGGCTCCCGAGAGCGCCAATAGCTTTCATGTGATGTGTGCCTCTTTTTCACTATTAATATTAATGTCAGGAACTTTGCTCCTTTAAACTTTCATTAAAAACTCACCAAAACACCAACAATACGCTGAAGGTAGTTTGACATTTTTCCTTCCACATAAACAGTTCCTTCAATGTGAATTTCATTGATTCATACTTTCAGTGGATTCAAGGTTTTTATTCCACAAATCATTTTTCAACTAATGTTGGTTTATTTTTCGTTTCGCTCCACTACATGAAGGAAAGAAGGGAGTGACAGTCATGGACACGACAGTGGGATCTGGACACTGCGGGGCCCCAGAAAGAGCTGAATTATTATGGACAAAAAGAAACCAAGAGTACGTGGCTGTAATATTTTCATTTGGCAAATGGAAGTCAGTCAAGCAGCACTTTCATTTAACTTACAATTCAGCACATTCATGTCATTCATATCCAAAACAATGAAATGTACGTAGACGGAAAAGACGGATGGGGTCATGCATGGTTGTTTTCCCCATTAGGAGGAGAGGGAACAAATGCCCCTGACATGAAGGTAGTACCGAGTTCCGAGCCAAGATTTGACTTCAAACACGTGTGACCTGCTGTCAGCTTAACAAGAGGGAAGGAGAAAGAAATAATCTTCATGTTCCAAACAAACAACTCATTAAAGGTGCTTTGGTTGATCTGCAGCACAGGGACGCGCGAGAGAGCAGGACCACCAAGTGGGAAGAAGCTTGGTTCACCGCACGTTTGAGCGTCATCGTTCGCCATCAATACCTGTTAGCGCTCCCTAAATGAATTCCTGATTTTTCAGCAGTGACGTTTATGCATATTGATATTCTTTTCTGCAATTAAAAGCCACAATCAATCATGACATTATTGAGCGTAATTGGAAAATCAGCTTGTTCTTGAAGTGCCATGAACGTGGCTCACAGTGAAGCTAAAAATATAGTCTATTAAGAGGTTCTATTTTTCACTATTTCCGTTCAAGTGTTGAATTTTTATTCCCCAATATTGACTTTATAAGAAACAACGTGGTGAATTCATCAAGTCGACACACATTTCTACGGTGTTACGCTTTGAATACAAATCCATTGCAGCTGAGGAAGCTAGTTTTTCCCCTGCCATTCATTTAGCATGTTTGCCCACCTTTGTACGTCCTCCTCCTGGTGGCTCTCATCAGGTAGTGGTCCGGGCCTCTGCTGAAACAAAAATGTTGATCTCAGTTTGGATCAGCAAACAGTCTTCAGAGCGCATTTAATGGAAATTAATGCTTCACTTTTGGGCTCTGTGCACATGGCAAATAATAAGATAGCCTTATGATTGAAATATAGAAATAAAGAACATGTTTTCATGATAACAAATGCACTTTTGTGATGAGCTTTGTTTTCTTTTTCCACGAAATGAAATAAAAAACAACTGCCATCTCAGCAACGTTAGCTTCCTGTTAGCTATGGCTAGCCTAAAGACGAGTAGTGGATTTTTGGACAAGAGAACCGAGGTACCACTGATATCTGCGATTACAAGTAAACGTAAGTATCTGCTTTAAATAAGAGATATCAACACCAGAGGGGCCAATAATGTTCAGAATGTTCTGCCGACAGCATGTTGTCGATCCTCTGAGGTGATTCTAAAGAATGTGCTGGACAGTTTCTCTTCTGCTTGGTTGTTGGAGTAAACCAGTGCTTCTCAATTCTTTTCTGTTGCACCCCTCAGGAAGAACTAAACGTTTCGTGCCCCCCCCCCCGCCAACTCTCCACTGCCTCTGTAAATGGTATAATTTGTCTATAAAATTACTATAAGCACACCTCAGCATAATGTCGTGTCCTTGCAAACACTAAAGAAAAGAAAAAAGGAAGTAGTATAGATCAGCTAGCAATTAAGAATAACTGTATTAACATTGTTTTTATCTGAGTGGAGGTGCAATTATCCTTAATTTGTAACGAGTCAGAGGGATGTGGGCGCTAAAGCCACGTGTGGAACTGGGACGTCACGTTGCGAGGAACGTGTAGTTAAAGGCCACGTATTGAGGACGTGGAGTGGGACCCAATCGCAAATGGTGAAAGTTACAATGAGGCAGGAGCAAGTAAGAAATAATATTTAATAATTAAACAAACAGAAACTCAACCGTCACCGAACCGGGAGAAACGGAGCAAACACAGAATGAGAAGAGTAACCAAACTAACAGAAGTGCACAAACATGAGTAAAAAGTCCAAACCGAAAGAGTCACCGAACCGGGAGAAAACGAACTTAAATCACAAACCGAGAATAAACTACAAAGGAAACCAGGGAGCACACGGAAGCACAAAGAAACAAACACTAAACTCAGGCACCACAGAAAAATCCAAAATAAGCTAGCTGACAGAATAATAGACCGAAACAAGGAGAACCAGGAGTTGAATGAGCTAGCTAACATGAGAGACCGAAACAAGGAGAACCAGGAGTTAAATGAGCTAGCTAACATGAGAGACCAAAACAAGGAGAACCAGGAGTTAAATGAGCTAGCTAACATGAGAGACCGAAACAAGGAGAACCAGGAGTTGAATGAGCTAGCTAACACGAGAGACCGAAACAATGAGAACGAGGAGTTGAATGAGCTAGCTAACACGAGAGACCGAAACAATGAGAACCAGGAGTTGAATGAGCTAGCTAGCACACAGAACGAGAAACCGAACAAAGGAGAGCCACGAGAATCGGGAGTTACCACCGGGAAAACGAGGAGTCCAAAAAAACTCAGGAAACGGGAGACAAATAGGCGAACTCATGGGAACCAGCAAGAGACTCACAGCAACTAGAAGCACTGACAGGAAACAATGTGGTAAAGGTGAGGATCTGGCAAACAAGAAGCAGCAATCTGGCACATGTTGCTGGAGTCCAGGTGCTTTAGTACTCATGTGATTAGGGGTTCATTGGCTCCAGCCGTGTGCCAGAGGAACAGGAAGGGAGGCGGAAGAAACCAAAACATGACTGAGGGGACAGAACAGGAGCAGAGTCATGACATAATTCTTTTCTTGAGTTAGCAAGAGTGGCTTGTGTTGTTTCTCCCTTGGCATATTTTTGAGAGTGAAAGGACAGTTATGAAAGCTATAACACTAATAATAAAACAATAACTACTGTTTGTTTGTTTGTTTATTTTCAAATAATAAAAGCAAAGAAACGATGGCAACTAAGTGATGACAAATGACAAAACTGGAAACCTGTCTTTGAAGCCACAAACTTGATCTATAAATAGGAGCTTAAGAAAATGAATACATCAATAAAACATTGATTTTTGTTGTTGTTCATATGTGGCTTAAATGAGTTTCATTTTGAGCACTGATGAAATGGTTAACATACAGCACAATATTTCGTGTCATTTTTAGCCTTAATATGAAATTAAGCACGGAGGTTGCTGCTTTATGTTTTTATCTCCACAAACATAGCAGTGTAAAGCACATTGATATGTGTTATTTCTCTTGAATTAATTTCCAGCCAGGAAGCTTGTTACCAGCAGGTTTAGAGAACCGTGTGTGGATTTGGTACCTCCTCTTGTCTGCCACACACACACACACGTAAACACTCGCGCGCACACCCACACACACACGCACACGCGCACGAGGTGCCAAAAGCGCTCGTCTTTCCATCTGCTAAAGTGGGCTGTTGTGATTGATTTGTGGATTCGCTGGCTGTTTTTTCCCCTCCATTTAAGTGAAATAATGTATGGAAGCAATCTGCCGACAGACATTTTAGAAAATCTATTTGAAATCATTTCAGCTGAAGCCCTGGCAGTTTGTCTTCTGATGGGAGAGGAGCAAAGTATAATTGTCTGCAGTCTAGTAAAACACAGTATAACTGCCATCACACTTGACTGAGCTTATAGCCGGCGAGTCCCATGGCCTCCAGAAGATAGAGCAGTTAATGTTCCCTTTTATTTTAGAGGATATGTCACTTGTATCGCAGATTTATACCATGATACAGCAATTTTGTCCAAACAGATGGATAATGGTGTCACCGGCAGAAAGCCCTGTTTCTTTTTTTTTATTGAGTTCAGAGCGTATTGTTTAGATAGGAGGCGCCGTGGAACCCGCTCTCTGTTTATCTCTCTAATCTCTGCAGTATTAGATTTGATCATTTTTGTTTGAAGGAGGAAAATGTGGCTGTAATGGTTTCCTAATAGCAAACACGGGGGAAACAAATCCAGGCAGCCTCTGCTATAGTGCTTCCATAAGCACCGCTGATTTATAGAGGTCTTTATGACAGAAAGGAAAATGATGTGCTGCAGGTATAAATCAGGTGAGGAGAAGGAAATTGAACTTAGATATCATCTTGTCAGATGCTTAATGCTCTTCCTCCTGTCACATTCGATAGGAGCCATTTGGAGAATCTTGCAGAGGTAAAAAGAGGACAATTAACAATGACAGTGTGGTAATAGATGGCGCTATAAAGTCAACCTGCTGTGTGCAGCGCGCTTTGTATGATTTCCACATGCTAACCGCAGCCCACTCCACTGCTCCTGTTTTCCTTTTTTTTTATCTTTTAATCATGAGCGTGCAAAGGAACAAAGAGCGTCGCAGCCCAAACCTAACCTCTGACTTTATCTTCAGGTTATTGATCTGAGGGCATCAATAAATCCATACACATGAACTAACCAGTGTTCCCACTGAGATTTATGACTTATCAATTATACTACTGCATCATTATTTTAGAACCACACAGAACTACCAGATGAGCACTCCGAGAGTGTAAACTCAAACTTAAGTACGCACTGTAGAAGTATGTGAATCTTACTTGCTGAATACCTGAATTGATGGTGAAAACAAAAGGTCGGGATCACTCCGAAAATGCGAAAATACTTTAAAATTCCATCCAAATCTGAGCTGCTTTGAACACGCGCAAACCAACGCTCTCGAAAAGCAAGTTATAGCAAACACTCACTCCCATGGCGTAATATATTGCCGTCGGGAGAGTGAACTTCTGCGTCCCATACTGACGCAGGGTGATCGACCGTAGCAAATATTTGATCTGCGTGTGCAGACGAAAGATGGCAACACAATCAGTCCAAGTATCATCTGATTTATTAGCAATGGATGATCATATAGTAAACATATTGTATATACGTGGCGAGGTTTATTGTTCATGTTTCAAAGTTAAATGCAACAACAATATTTTGACATTTCGCCGGAAAAGCTCTTACTTTTTCCTCTTATTTCCTGTATAAACCATCATCTCAACAGCAACTTGACTGAAACCGCAGCCAGTTTGGCGGCTCATTTGGTGAAGAGCCGCACGAAATGGGGGACAGAGGCGCATGTGGCTCGGGAGCCAGGCCTGTCCTACACTGTGAACCTGCGAGTCGCAACTGCAAGTGCAGCGCTCGTCACAAGCGGGAAACCAGAGTAGAGCACGAACAGTAAAACACCAGTGCCTCACTTCAAACGGCAGGAAACACAAAGCAGATATATAATATTGTAAACCAGTTCACCACATTATTGACCTGTGTGTGCAGACGACAACGCGGTCAACAGGTGTCACGTCTGGATGGCGTCCGATGAAACACGCCCCCCTTGCAACTCTAACCGCAGAAAATAGTTCCGCCTCACCGGTGAGTCAAAACAATGCTGCAAAACCTAAAAACATCACTCCCCACAACATTGTAACGATCCACGTTGACAGAAATATAATGACAACAGCAACGCTGCAATGCTAAACTTTTTTTTGCTTCGTTGAAACCTGTGCGTCAACATGCGATGTGGAAAGCCGTGTTTGGGCGTCATGGGTCGTGGCGAGACTCACCTGAGCAGGTGTGACGTGGAGGAGCTGTTCTCCTGGATGAGGGTCTGAGGTTCCTGCAGTGAAAAATAATCCTGACATCCATGGAAGACGCCCTCAACACCAACTGACGCGGTTTCCATCAATGAAAAGGGGTCAGAAAAACTTACCATTTTTTGGTACCCCTTGCCTCGGGTGCTGAGGGGGTCCAGGAAGGGTATAGTGACATGCCCACGATGACTCTGAACAGACAGGAGTACAATCTGCCATTGCTGTTTGTTTGACTCCAGCACAAACACAGGAGGCCATCCTACCTCTGACACCATTCAGCAGAGCGAATGTAAGACCTTCGAGCCATAATCTTTGGTGCGGACATCTGGATGCCCACATACCTGGCGACGGCGTCCGTCATGGTCAGGTCACGATAAGTTCTTCGGTGGCTTCGACAAGACGGGGGTGCCTTGCTCCTGAGACACAGCATCTTACCCCAGCGCTTCTGAGCAGTAGCGCCACCTGTCTCCAGCAGAAGCCACTGCACTCTGGAGTTGATAATTACCGTTTGCCGCGACGATACGGCGTCTGTGCTCCAGATGTCAGCGCTCAGCGTGGTAATGACTTGGTGACGGGACAGAGAGTGACAATGCTCCCTGATCCCTGAATGTCATGGCGGTATAAACCAAAGCGCGGTGCTTTATTGCCGCCATCATGCATTCAGCCGCATGCGTTTGTGACAGATGGGGGGTGTGCAGAGGGTGCGGGGGGTGGAAGCCCATCTATCTTGGCTGGGATCTTTCAAACGACTTAAAACTAATTTCTCGGAAGCTGATGACCTTTTGTGAGACGCGCTCCAACTTTGCCAAGTGGCGCTTTGGTCATCAGCAGAGATCCGGCGCCCTCATCAGGGCCGTCTCTAATTTGATTTTAATGCTCCTCAGAAGGAGCTTCTGCTCTTATTACTGCATAATGACGCCGCGTTAAAGAGCCGGCGCTCGCGTCTAATAGAACGCTGCTAACGGCCTCTGCGGCGCTCAGCCTAGCATTTAGCGCGTCTCCTGTTCACTCGCACTTTATTACCTGTGGCTGCTCACTTGAGTAGGCAGCGCACAGCGATGAAGGTCTCGGTGAAGATGAGAATCCTGAAGTGCCGCTGCTCGGAGGCAGCAAATGGAAAAGTGACAAGCCTGGCGCACTTGTCTGTTTTACTTATTCTGGGCCTGCCTTTCATATTCGGCTGCGCCGCGCAGCTTATTTTCCTCCAGGGTTCACGAGGGCGAGCTCTTTCATTTCTTCAGAGAATTGTTTCGCAGGATTTCAATCTGGCCGCGCGGAGATATGACAGAAGGCAATATCACCAACACTTATGTTTCTGATCTGCCACGTTTCTGCGTATAAATAAAAGATCAGTGTACGTTTGAGTCGCGTGGCCCCCAGTGTTCCTGCGAGAGGGACGATGAACCGCTGGACAGAAACGCGCCTCTCGCTTGCTCGGAATCACCCGGGCGCCAGAGTTGGAGGTCGTTCGTCAAGATTGAGAATCAATTAGTCTTGCCAGGACGGTGAGGTGGAGGGGACCCGGTCGCCTGAGGAGCAGCCAATGAGGAGTCAGATCTCTGCTTATTACTGTTCGTTCATGTAAAGAACTGCTGGGCATACAATCTAAATATAGTATTTATTCACTGTGATAATATTTACACAAATAGTTCAATTAAATTCACTCTCAAAAACTGCTCTAACATCATGAAAACAATAATACGAGGAATAAGAATAATCCAGCAAAAATAAAAAATAAAAATCATCCTCTTAGTAGAGACCAGATTGTGGGGTCAGTCTCAAGTTAATAGGATAAGAGCTGTGAAATTAATACTTTATTAAAATAAATACATATAAAAAACATCAAATATTGTACAAAAAAGTAAAAATCATCCTCTTAGTAGAGACCAGATTGTGGGGTCAGCCTCAAGTTAATAGGATAAGAGCTGTGAAATTAATACTTCATTAAAATAAATAAATATAAAAAACATCAAATATTGTACAAAAAAATAAAAATGAAAACACTAAAAAATTCTGAAATTGTAAGTCATTTTTTGTCAAAAAAATAATAGTTCATATTTGTCCCTGATTCGGTGTCTGAGAGCTCCCCAATAATCTGTATGTTTTTGGACATTAGGAGGAAACCAGAGTGCCAGAGGAAACCCACTGAGGCAGAGGGAGAACAGGGGATGCAGATTGACTTGCTGGATTTGAACCACTCACCTTCGTCTCGATTCATAATCTGATGCGGTTCGATCACGCTACGAATGAATTATCGACTTCATATTAGAGCGACAAGATGCAGCGCACCATAAAGATGGAGGACGGAACCGACGTCACATGAGAGCAGTGAGCGCCGCCCACCCTCGTCCTATTGATGTCCCATTCTTTTCCCTGTTTGGCTCCTGTCAGAGGTCAAGCTCCGCCAGCAGCACGCGGTGGAATCAGCCGTTACTGTCGGTGTCACAGTGATGCATTACGAGGCCCCGGAGGTCGCGTCTCTGTAAACATACATTATCAAAACCCAGCCGACACGTGGGCCGTCCTCCTGGCAACAACACTTACAGTGCAGCTGGAGGAGGAGCGGGGTCACATCAGCAACTCTCGCCGCCGCCATCTTGCAAATGAAGAGGGTCAAGCAATCGAGAGCGGCCGGGCGGCGGGTCGCCGCCATTATGTTCGGCTGTCTGAAATGATCAATGGGCCAAAATAAAATCATCACAGAGGAAAATTGGTCGGCTAATGAGAACAGACTGTTTAAATGTTGATTCGCACCAGGACGACACAAACGCCTGGGCGGCTTCCATCATGGCGGATCAGGGGCTGCGCTTGTCTTTCCACCGCGAATGAGCCCGGCTGCAAAACGCTGATCGAGCAGGAACGACGTCGGACTCAGGGGGGAGGAGGGGTGAAGAAGGTCGGCCCTCACAGCGATGGGCAGTGATCGGGAGGAGAAGAAGAGAGTGCAGACAGGGTGGAGACGACCGTGACGTCACAGCGGCAGCAGGATATGAGTGTCAAACTCAAGGCCTGGGGGCCAAATCCAGCCTCTCGGGTCACTTTATGAGGCTGACGTGAAGATCTTTGTACACGGATATAGGAGAGAGGAGAACAAAAGGAACAAGAAAATGAAGCATAGGAACCAGAAGAAAAACAAGAACAAAAAATTAAAGCTGAACAAGAACACAGTTCTACATGTGCTCTCGCGTCGGTGTCAACATGAACGCATCTAGATTCAAGACGATCTGAAGTTTCACTCGCGCCAATACGTTTTGAACTAGGGCTGCAACTATTAGGTGACGTCATCGATAACATCGACAACAAAAGTTTGTCGACGTCAAAATCTGTGAAAGAGTGTTACATGTTTGGTCTGTGACGCCACACACCCTCCAGCTAACAGCTAGCATGTCGATTAGCACGGAGCTAACTTGTAAGAGGAGATGGATTTGTTTTGAATGATGTCGCGCACGTCACATCTGCGCTACTGGAGTGATTTATTTTCTTACAGTGATCTAGTGAAGTGTCCTCGTGTCTCTCCTCCTCATGATAACCAGAACTGAACTAGGCAGCTACAGTGAACACATCGTTTTAGATTATTATTCAAGTAAGACTTTTCAATGTGGATGTTGATCAGATATTTTCTATGGGATCCATATAGTGATGGTTTTAAATTCTGCTCAAGGGCCAATAAAGACCTCGGTTTTAAAGAACTGGAGCTCTCTGTCAAGTGTTTCATGCTTCACAGGTTTAATTAATAAAAGTCATTATTTTAATCTACTTGCTTAATAATGCATGGTGTCGCAGTATGACAGTGAGATGATTTAAGCAACTTTAGGTGAAACAGAAATTCAAAATAGGTCCAAAGAAAGGTGATCGAGATTAGCCGACTAATCGAAAAATAACGAATAGATTAGTCGACAACGAAAAAAGTTTATTTTGAACCACTATTTTGTAACTTCACTTCCTTGATGTGGTGAACAAAGCAAACGTGCGCCAGTATTCTTCCAAGTTTATTAGATATTTACACAGAAGATGCACTGACACGCTTAAGACTCGTCCACATGTAAAACAGTTGTGTAAACTCAGAGATTTCAAATATAAAAAGGCACTTCAGGCGGGAGCTCAGTACCGACAGACCTCTGCTTTGAGCCAATAAATACTGTTTGTCTTTTGCTACTATGGCTGTGTAAACATGTGGCGCCGCCGTCTCAGATATGCATAAATAATCTTCAATAAATACAAGGTTTTGTCTGTTCCTGCAGCAGCGCCCCCAAAATATAGCACAGAGAAGAAGAGAACAACGACCTTGTGACCTTACGACTCTTGGCTACAGCCGATCCTATAAAAGCGACTCTGCAAGCTGAGGGCTGCTTCAACTCACGGCGACGGCTTGAGATAGTTCCTGACATGATGATGCCGCTACTCCACCTCCATGGCGGACAGATCCTGCTCGCCGTCCAGCTTCTCCGAGGACGGTTCCTGAGACTCTGGAGTGTTTTGGCTGTCGGAGTGCTGTTCAGTTGTCGGAGTCTCGGGTTCCTGGGGGCCAGCGACGGCCGACACGTCGGCCGTCTTTCTGTTCTCTGTGAATGGAGGGATGAAGCGTCATGAAACTTTGGAAGGAGGACGAGACAAGACCAATAGAAGGCGATGACACAAAAGACGTGAGGACCGTCCAGGTGAGGAACCGGACTCGTGGCCTTCTTCACCCCGACGGACCTCAGTCCTAGCCCCATCACTCGCCCTCCGGATCTAACACGATACCTATGATGGAGCAGTCAGCCTCCGCCTCAGAGCCAGAAGACACGGGCGGCCCGTCAGACGTGGGCACCTTCAGCTCAGCGCTCACCTCCGGCAGTCGGGGCGCTTGAGGTCTGATCTTCCTGGCGGGGTTCAGGAAGTAGCAGTACGCACAGCGAAAGGCTGAAACGACACGGCATCATGCATTCACCTCCACTCACTGACAGTGTCAGACTTGGATGAGCGGACATCAATATGAAGCCTGGACAGAGAAGCCCCAGCGCTTTAAGACTGATGTACGACTCTGGTTTACATATTCAATCTGCAATTTGCTTACAGAGGTCGGTGATGGCGCAGCGTTTAACAGCAGCGTGATTTACTGAGCTGCCAAGTGTTGGAGGGTGAATAAATAAATACACAGAGTGTGATTGAGACTGACAGAGTCTCACGTCTCTTACCAATGAATTCAAATTCCTCTTTTAACGCCATGCCATTGTGGGACAGACACTGCTGACAAATCAGAGCGAATCTGAGAAGAGGAAGAGACAAAGAGAGCAGGAGTGAAATCATCTGCATTAGCTGAGCCAGGCCTTTTTCTGACGGAGGCCTGGCACCAGCAGTCATTTCAAACTGTAAACTGTGTTTGTTGAGGAGCATTAGAGGAGCAGGGTATAGATACAGAACCTTTGATCATGTGACCCCAATCTGAGCAGAAATAATGACAGAGATTTAAATACACGTGGAGAGGACAGGGAGTGTTATAGATGGAGATACAAAGAAAAGGGAAGTCAACCAGGGAAGTGAGAGGTGAGGGGTAGAGAAAGGGAGGAGAGCGAGAGAAGAGGGGTAAAGGAGGAAGAGAATGAGGAGGAAGAAGAATAGCAGGAAGAGAAGGAGGAGGAGACGAGAATATGAGAACCAGGAGGAGGAAAAAGAGAAGTTAGAAGATGTGAAGGAAGAGCAGAGGAAGATAATGAAGAGTAGCAGAAAGAAGGGAGGGGAAGAGGAGAAGAAAGGGGACGGAGAGAAGAGACAATAAGAAGGGAGAGGACACAAAAGGTGGAAAAAGAAGGAAAAAAGTTAAAAGGTGTGAAGGAAGAGACGCGGAAAAAGAGGAAGATGAGACGTAAATGAAGAGAAGCTGGAGGAACTGGAAGAGGAGAAAAAGGGGATGAAGAGAAGAAGAAAAATGAGGAGGAGACAATTAGAAGGAAGAGGAGACATAGGTGGAAAAAGAAGTTAGAAGATGTGAAGGAAGAGCAGAGGAAGATAATTAGGAGAAACAGAAGGAAGGGGGAGAGGATGAAGAGAAGGACAATGAGAAGGAGACAATAAGAAGAAAGGAGACAAAAACGGGAGGGAGCGCAGAGGAAGGTAGAAGGAAGGGAGGAGATGAAAAGAGGATGGAAGACACAAGAACAGGAGAATGCATCAGAGGAAAAGACGGAGGAACAAAGGTGCACCACAGACCTGTTTGAAGGACCATCTCCAACCAGATACTCGATGACTTTGTCCATGGCGCCTCTCTCCCTGGGGAGCACGGGCCTGGCCAGAGGAGGACCGGGAGGGTGCATCCCTGTTCCCCACCAGACAAGTCATCAGAAGCTCTTCATGACTCCGCGCCGGATCGACTTGCAGAGCACGTGCAGAATCCCCGCCGGGTCGGCGAGTGCTAATTAATATCATCTAACATCAAGAGCGATGATAGGACGATGACTGGTCATTTCTGCCAGACTTGGCAGCGCCTCTGCGTCCTGCTGCTTATTAATCTAGCAACATATGGAAACTCTGCGGTGACTCTCTGTATCAAGTGGCTCTTCACTTTCCACCATCTCCGACAGGAGCAGGTGATGCCGAGTCATGTCAACCATTTGCGAGGTGTTGCCAGCGCCAAAGGCAATTTCACTGAGCATTAACAGACACTTAGTGAGATTCCAGCACCACTGCCCAGAGAACAAGTACAGGTCTGGCTAATTCATCATGGCTAATGTAATCCTGCGCCGCCGCCGCTGCCGCCACCGCCGCCGCTCACAGTTGGCAGCGTCCTCTCCCAGCTTTATTTCTTTTACTGTTCACGCTGCCTCATTTACAGAGCATTTAGAGAAGTGAAATAGTTTCAGACTTTTTTTTTTTCCAGCCACTCGCAGATGTCCTTTTGCAAAAACAAAACCCCCGGCGTGAAAGTTTTTAGCCGGGTCTTAAAAATGATTACACTCGTGATCATTACATTCAGAGTTGCACTAGAGTCTGAGGAAGGTTTAATCTTCCAGCAAGTCAAGCCACGTTGCTATAATTGCACATTACATATAGACCCCCCTGGTCCACGCACACACGCGCCGCCGAGTCGGGGCCGACTGGGGACGAGGAGCCAGGAAGAGTAAATCACACCTTAATCGAGCACATTATGATGTGGTCCCCCTGTGTGCAGGTAACTCACCGACTGCAGGAACAGGTGTTCCAGGGGGCACAGGCTTCCTCATCAAGCTCTGCTGAGCAGCCAGAGCAGACAGGCTTCTCTCTGGGGGTCCACCAGGAGCAGAGTGGGAAGATCGTCCGGGGTAGTTTGGCCCGGCGGCCAGCGGAGGACGGGCCGCGCTACCGCCTGCCGGATGCACCGCCACCAGGGGGGCTTTTGGGGTGACATTCCGCTGACGGAGCTCTAACACAGGAAACGTGGCAGTGAGTGAAGGCCACAGCAGAGGGAGGACCTCCAGCCATTACCTTGCCCAGGTCTGGGGGAGGACTGAGGACCGAGAGGAGTAGACTCCAGCTCCTGAAAGGAAGACGACACTGTAGACAGCTCCGGAGGAGACATACTTCAGAGAATCAACTCACCATTTTTTTCTTACAATAAGAAGGAAGAGGAGACAACAGACGGAAAAAGAAGTTAGAAGATGTGAAGGAAGAACAGAGGAAGATAATGAAGAGAAGCAGAAGGAAGGACAGGGAAGAGGAGAAGAAAGAGGATGAAGAGAAGAAGGAAAATGACAAGGAGACACTAAGGAAGAGTAGACAAAAGACGGAAAAAGAAGGAAAATTAAGTTAGAAGATGTGAAGGAAGTGCAGAGGAAAAAGAGAGGAAGATGAGACAAAAATGAAGGGAAGCAGAAGGAAGGTGAAGAGGATGAAGAGAAGAAGGAAAATGAGGAGACAATCGGAAGGAAGCGGAGACAAAAGATGGAAAAAGAAGTTAGAAATGAGAGGAAGATATAAGGAAGGGGAAGCAGAGCAGAGGACGAAGAGGAGAAGAGAAATGAGGACGAGGAGACACAAGAACAGGAGAATGCAGCAGAGTATATAATGCATGCAGAGAAATATTTAAAAATCAGCTCACCATTTTTTTCTTTGAGTCAGGGTCAAATCTTTCCAGAATCATCTTGGCGTTTTTATACGTTTCTGTCTCCATTACTTCCTCAAGCTGAAAACAAAAAAAACATGTTCTTAATAGTGGCCCTGAACTTCTCAGTCCCATCTACAGCAATCTGAACCTGGGGGGGGCGCCACTTGAACGGGTCAATGTGATAATCACATGCATGTTGCAGGTGGACATTGTCAGCACCAATGTTCTAGTTCTGACTCCCCAGGCTTCAATTGTGGCAGTGTAATATGACAGTGTTGTGAGCCTTTGCTTTGGCTTGCTAACATGAGCCAGAGTTTAAGAGAAGAATCTCTTGCTTTCTTTCTGTTTGGACGTGCTGGAGTGAAGAGTGACTATCGTCAAGTGTGTCGTACTTGCCTCTCAGAAGAGCAAGTAAAGTTAGTATTGTTGTGCGGCGGCACTTCAAGGTAGTCCTGGAAGTGACACTCCATCTCAGCATCTTCTCCAAAACAACCAAGGCACACTGACAGTCAAGCTCACGCTCTGTGGAACCTTTCTAGAGCAGGGGTTCTGAAGCTTTTCTGATTTGTTCCTCTTGATTTCATGTGTGACAAACAACCATATTTAATCTACTTACACATAAACAAACCAAAACCTTGTGAAATGACATGAAACCATGTGATCATCACAAAGATATTTGTCATCGAAAAGTTCAACCAGCAGCAGAACCAGGTCATATTCATCAAATTGACTAAAGAAAAAAAATACACTTGATGCAAACTGTTGAGAATATTGGGCAAACTGAATAAAATTATGAATAAAATGAATATAATAAAACCGTGTCTAAATATCATAAAATAAAAATAATAAAAATAATATCTTATTTAAACTCCAAAGAAGATAGAAGAAAGGTGTAAATGAAAGTATCACCATAAAATATTCTAGTTCTACTCTATTCAAAACTGCTTCAACAGGTGCTCACATGAACTGTTTTCACTATTGGGTGGGCATCACTTTATCAATTTTTCTTCTCAAGAACTTCTCCATAGTTGGTAACTATCACAGATTTGCAGCTGTCAAGTCAATTCACTGACTCACTACTGCCACCATACATGGCTTATCTATTAAAAAACTTCATTGGGTCTTTGCCGGTCAACTGGATGGACTTGACCTCTCCAGCATGTTCCCGGTTATTTCAAAGCCCCAGCCACTTCCTGAACGCTCTCCCTCACAACACCCTTCATTAGGTTTCAAGTTTGCCTTATCAGATGAAAAAAAAAGATTGGAATGACAAACTAAACACGCACTTAGCAACACCTAGCGTGACATTACAAGTGACTGAGGACATGAGTTCGACTGTACATCTTCATATAAAAATAAGCAGCAAACACTTCTAAATGTTTGCATTTAATATGAAGAATAATTACATTCACTACTTCGATAATGAAGAGTGTGAAAATCCATCAGCCCTAATTATTGGAACTTATTAGACTTGACAGAGGGTGACAAGCAATTTCTCAGATTTATTTCTTTCCCGCTCTAAATGCTATTAATTAAAGAGACATTAGCGAGGCTCTTCACTGGGTTAACTCATTGTACCAATCAAACGCCATCTGCACACATCCCAAACTCGCACGTTTGCCGCTACGAACTGCTGCGGAATAATAAAAGCAATTCCACGCGGAGAAGTTGGAGCCATTAAAAATTCAAATTGAAGCGCAGTTTGCAGATTAGTGTGTTCAAAGAGGAGCTGATTCAGAGAATAAACCTGAACGACGCTGAAAATTAACACCCATTTAGAGAGATATATTGGAATTTCAGCCGCGACTTGAGAACATTTACACTCCAACCACGCAGGGTGACTCTGCAGTGCAAATGAAACCCTTGATATTAATGAAATTAACTTCATAATGGTAACATTTTTGTTTAAATATCAAATAGATTAACTTTTGGTGCAATAAAGAAGCAAATCCAGCTGCAAATTTTCATCTTTTTAACCCTTTAGGCGACAGATTTTTCAATGAAATACTCAACTTTAATATGTGTTTGTAGCCTGAAAACTCTTAAGAAATGGAATTACAGTGTAAATGAGAAATGACCTAGAGTTGGGGACGGGAGTAAAGTCCCTCATCTAATGTGTTTATTATGACGTCACCAGGTGGCAGCCATTGTCAGTGACATAACTTTTACAGATGTACACTGATAGCCTTCTGGCTGGGTGGGTGGGGACGTGAACACGATTTCTACCGGGTTTTTCTCCCCCTCAGTCGCGCTTCTTCCACCACTGTTTTGTCCATGCTTCCGTCACAGAACAATGTATGGTGGAAGGGCCCTGCTTCCTCATCGCTTTCAGTCTTCAAAATATTAACACTCATCTCCAGAATACGACTCAGTCAAATTCGCTCTCTTGTTCTACGTTACTCTCCGAAAATATGGTGACACCTATTATCCTTTGTTATTCACTAGTAAAGTGAATTTCTCTCTGTGAGATTGATAAAGTGTCCATTACAAAAGTACAACCTCCCTCATCTTCTCAACCTCACAGGCATGTATCAAGCCCCAAATACTTCAAACTTCAATTGTAACAAGCTCACAAATGCTGCTCAGATGAAAGTTATAGGTGTCCGCTACCTGCTTGTGCGAAGTAGTAACTACATCAGTCTCTGTATTTGCAGCTGGGCTTGTTTAAATGCAGCAATGTGGCCTGTCACAAATGTAACAACTGAATAGCTACATTGTTGTATGTGCTACAGCTTGCTAAAAAAAAGAAATTACAACTTACTATTTTCCTTTTCTGTGCCTTGAGATCTTCCAGTTTGTCATCTTAAACATCAAGAGAGCAGTGTTAGGTTGACGTCCACATCAGCAGTAAACATCACAAATCTTACTGTTCTTCTCAGTTCTCCGAGAGAAAATGATGATCAGGGCTTTGCGCAACAACCACACTCTGTTGGGAAAAGAGGCAGCGATTACAAGAATAATTGGACCGAAAGCTGAGGAGTCTTCCACCGACACTTACAGCAGTGGAAAGACCAGCAACGGAAGACAAAGAATGAGTCGGCCCATTAACTGCTCGGGCAGGTACCAGAAATAAACCACCACACAGGTGAACAGGTAGAGGAGCGAGGAGTACAGCAGGAGTCGGCCCAGCCATATTTTCAGCTGCCGTTGATTCTTTTCACTGTATTCCTCCAGAGCCTGGATGTCCTGAGGAGGCGACACGGACAATTCATACACACATAACTGACTTGCTCCTGTCATCCACCATGTTCTGCATTTAAACATACGACCTTATCACCTTCATTTCACAGGAACTCTGATCTCATTTAGCTATCTAGGTAAGAGCAAATTAATATTCAGACATCATAACACGTGTGGTACACTCTGCTGTTTAATACTGTACAGAATCATTTCATAAAACATTAATAACACAACTATTTTTTTTAAATCATATCCTTGCAAACATAGCTAAACAGGTGCCTCAAATCAGGGTTTACATGACCACTAGCATGAGGTCCGAAAATGCCGAGCACCACGGTTCCATATTTCACTGCCACCTGACCTCTTCAGTGCATGTGTACAGGCGACGTCTCCAAGGACAGCGGCTGGAAATAGCACAACACTAGCTTAACTGTTGTCAAGCGCTAAAGCTCTATCAGTCAACGCTGGAAACGGACGGCACACATTGCCACCACTAACCTTTCATGAACGGCTGTGATGAGACACAAACCCTGGGTCAACTTTCAAGTTGGCTATGCAACTGAAGTTTAAGATCGTAGCTATGTAAAATTATAAGCACCAAGAATCACACACTTTCAGTTGGGACGTTTCATCATAAGTTCTTTCATTGTGGTGTTTGCACTTTTTGTCCAACAGATTTGCGCAGTTCAATTCGACTCCGCCTCCTTCCAAAATAGAAAAGTCTCATGTTCTCAGGCAAGCAGAGGCCAAAGCCAGTGCCACAGTGAGGCAGGTTTTTGAAAATGTTCATGTTGAAATCAAGAGATTCTAACTTAAATACGTTATGAATAAGGACTTTGTCTTACTCTAAGACAACACACATGATCCCAATAGAACATTGAGTGGGCTCCAAACATCATATACATCAGTCTAAATCTGGCTAAACTACTCATGACACACTCCCTCATGACATGTAACAATGAGCACCAGGCGCACCTTCTCGATTCCTTCCAGCAGGTCAACAGTGGACGGCTTGGCCTGCAAGTCAAAGACTTGAATCAGTGAGTGAATTCAGATCAGAGGTCCAAACATGTTCCTCTTTAGATCATCAACGCTGCCGTGACACTTGTTTATGAGGCGTCGATATGAAACAAAGCCACCGACACATGCGGAAGCCGTTTAACTTCATTTTCTAACAATATTGCACTTCAACATATGTTAGAAAGAGACACACAACCAGGCGAATACACACCCTCCACCGAGAGATCACAGCCCCCATGGTCGATGCGAGGGAGACTCCCCTCAAAACTGTACCACCTGTTGACAAAACGATGAGACGTTATGCATCACAGATCAAAGCAGGCGGATAAAAACAAAGCAAAGACGTGTAGCTCTGCAGGCTAACGCCACACACGCCCGTGACGCCTGCGCAAGTTCCGCTGCTAACTAGTTCGGAAAAGTTTTACAATGAACAAACGCGACTCCCACTCACATCGACTGCTTGAAGGCGAAGTCAAGAGCCGTATATCGCTCCCTAAATGCCTCAATATAAATCCTTAAACCACTCCGCTGACGCGTAAGCCGTATCAAACTAGCTAACGCCAACTAGCCACCGAAGCTAACGTGCTGCACAGAGTTGGCAGTTCCACTTTGGAACGAGCGACACGTAATAAGCACAACACGCTGAACACGACTGGATATTTGGGTTTAAGAAAGTAGAGCCACGGAGTCATAAATACCTTGGTGACGCGGCGACTGGTTTCAACAGGCTGCAGCCCGGAGTGCCGTTCCTGAGTGAAGGAGGGGGAGTGTCCGCCGAGCCGGACCCGAATCAGAACCGAGGCTGCTCAAGTGAAGGAGCGGCCACAACCGTCTGCTACTGTCGTGTGCGCTCTGGTCCACCCAAGTTTGATGGTGTAAAAAAGACTTGAAAGGTGTCAACAACACGTCAACACCGAAAGACGACTTCGGTTCTCCTCCACTAGTTCACAAGCTGTTGTTGCCTCATCAGTGATACTGAAGCTTTTTGAGGTGAAGACACAGAGCAAAGCAACACATGTTCAAGTGGCGGCCCCGGGGCCTTTGGTGGGGCCCGATCTGCTTCCAAACCGTCACATTTAAATGCACATTAACTTGTGCAAAGAGAATCTGCCTTGTACAGAACCTTGAGGTTAGAGAACATTTGCTTCCTCCTCATGCTCAATGCTTTTCTTCATGATGAGTTCATTTGTACACGGACACAAACCTTAAAGAAAGGACTTTTATTGACAGCTGATGGTCCTATCTGTCGATCAAGTGACAACAGGGTGTGACTGTCCCACGTCTTGTTCTGGTATCTCCTGAAGTCAGAGCTGGGAATGACGCCACAGCCCAGTTATCCGACTCGGAAAAGAAGACTGTGACATCCATGAAATCTATTCTCACGCGGGCCTCGTCCAGATATAAGCAACGATCAAGGAAACCCGCTGGATGTAGGGGAAACACAAATTCACAGGATGTGTTTTTCTGTATTGTATTGTTTCGTATTTATTATTATTGTAATAGTATTATTATTGATTGAAAACTTCTACTTCCTGTTTACGTGCAGGTCAGCCAACTTGTGTACATTATGTGTTTATTGCGTGCATGTCGTGTTCTTGTAAGTTCAAAACTGCCTTTGTCAAGGAAGTTGAAGGTTCATCTACACATCTGTAGATTAGCGCCATCGCCAGTGACGACACAGCTGACGTCAGGTTTGTTTCATATTGACATTGACAATGACTGAGGAAGTTACACACACAGCCAATGTTCTAGATGGTGTATTGTGTGTTTATTGCCGTCTTCACCTCTGAGGAGCAGTTTGTTTCCTTCCGTTGCTTAGACGAAGCTTCGGCAGTCGGATCGTAGACGAGCTAAATGGCTACATGCTAGCTTAGTCATGCTATTAGCCGCATTATCCCTGTTGTGTAGAGAAATTGGAATTTGTCTCCTGTAGTCGGACTAAGCTATTTACATGCATTTTAAAAGTCCGAACTTGAAAAACCGTCACATTAGTGAGGGGACATAGGCCATCAGCTAGTGGCAAGTTTAAATACCATGCAACAACCATGCATATTTACTGGTAGTTTTTTTTTTTTTTTTTGAACAAATATATGGAATTAGGAGCCACTTCTGTTGTCAAAATACAGGTGGCTCAGTAGTTTCGATTACACCAGATGTGTTCACCTTTGTGTATTAGTCGAATAAAACCTGTACCACCTCAGCCGATGTTGAAGACCCCTGGTCTATTGGTATGTGTTTATCACCTCTTAAATGACCTGTACACCCTCAAGAATCTGGACTGTGTGCACAGGGTAGAAGGCAGTATCATAGTTAAACAACACCAGCCGTTATCTTATTCAAAAGTTCACTAGCTTAGAACACAATTAAAAACTCTCACGTATTGAACTGAGATTTTATTTCGTGCTTCCATCCGCTCTATGTTTGCTGGGGCCCATAAGCCACCAGTGGTAATTGTATGGTCACTAATGGCCCCCGGGACAGACCTTGGACACATCATCACACGGAAATATTGGTGCCTCTAGTCCCAGTCTGAAAGATCTTTCATTTGATGATCGTGGTTTTCTTCATGCGCCAATTAGCCTTCAGGTGTTTCTCTTCAAAAACAGTCGGCTGGAGCCTCCGCTTTAACAGGAGTTCTATCCGTATTAGTTCATTAACCCGCTAAAGCATTCATATTCCTGAGAGCCTGCATGTTGACTACACCTGTCACCGCTGCTGAATAATGCAATAATAATAATTCCCGCTCCTGCGAGCCATCTGAGACGTGAAATCAGAACTCTCCCGGGGAGCAGACTCATAAAGGAATAACGGCACATCTGATTTATGCTGGAAAATATTTACTCCCGGTGAAGAAGGAAAAAAACTGGTAATGAAGGAAAAGCGTGGACTTTTAATGCAACATGAGTGAAGTGATAAAAACAGCAGTCACTTTCATATTCACACCTGCAGTGGGAGCCAGTCTGACGCAACCTCCGAAGGGATTGAGATTCCGAACGAAGCTGACCCATTTAGGGGAATTCTGACAGCTTTAAATTAGAGAGAGCGCCGCACGTCTGGAGCAGGAATCTCAATGAGACAAAGAAAGTTTCAGAGGGGAACTTTCCAAACTAATCGGTTGACCAAAATAGAAATTATGTGTCAGACATGTGCCGTCAGCCTCACGCTCATGGATGAGCTTCACAATTTCACCTTAAACAGTCAATATACTGTGAAGAGTATTTCAACAACCAGCTACAACTCTTGGTCGTCGCACACTGAAGCTCAGTAGTTTTACAAAATATCACTTCCTAAGCGAACCTGTTTCTTCCGGAAAAATAAATCCCAGAATAACGTTTTTGTTTTAACTGTCCAAATCCAATGCTTTTAGAATAAAAATAAATGTATTACTCAAGCATTCACATTTACTAGTCTAGTCTAGTCAATCCTTCCCTCCTGGATAAAACCTGAAGATACTTGAGCTTCTTCATCATTCTTCAGTCCTGTCTCATCCGGATCCAAATGCTGACACAAGGGGGCGACTGGGAAGATGAGCAAAGTGTCTTCGATCAAGTGGTGAAAGGACGGTCCCGGGAATAGGTGATGGTTTAGGGATCCATGTTGGACCTGGACAGCGCAAAGGTGTCAGTGCTGTGGAATTAGCATTCCCACTTCGTAGCTCATCTCTGTAGGTCTTCAGACATCTGAGTTGGGAAATCAAAATGTCAGACGTTGTTGTGTGGTGCAAACTAACGTTCAAAACCACCTGTGTGAAGGAAGTGGAAGACAAATCTACACATCTGCAGATTAGCGCCATCGCGAGTGACGACACAGCTGACGTCAGGTTTGTTTCATATTGACATTGACAATGACTGAGGAAGTTACACACAACAGGTGTATTGTCTGTGTATCTTCACCTCAGAGGTGCAGTTTGTTTACTTCTGTTGCTTAGACGAAGCTTGGGCAGTCGGATCGTAGACAAGCTAAATGGCTACATGCTAGCTCAGTCACGCTATTAGCTGCAGAAATTGGAATTTGTCTCTTATAGTCGGACCAAGCAATTTACATGCATTTTAAAAGTCGGAACTTACGACTAACCCCATAATTTTTCTGGACCGTCATGTGACCATGCTCACTGACGGATGAAAAACGGTCCCAGTAGTGAGTGGATGTAGGACATGGGCAAGTGGCAGAGGCTGTGGGCCGCATGTAACCTAGTCACCGTCCTCAAATGGCCCCAGAGCCGGACGTTGAGCTCACCTCGCCGAGCCCTCTTTATAGCGAACTCACCCACGGCTGCACCGTCTATTGTGTCTCAGTGTTGTGCGAACATCTCATTGGTCCTCGACGGATCAACACTCGCAACAGACGTCCACCTCTCAGCATCGTGTCCCCAGAAACAGTTAAGCAGCAACAAAGACAAGCACTCTCCCGCAGCTCTCCGTCTCCTTTGCCTCTGATTCGCCCCGCTCCCCCTCCCCCCCACGTGCTCACCACCTCCGCCTCAGTCCTTTAAACTAATCAGAGCAATGTCCAAAGCTAATTGAAACACGTTTCCATACATCTGCATGAAAAAAGCAAAGATTTTCCATATGACCGCTGGTGCTGTAATTGATGGAGGGGATGACCTGCTGTGTTATTTGGGAGCCATCAAACGGCGCTCCGTCACAAATTGGCCAGCTTGTGTGTGAATTAGGAGCTCGTTCATCATGATTATGGCTTGATAAGTTAATTTAACCGTTTCGTTCAGTCTTAATGAGCTATAGTTGAATTAATGCCACCTAATACGTGAACGGCGAGCGATGATTGGAGAGAACCAGAGCAGAACGGCGGCTTCCGTCAGCCTGATCGGGGGGTGTTTGTTTGGAGTCGCAGTTTCTTCAAATTCAACACAATATTTTGCTAAAACTCACTGAGATAAGTTTGATCTTTCAGTTTAGTCCCAGACATCCTGCAACATATGTCCTTCACTTTGGTCTTTAAATCGGTTCACATTGGAAGAAAGATGGCCGACTGACCATCTCATGTTCTAACACTCCACAGGGTTCACTTTCCTGCCTGGGAAGAAAGAGCTGAGCCAAAAGACAAAGCTCTCCACTGACCGCCGGACGTCTGCTCTCTCCTGTGGTCACTAGCTTTGCAGGGACAACCGTCGTCCTCACCATGGCGTTGAAGTCATCAAATTAAAGCCATAACTTTGGAAACAAAAGGCCAGAGATTCCAGCCAGTGCGGCGTGAAGTCAATTCTGCTGCATGTTTCCAGTTTGCTCAAGCTGAACTTGCTCCTGCAGCATCTCTCTGAGTGTGTTGTTGCTGAATCTGAAGTAGAAGAATATATGTAAACCCTCTGGTTACAGTTCCGTCACCGCCGACCAGATGTGAATCCATTTATTTCTTTATTTTAGCTGGGAAAATGCTCATTTCATTAAAACCAAGACAAGTGAAACATCTTGCACCATTAGAAATAATTTTTTTAAATTATTAATCTGGCGAGAGACTACTGTACTTGTACCGATTATTCAATAACTGTGACCTGATGTGTCATATCTGATTCTTAATTGAAAAATAATATTCTGTTTTATACTTTACTAATATTTTTTACTTCTTTCTATTCTTTACTCTTGGAACACAAATCATCACAATTTTCAACGAATGTTTCAACAGCAAGCTTCAGAAATGATCCATTTTGCTGAATCAAAAAAGACAAATAATAATAATTTTAAAAAATGTAAGCTCAAAAGTATCCAGTTAAAAAAAAAAAAGTCTTTAATAAGAAAATTATTGCTTGATTTTGTGTTAAAAATAATAATTACAAAGCAACATAGAATTTCAAAGAAGGAAATCTTGCAATAAGAGTCACTTTATGTTTGTGTTTTATTATAAAATGCTATTCCAGATCTTATGTCGGTCCAATGCACCAGCAGCCTCTTAATGATTTTGTGTGTCCAGAACCCAGAGACGTGCAGGTAGGATCAGAGCCGACCCTTCTCATCCTGGACATGGACTTTTGTCCATATTTGTTCCTCTTCCCTCTGACTTTCCTCTTCTCTCTGGCAGGAGGCTGCGGTCCATCCAGACCAGAACCTCCTGTCACAGGAACTGCTTCTTCCCCTCGACTGTCAGAGTGTTGAATTTGTTTTTATTTTATTTTATTTTATTTTATTTTATTTTATTTTATTTTATTTTATTTTATTTTATTTTATTTTATTTTATTTTATTTTCTGTCAGCACTTTATTCTAAAACACTTTCCGAGTTGGTGGGCTCCCCACTGACCATGGCAATAAATCTGATTCTGATTCTGATTCTGATCCAAAGCAGAGGTGGGCAAAGGGTGGCCCTGGGGCCACTTAAGGTCGCAGCAGAGGTTGACATTATATTGGAAAAAATGTTGCCTTTATGTCTTATATTATCATGATTCATCCATAGATATGTTTCCAAGATATTCTCTGTGATAAACTCTCTATGAATGAAATATTATCCAAATAAACAATATATTTTAAGCATATACTATGTTAGAATTTAACTTCCTTCTGTGTTTTATCCAATGTCATTCATTTTTAAGGAACATTTTAGGAAACCAATCCATTGACACCAGCCATATTTCTCTTCGCACGTTTGTGTATGGAAGCTCAGTGGTGCCCACTTCCTTCTTGAGGCCACTTCCCCTCCACTGGTGGAACGGTTGTTTCATGTCAAGCAAAGTTGGGAGTGGCTCCAGGTCTCCTGGCTGGCCGCGGGCTGAGCGCCCTCGCGGGGTCAGCTGGCTCATCACGGCCCTCTGACAGCTTGTGACTGGACTCCTCTGGATCCGCCCTCCATGTGTTTTGGCCCCTCTTGCTCCCTGTAGCCGAGTGTTTGCGTGTCCTCTCTCAGCAGCAGCTGTCACCCCGCATTACTGGCTCTGGGCTAAATGAAACATTATTCTAAACATATGCATCGTAATCAGTCCGGTCACACTTACAAGAGCACGCGTTAATAAGGCAATCAATCACGGCGCGGCGTGCGCCCCAACACGCTCGTAAACAGTGTGTAATGGAGAACTGGAGGTTAGCATGACACGCCGCTGATCAGATAATCAATGTCAAAGATGCCATGACTGTCAGCAAAAGCACTTTTCATGTCCTTTCTATAAACCCCCCCCCCAATTTACTACAAGCACTTCAATTACCCTGAAAACACACTCCATTAACGGGCCTGATAGGACGGCCTGGCGCCGGCATCCATCTTGGGGTGGCGATCTGGCGCCGGACGTTTTAATTTGCGCCCTTGTTTTTATGATAAATACGTGTTAAAGCGGATCCATTCCCAGGGACGGTGACAGACACTCCTGCGGTGATGAAGTATTTCTCCGTCCCGAGCTGGAATTGTCTTTTATTTGCTGTGAGTTAGCAACAAGCTCGTACATCACGCCCCGTATTTGCCGCCCTAATCCCATCGCTTCTTTCTGGAGCAACTTATCTTGGAGTCCCGCGGGTGCGTTCTGCAGCAGGCCATATTTTAACCAGGAGCAATTAACGGCAGCGTGAGCCTGTATCATTTAGAGCTAATGCAGAAGTAATGGTAAATTATCGGGCAGGACTGACCTGGGGTGGTGGGACTCCTATTCCCAAAAGCTCACACCTCTCTCTCTCTCTCTCTCTTTTTTTTTAAATGAAACTGCAGGAATGTGGAAAGACATTTTTTTTATTGTTTTTCCCAAGAACAAACACGATCAATAAATAACATGATTTACATTTCATATTGCACATTTTTTTCAAGTTAAAATATTTAAATTCATACAGTCCATGATATTTTAAATACAGAGATATAGACACCCCATTGTTGTTCCACCAGTCAGTCCTAGAAAACAGCCTCATTTAAGTTAAGAAATGCTTTAAAAAAAAGAAAGAAAAAAACTTTGAATTTGGATCATTGTTGCAGTGTGAGGCAGGCTGCCTGCACTTGAGGAAGAAATGGAGCTGAATGGAATGGACATTTTGAGGATGAAATAAATAATTGGAACAATAAATTTCAAAGGAAAAAAGGAGGAAATAGAAATATATGGATTATTTTCCTAGCCATCATTTTCTGAAATATTTTTCTTTTTGTCAGTAAGTCGATCAAATCAATAACAATCGAAGTTTGTTCATTTTAGAACCGTCAACGAGCAGCTTTATACGTAACTTATTTCAATTTTGGTGAGGCAGTAATTTGTAAAACATTTAGATCAGATAATTCACGGCTTTTAAAAGTGTTATCTAAGGGAAAAAGAAATTTTCTCACGATTAAAAACCTTGCCTCTATGAAAATGACGATGGTCATGAGAAAAACGTGTATTTTCGAAATTTATGAGACAAAAAAAGAAAACCACGAAGAAAAACACGAATATTGATCTTAAATACAGAAAAAAACGTCCATCCTGAAGTGAGTGCAGCGTGCCTCTGTCGCACTGGCGTCCAGTGTTTCAACAAATGACATTCATAAAGTCACACAAAATAAATAATAACTTAATAAGATTTTTTTTTCCTGGGCGCTTCAGTTCACGGAAGAAGAAGAAAAAAAAATCACCATTTTACAATTCACATGTTGGATAATTAACATAGCGGTGATGTCCCAACAGGAACAATTAAAGAGCAGAGGAGAGTGTTGCCCATCAGGAGGTCCCGTCTCCAGGAAGGTGGCGTGGAAGTGGTCCAGGGCCGCACTCGCTCCTTCCTTCATGTTTATGTACAGCGGCTGTCGCGCGGCGGGACTGTCGCCTCGTCTGGAATGACTTCCCTCCGCGGGTTGTTAGCTCCTGACAGCGGCGCTCAGAACGAGCAACTTCTGCTGCAGTCGTGTATTCAAAGTAGCTCCATCTAAGGTACATGATTGGCCATTTTTGTCATGATCCGCTCGTTATTAGCATAAAAATTGACAGGGTGCGAGAAGGGAACGCACCTTCTGGCGGATTAGTCTGGTCCCTGCAGAGCAGAGGATGGAGGAGGACGCCCGCGCATCTCCAGTCCATTAGGCCTGAAGAAAGATGTGGCGCCGGACCTGCCGCTGGAATTGGGCTTTGGGAAGTGTCCAGGAGAGAGTTCACGACAAGACTTGAGAGAACCAACCAGAGTCTCTTGGTGAGTGAGGGTGAAGCGACTATAAGCGCGAGTCAACACCGTTTCAGGTGCGCGCAAATGAATGGATTCAAATGGGGAGAGTGACGTCACCAGAGACACTCTGATAATACAGGTGCTTTCCTTTGCTCAGGCTGACAAATCAGTTTCAAGCGTCCTGGTGCAATCGATATAATAAATATAATAAATAAATAAATAACAGGACGTTCCAACGATGGAATAACCAGGGAGTTTTACTGAGCCAAGACAGCAGTGGGGTGGAGATCCAAGTGTCTAAAGAAGGATTTAAAACGTGTTTGAATCAGCGACAGTTGAGAGTTCAAAGTAAACACGAGAAAATGGGTGGATTTACTGCGTTAAACCTGGTTTAGGAATTGGCTGAATCTGGCTGGAGCGTGGGCTTCACGCGCGCTTATACAGGCTTCGTGTCAACGCTGTTCATCGAGACTGGTCATGACGCATCGTCGCGTGGGAGCTGATCGTGTCCTTCTCTCTCAGACGCGGAGAGCCAGTTATCTGTTCAGTGACGGTTCCTCCCGCTGGTCCGGCGACGGTACCGACGTCTTGCTGAGAACCGCCGCAGAGTAGGGCAAGAATCCGCTCTCGGACCTCTGGCTGGAGGCAGTGCAGGTAAAGTCGGTGCCGGAGGTCCGGGAGCCGAGCGCGGAGGCCGCCTGGCTGCTGTGGCAGCTGAGACACGAGCACGGGCCGCTGGCCGAGGGCGCGCTGACCGCCGCCGCTGCCGCCGCCGCCGCCGCCGCTGCCGCTGAAGCGGCCGCCGAGCTGTTGAGCCCCGCCGGTGACTGGTACAAGCCCGGGTGCCTGAAGCTGCACAGCAGCTCCGGTCGGGAGTAGGGGTGCGACAGAGCCCGGAAGGTGTCGAGGGGCCGGATGGAGGTGGCGAAGGGCGAGGAGGCCGCCCCGGTGGCGGCTGCCGCGGCTGCCGCTGCCGTGACGCCGACGTGCGGGTAGTAGTGCAGCGGCATGTGCGAGTGGAAGGGGTAGGGCAGACTTCCGGTGGCGGCCGCGTGGGTCATCATGTAGGTGTAGAAGCTGGGGTCAGCGGGATGCGGCCAGGACATGGCCAGGCGCTGCCGCTTGTCCTTCATGCGCCGGTTCTGGAACCAAACCTGCGCGCACAGTACGAGACGTCAGCTCCGAGAGAAGTTCACAACTCACAACTCTTTTTTTTTTTATTAAACTACAATGTATGAGGAAAAATTGAATTGAAATATTTGTGGGTAAAAACCCATGTTTAGATGGATATTCACTCAACAACTTGCAGCATGTATCAGTGTATTGAAAATTAATATTTAACTGACAAAGTAAACGTAAAATAAATGTGTTTCGTTTTTCAAAATCTCATGGATGCCATAACTGTTGTTCATATACTCCGAAATCTTAAAGATACACCAATAAATTATATTAAAATAAATAAGTGACGCAGGCTAACATGGAAGAAGAGGTGCCACACACACACACACACACACCTTAATCGTCGTTTCTGGAAGGTTCAGCGCGGCCGCCAGTTCACACCTTCGCGGTCTCGACACGTAATTTTCCCGGTAAAACTCCTTTTCAAGTCTGCCGATCTGCTCCCTGGTGAAGGCGGTTCGGTAGCGTCTGACCTGGTCCGCGTTGGAACTGTTCGAGCCGCCTGAGTTGCCGTTCATGCCCGAGAGAGAGCTGGAGCTGGTGTTGGAGGACGCGGAGTTGGAGTCGGAGAAACCTGGGCCGAGGAAAGCGGCGGATGAGCGGAGAGATGCTGATGGACAACGAAGCGACTCCGTTCGGCTGGTCTCGAAGTGCTTTATTTTGCTGACAGAATCTGTCTTCAATTCGTCATTTCTGATCAGACTGCGTTAAATATGTATGTTTAAAAATAATTATTAAAGATGCCTGTGCTTGCTGTGGAAAAATAAAAACAACAAATATTGAAGAAACTACATTTTAAAATTTTGTCCTCACGTTAACAGAAAACGGCAGGATGAGAATAATACAAAACAATAAAAACATAATTCATGATTTCTGCTCGCGTTTCAGCGACAATAGAAAGATGCGCTTTTGTGGGGAAAGATAATCTAAAATATAATTGTTTGCACCATCCAGAAATTAATATCGACATTTTTTTGGCAAGAAATGTACTATCACAATATTGTATATTCTCACTGTGTTTTTAATAATCAACCGGAAGCGATGAACGTTTAGTACGTCAGAAGAAAACAATATTCACGTGCATCTTTCTTAAAAAAACAAAAAACAAAAAAAACATTGTTGTGTCGCTGAAAGTAGAAATATCGAATATATTTTCTAGGGTTTGAAAAAAAACGAATGAAACATGTGGCCAGATTTTCGAATCATAATCGATGATGGTTATATTTTGTTTCGAATAATAAAATGATTTCGCTGCACACGTCTTTTGTGGTGCATGTGTTTGTAAATCTAAACCATGTGAGTCATAATTGGCCACTGTAGAAACGTGCTATTTGTTTAATTGCATCGAAAATAAAATACACGCAAAAGCAATAGATTTTTAAAAAATATTTTCGGTAATCGTTTTAAAATACTGAAAAAATATATAGTATTTTTCTGTGACTACAGATGAATTGATTGACAAGCACGAGTCAAGCATGTGCTTTTTTTTCTTGTCGTGCACTTGTATTTAGAAATTAATTCAACGACTTACTGGGGAAATAGTGATTCTTTTAGAGGTGGATTATTTATTGCATGTATAAGCGAATAAATAGTCAAGAAAAATGACTGAAAACATATATATTTTTCGAAAAACATTTGAGTAATTCCATTCTTTAAAAAGGATGCATTTTTTTAAATAAAAAAATGGAAGTGATATTGTTGGTTGTTTTATGAAAATGACACAACATTTTCCTATAATTTGCATTTATTTTCCGTGCAATGATAACGGTTTTAAACGAGGAAAGAGGCGCAAGTTTTGCTGGCCGGCTGCTACACACCTTTGTTGTTCTCCTTGTGCTGGCTCGGGGAGCGCAGCGAGGGGCAGCCCACCTCCACATCGCTGTTGATGTCGGATTCCTGCGAAACTTCCGAATAAAGGCTCATCTTCTTGCGACTCTCGGACGACGAGATCTCCGCCGACGACGTGTTGTCGCCGCTGTGGTGCGAGCCGAACAGGCTGTCGATCTCAAACTTGCCTTTGCTCGGGATGTCGACCAGACTCCCGTGCAGGGAGGCTGAGCTGATCCGGGGGCTCAGTCGTCCTCCGTGCTGCGAGTTCTCCAGGGCCTCCAGCACCGAGTTCCCCGCCGCCGCCGCCGCCTCCGACAGTCTCTTGCCCGCGACTGGACTGTGCAGACCTCTCTCCATCAGGATCATCTCCTTTCTTATCCTCTCCATCATTGACGTGACAGCAGCACCGGGCTCCAGGAGTCTGGCAACCAACTAAAAGCCTCTCAGACGCACCAACTCTCCACAATGACGAAGAGGTGTTGAAAAGTCTCCAGTGATCATTTATTGAAAGAGGTTTACGGGCAAATAAAGAGCAGAGGGCTGTCACTGATGATGGAGGCGGCCTTCGCTCAGACGAATAATATCCAAGTGAGGAAGAGGAGGACGAAGAAGAAGAAGAAGAAGAAGAGGAGAGATGTGCGTCCCTGCTCTGATCTCTGCGTCTGCTGCACATTGCTCATGGGTTTGGCCTCTTGGGTGAAATTGACAGTCTGATTAATAAAATGAGCGGCGCAACATTTCCCTCTTCATTTAGGAATATTATTATGCTTTGATTCTCCATTGTTTCCTCCTCTCTCTTCGCCCTCCCCCTCCCCGGAGCCCCTTCTTCTGCCTTTTTAAACAAAAATATGCGCCTTTAATCAACCGCACTCTTTCCAAAGTCTCTCCATCCATCACGCGCGCCAGGAACAGTGTCACAAAACACGCTCTTGTGCTTATTTATCCTTCCTTTTACCAAACAATATCTTTGTTAAAACGCCCCCGCGGACGCCTCTATCCAGAAAAGTGTCACAACTGCCCAATTTAACGATGACATTTCCACTATTTCACTTCGACTTTCTCCGTAAAAACATCACCAAGAATCGTTATCGGAATTAATAACGCGCAGTACGAACCTGTTAACGATCAAATCTGGATTTCTAAACGGATTATTTTTTTTTAAATAAAGTGAAATAATGCCTAGGTCTGTTTCCGCGCGTCCTGTGGCGCCCTCTACAGGTTAAGATAGTCGTTGTCAGAAAGGTGGAACTTATTCAGATGAATACAAGGATCCATGAAGCTTTTCAGAGTCTTGTGTCATGTGGAAGTAACACAGTCATGTTCTCTGATTCAGTCAGGGAAACATCTGTGGGGTCTTGTTCTCGAGTGAAGGAACATCTCGAGTGGCATTGAGATCTTACAGAAGCACAGCTGAGCCAGAGGGCAGTTTCTGAAACATGCTCAGTCCATAAGATGTGTGTTATTTTAGCCTGACCTGCCATAACTTGAACCTGAACTCTGAGTTACCATCAAATCCTCTGGAGACAAATGAGTGAAAATGGATCTAACTGCAGTCCATCCACAGTCCCATGCGATGTTCCAGACCCGCCCAGGGAACGTTCACCATTAAAGGCAAGAACTTTGGTCGGTCAAAGCAGGCGAAACATTGGGAGGTTGGGCTTGGTACGGTGCAACTGCAACTGGCTCTTCTTCAGGTGCTCAGGTGACGGCATCTTCCTCACCAGGCTTCTGCTGCTTCAGCTATGTTTACCATGTATTTATGATTTACATTTTTTCTTAGGCCAAAATGAATGCTTAACCAGTAGAAGATCCTGCGTCAATAACTGAGGGAACAAAAGGACGATGAGAATTATTATTATTATATATTAAATATATATATATATATAATTTTTTTTTGTTTTTGTTTTGTTTTGTTTATTTATTTATTTATTTATTTTAATGAAAAAAGAGGGAGGGACATGAAACTGCTGCAGTTTAACTTCAGGGCCATTTGAGGAAGTACAACATGTGAAATAATGAGATGCTCAGAAGGGGTTCTATCAATTCTGAATGATTTTCAGTTGTTCACGGGCACATGTAAAGAGTAAAAGTCAAGTTTGTAAAAACAATGTGTGATGAGTTTAATTTGGTTTCAAATGTAAAAAAATAAATAAATAAAAAGCAGAGGTGTGAAACGCAAAGGGGGAAAAAAAAAAAAAAAAAAAAAATATATATATATATATATATATATATATATATATATATATATATAATAGTTAAAGTGAAATAAAAATATGGAATATATTATATGTGTGTGTGTGTGTGTGTGTGTGTGTGTGTGTGAACGTGACTAGATACTGTAAATTGATGTAAATAAAATTTTGCACAGTCAGCAGTTAAAATTATTAGACACTAAAATATATATGTATTTAATGTATCTGAAAGAAAAATGCATAATTCATAATAATCAATGTTATTTCTAAGAGTTCTGGAACACCGATGTAAAACAAAGATGATTCTTGATATAAAAAAAAAGAAGAAAAAAAAAAAACGGAGGCCTGGCGAGAGAAGTCCGAGGGTCGCAGTTGGTCCCGGAACCGCATATTTCTCACGCCTGCCTGAGTCACAACACAAGTGCAGAGGCTGAGAGCAGACGAACGGGTCACAGCATCTTCTCTCGGAAGTGAAGCTTGGGTTCAGGTCTTCATGGTGGAACAGGAGGAGACAGGCAGAAATATCAATCATTAATTTCACGTTTTTATGGATTCAGATTGGGGCCCGCCCCTCCGCTCAGAGGTGGGAATCCAAATGCATCGTGACACTCCAAACCCAGGAGAGCAAGGTCCGGCTGCTCCCTGTATCACGTCACAGACAGGTTCTGGAGAAGCGGCAGCAATGTGAACGAGGTGGCGGAAAAGAGCGCCACCAAGTGGCTTTGAGCTGTACCTCAATAGAAGGATGTGAGAAGCAGATGAATGACTTTCTGTCGTTCCTCCTCTAAACCCCCGCTTCTTCACCAGACCTGGACAGCGACGCAGCTCATGATGGAGAGAATGTCGGGTGGAGTTTGGAGATTCGAGGCACCTTCTTTGTTTGGTTTCTCTGAGCGCTCTGGTTTCCTCCCAGAGTCCAAATACATTCAGACTGTAGGTGTGTGAGTGGTTGTCTGTTATTGTGCGATGGACTGGAGACCTGTCCAGGGTGTCCCCCGCCTCTCGCCCCAGTAGCTGGCACAGACTCACAGAGACCTCACTGAGGGAATTGTTCGGAAGAAGTTGGAGTTCCCAAGTTTACAAAAAAAGAAAAAGAAAAAAACATTTTTAATGCATAAAATTAATGTGGCCAGTGACTCGAGCATCCCGGTCACTTTCTAAACACCCTCGACTGCTGGCTGCAAATGCGGCCCCGAGGACCGTCGGTGTTTAACTGGAGCGGGAGCGCCATCTAGTGGCCCAGTGGTGTGACGCAGCCTCGCGTTCCTTCAAACCGTGATTTTAAAAAAAAATACTCGGAGAATATATCCCCTTGGTTTTAGACTTGAGACTCTTGAGAGTCGGTTCTAGTCTGGATTTGAAAATGAAAAACAATAATGCAAAAGTGTAGTTCGAGCTCGCCGCATTTGTGCAGTTTAACAATTAACCTTATCAGTAGATAACATTACCTTTCAAAACGGAGACAAAACCATTTTGTTTTGAAGAAAAATAAACAGCTTTTTGTTGTGGTTTGCAACGTCTAATGTCCCATATTTTCTCTTATCTTGTGCTCCCGGGAGGTCCCTAAATCTAAATCTGTTCATGTCTCCATTAAAAAATCCCTTCAAAATAAAAGCCTGCGCTTTTTTTAAAGCACTTTGTGACCCACTTTTCAGTCACGACCCAGCAGTTGAGCTTCCAAGTGAACCAACGAGGTAAACCACGTAGTTGAATATGTCCCATTCACGAAGCTTGCTGAGGTCTACAAACATCACAGATTGTTTTATGCAAGTCAATTTATGCGAGGTGTTCTAAACATGGATGCTAACTGGACGTCCTTGAGGGCAGGACGACAAAAGGAGGCTCCTGAACTGAACTACCGTCTTCACAGAAAACCTATTTGTGCTGACAAACGTTCTGGCACACACGTTAGTGTAGTGTAGTGACACGGCCCCTGGGGTCAAAACAGAGGGATGACTATAGCCATTTCACAGAATCTGTGAAAACCTTCATACATGCTGGAGAGGTGAAACACATTCCAACCTGAGGTCCAGACTCTGCAAGGAAGGACCCAAAGACAGCGTTTATGTATGTAACCCTGATGCTATGAGTCATGGTTTCACTATATCTTGTCGACAAAATGGTCGAAATTATTTTCTCGTGACGTTGTTGGTGCGACGTTTAATCTCGCTCTCCTCTGTTGGCACTTTGCAATGGAAGCTGAGCTCGAAACCTCACGTTGGTGAACGACTCCCTCGGTCACTTGGATGAGACCTCCACTGGACCGACTTGCTGTGGGGTCAACGTGTCGCTGACCTCATCGATCGCGCACTTGAGTTCTCACCGAGAGATTATAACGACTCGCTGGGTTCAAAACTCCTCAGAGAAGGTTGTGTTTATCTTCAGTCTGAAGCACAACAACGAGAGAAGTGACCGGGTCCTGGTTCAGGTAAAATCAACGACACAACTTCCATGTGGATGTGAGTGGCTCCACGGCTGCGAAAGAACGCAACGGGGCTCAGAAGCGCGCCTGTTTCGTCATTCAACGTGTCACACGGACAAATCCAGCCCATTCCCTGATTCCCGCTCTTGTTTGCTATGCATTGGTGGTTCAGTGGTAGAATTCTCGCCTGCCACGCGGGAGGCCCGGGTTCGATTCCCGGCCAATGCAAACATTTACTTTCCGATGGAAAGTTTGGTTACGACGTTAGAGGTCACTTTCATTATGACCACAGTAGCTTCAATTGTTTTGTATTTTGAATTTATTTTTCTTGAAATCTTGAACTCATACTCACAGAGAGTATTATTTGCACCCACCCCGGGAGGGGGACGAGGCCAATTCAGTCCTGCCGTGGAATCACCTGAAGTTGTGTGTCCATGTAGATGAGGATCTGCTTCTGTTGTTCCGTCTTTTGCTGCAGCCGATCAGGCATGAGATTCAAATGTAGGTCAGTCGTGGCACCACCCTGAGTCTTTGCCCATCCAGAGCCTGGACTCACTGAGACCAGTACCTGCTCCTGCTGGGATGAAGCGGGCTGTGGCATCGCTGCCAGCTGATTGGCCGGTGAAGTCGTGCATCAGGTTACGGCACTGCTATTGTTTTGTCAGTCATACACAACAACAAAGGTCACGGTACGTTGGGGCACCAGGAACAGCTTTCCCATGTTGGTCCCAGTACAGGAACGGGAGCCACCAGAAACAAGAAACTCGACAAGTCTCTTGGTGCAGACAGAAACCCTGGGATTTAACGGGACCCCGAGGCAACAACATCAGGGTGGAAACAAGCTGCTTGGCGGAGGTCTGCTCTCTCTGAGTGTCTTCCACCTGATCGTCACAACTGTGCTTCCTGTTAGCGTTGCCTCTGGAGCCTATGATGTTTAACAATAGTAGAATGATATTTATTCCATACAGAAAGTGGTGCAGTGGGACTCTGAGAGCGCGATTCCTCATCCGTCTATTATTAGCTTTAGCACGTCCCCGCTCCTCAGCTCATCATTTCCCAGCCAGCAGGGAGCCATTGGGCTTCTGCTACCTGCTAAACATGGCAGTCGCATGCAGGCGTGAAGACCCTCCAGGACTAATCCCTGGTTTATTGTTGAACTCCTACAGCAGCGCAGATACCATTATATTAGCCAATATTTATTAGCCTCAGCGAGCGTAAACAACAGCTCTGTCAACATGTGTTTCTACTGAGCTCTCTCCTGACCCGGGGTCAAGGTGAACTAACATGTCAAACGACATGTAAAAGGTGTTGAGCTACAGGACAGAAGCCAAGTGGGAATAACTGAGCTGTTGTACAAATGATGAACCAAATCAGTTTGTTGTTTTGGTGGTCAAATACTCACTTTCATTCCGCAGTTCTTCGGTCCACTCGTTTCAATGTGAATTATTCAGCAATAAACAGAGGTCGATGTCGGGAGGGCGCCATCTGGTGGGGAAATATGGCCATTGCTGATAATAAGCTTGAGCTCCAGGGCGCCGCTCGGTGCCTCTGTAGAATCTGTCAGAGGTGAGACGGTCTTCATGTGAACTGGAGGTGGCTTGGTGTGTGCAGAGCTCCTGGTGAGGAAGTTCACAGATGTCACATAGGTTCTGCACGTCTGTGTCTCATGTCAGTGACGGAGGTTTAGGAGGCAGACACCATTTGCCTCTGCTTGATCCATCCTCAGGAGGTGGAGTCTGTCCCAGCTACTCGGGGTGAGAGGGAGGGGACACCCTGGACAGCTCACCTGCCCGTCATACGACGAGCTAAGACAACAAAAGAACTCATGAGAACGCTCACCAAGCAAAGCCTTGCTCGAATCCAACCTCCAACCTTCTCGCTGTGAAGCCGCAGTAGTGTAAACATGACGGTCTCTTCAGAAGTCTGAACATCACAGACGCTCAGCTGCTACTGTTGACGGACGGAGCCCTGACTTTGGAGCAAGTTTCTGAGAGGGAAAACAGAACACGGGCGTGAGCTTCCAGAACCAGGGGCTGATGTCCGGTCAGAGCGGATGAAACGTGGAGCGTCTCCAGTGAAGGTGGAATGGACTTCAGGTGTGTGTTGTGGCACTCGAAGTCTCCTCAGGAAAACACCAGACAGAAACCTCTCTTAAAAAAAACCTGAAAACCTGTGAAAGAGCTTCCTTCATCAACATCTTCAGTGATGACCTGGTGCCTTCAGTTTTGGGGTCTGTGTGCCGACTCATCTGTCACTGGTTCTGAGTCAGTAGGTAACAAAGGAACATATGTCTAAAAGCAAAAGGATATTCTGCTGAGTAATGCACCACTACATCATACTGCACTTTATTTCACAGCTCTGCGTTACTTGACTAAACCACAGCTTTTGGTCCGAGTCTTTCAGCAGAAAACCATTCATGTGCCTCTCACTGTCTGGTGGGGCCACATGCAGGGGCCACGTGAGCATGAGCACTGTGATGGCCCCGTCACAAAGAGCTTGAGTTCAGGACCAAGGTTTGAAAACAAGCTGCAATAGACTTCCTGCGGCACCGGCTTTTTAAACAAGTCTTTTTAGTCCATTGTGGACCATTGTGTGAACGCTGTCCTTCTCCACCTGTCTGTCTGTCTGTCCATCCATCTCTACACTACACGACGGAAGTGCATACTTTTAACTATAGTAGTATACATTTTACAATACTGTACAACGTAAGGTGGTATTATACTTCACTATCGAACATAAACATTTGCCAAATTTATTTCATAATAAACTACACAACTACATCATACTATATAACACAGATCTGTTTGTATACAATATTTTATTTCAAAACATTCCACTTAACACATACAATATTAAAAATACATTACTAAAAATACCAAACTGTTTTATTTTTGTTTTTATTTCCTACAGAATATTATGAATGAATAAATCGGGATGACATTTTACTCTTCATATTCTCTTCATTCCTGTGTTTTATTAGATTAGATTAGCGCACAACACAGCAATTTCACCAGACACTATGTGATATCATCGCTGTGTTGAAGCTACACAATTGTTACAGTATATTTTTAATACACACAGCTGCGTTTTCTAATAATACATTTTTCGATTCTAAAACAAGCTATGTTTCCCTTAAACTGCCTGCCTTGACGTCATACGCGCTGTCCTTCACAAGATGCCCCAAAGTAGACGTTTTTTGTATTTGTATTTATTTATTTTGATCAGCTCAATCTGCTTCTAAGACGCATCCACTCCCGAGCCGACAGTTTTCAACTCCGTGCAAGACACTTACAATTTGCGCCTCAAAGGTCTTGACGCGTGACATTCCTGTGCGTCTCATTGAAGTCCAGGCCACGGTCCAGACGTGCATGTGGAGATGCCATCAGCTGGTGGAGGCGACAGCAGAAGAACTTGAACCAGGGAAGCAGCAAGTTTATGACCAAGGACAAGACTTTTGTCCAGAGGAAACCTTGAGACAGTTGCTGGCACATAAACGACGCCCTGAATGAGCAGGAAACTCTTTATTCTCTGTGTCGGCGCGAGAAGCTGTAAAAGAAGCGCTAAACCTGCGCTGGAGATGAAGCTCTGAATTTTCATCTTCCTAAATGCCTCCTTCCATCTAGACGCGCATGACTGTGAATTAATGACTCTGCGGCCTTTTGGGAAACGCGTCGAGACCCGAGACGCAACACTCAACTTAGTTTGGTGTGTGTTGCGTTTAACTGCGTTTGTTTTCGATTCTGCTCACGCAAGTCTGCCGCGACGACGATGGAGCTTCCTGTGTAAATGTCAAGGTTTCCTCTGTCCTTCGGTTTTTATGAGCAAATTCATGGAAAAATCCAGAAGACCATGTTCTCTGAGGTTTTCATGAAAGCAGACCGACGGCCACGTTCAAGCGGTGCGCGTTTTATTGAATCAGAATATAATATAAAGCGTTTCATCCTGCTTCGTCTCACGGGATTTAAGCGTCATGCGTGAATTTCGACTGTTATTTAGATAAAATGCTGTGATAAATTATTCTATTTGATCTACATATTGCGATGAAACGTAAGATCCTGTTATTTAGAGAAAAATGCTGTCAGAAATTCATCTATTTGATCTATATATTGCGATGAAGCATAAGATTCCCCAACACGAATGATACAAGTCAATATTTATTAGAGGAAGCCGTTTCCTAAAATTCCTATTTGGAGCTTGTAAAAGGTGAAACACGCGTCTTCACAGTTTCCTTTCGTTTTATATAGATTTTATTGTGGTACTTTAACCCTGTTCAGTCAGCAGTTAAGACGCATCAGTGTATTCCTTAGTGTGAATGTATCTATCGAGGATTTTAACCTCTAGTCGAAAAAAAAGCCTACTATTCAAGAAAAACTCGTCACGTAAAGCCGACTGACTGTCTGGTTTTTAAACACAATGCTACTTTTATAAAAAAGTAAATTTGAGTTCAACAACACCCGGTTTAACAGCCACTAAAGAACGAAATGATACATCTCCTTTCATGAACCTAAAAACGCGGGACAATACTCGAAACTCTGGGATGTTATGGGAAAGAGCGCTGCATAGATCAAACTATATTTCCTCTAACGCTGCAGCGGCCTATTCTTACAAGAATAAAGGAAGGAAATGTGAATATTGAAGCGTGTTTCGAGGTCAAATTTAACCTTCATGTCCGTATATTTCCTTAATGCCCCTCAGAGATTCCCAAGGACCATCAAGAATATAATATAATATAATATAATATAATATAATATAATATAATATAATATAATATAATATAATTGCTCCCAACGAAAGTAAGTAAATTTATAAGAATATAACACTGCAGTAACGTCAGTTCTCAGGACCTGAAGAAAATCCGTAAAATGATAATATACTATAAAGTAATAGAAAAAAAATACTATTGGTTTGTTCAGGCGAATTAATGATTTAATTTCTTCTGAGCCTCCTCTCTTGGTTTTTATAAGTATCGAATATGGTTTGAAATGTACAGAAAACATATCTATAATCTAATATTTAATATTTCTACAATATAATCTCAAATAATATAATGCGGGACGTCCTAAAAAGAAAGCAACAGGGTGACATCAGCATCAAGATAAGGTCAAGCAGTGCATAGAGTCAAACAAATTGGAAGTGATCATCATAACGGTGAATAATCAGGACCTTATAAGCGAATGGATCTGAGTGTAACAGTTTGTTTTGACGGTTCAAAGCCGAGGAGGCAATGTTGTGTAGTCTGATGGAAAAGTGAAAAATAATGTTGAATCCAGCTATAGACTCAAATGAAATGGACTTGTTTGCGGCGAAATATTGATCACAGAACATGACAATTCATTTTAACTGATTCAAGCCGCTTAGATCTGGCGGAAGGGTCTCGGTATATTTTCCGAACACGTGAAGGACACCAGTCAGAACTGGGAGCTCAGCCTTGGACAAAAAAGCATGTGCACCGACTGTAGCTTCAATGATGCGTCGACGTGATTGATGCTCAAAATTGAACGTCATATTTGAGTTATTCGAGTTCGGGAGTCGACCTCGTGAGACACATCTGATCCGTCTTGGTCCTTGAATGCAACATTTCAGTGTGCGGAGGAGAAAGCCGTCGTTGTCTTCAGGGAAAACATAAAAGATCTGGTGTGTTTAAGTTAAAAAAAGAAATGGTGATGACACGGAATTCGATGTGTTCTCGCGCTTGAGAATGGACTTCTCGTGGTGCGTTCAAGTGCAGGTCCGAATGGAGAGGTAAACGCGGGCTCAAATTAAATCTTTCATATTTTAAACTCAGATGATATTAATATTTTCTTCTGAGTATTTTGGTCTCCGCAGTGTGTTGGGGGGCAGGGTGGGGCGTCGAGCGCGTCACGTGACCCGCGCTTGGCAAATCAACAATCGTGTGCTGCTGATTCTTCTGGACTTGCTACGAGCTGTGCGGGAATCGTGCGAGGAAAAAGCTCCATGGACATGTGCGAGCGGACTCCTCTGACTCCCGGCTACGTTGGTTCGCTGCTCAATCTGGGCCCTGACTCGCTCTACTTCTCCAACCTGCGGGGCAATGGAGCCCACGTCCACGGACTCCACCACATCCCCTACAACAGGAGGGAGGTGTGCACGCTCCCGTGGACCTCCTCGGGTTCGTGCACGTCCGCGCCGGCCGCGCCGCCTCAGAGCCGCGCCTTCAGCGGCTACTGCCCGCCGTTCCTGTCCAGCTCCGTGAACGCAGCTCCGGTCAAGACGCTCCTGGAGGAGCCGCACAAGACGGAGCTGAGCGGAGGGCAGGATGACGTGTACGGCGAACAGCACGTATCCCGGGGCTACTCGGAGGGTTCGGTGCTGCAGCTGGGTCCCGACCACAGTCGCGTCCCAGACGACAGCAAACTGCAGAGTCTCAGCCACCACGCTGCAGGTCACCCGGGTCCACGGACGGCGTTCTCTGAAGGTCAAGGTCCGTCTGCTCGTCACACACTTGGTCAGTAGATTTGTGGTCAGGTGATGAGGTTCGGACCGGAGCTCATTTTAAAATCCTAGCCTGACACTTATTTATCATTACCATCGTATTAGCACGAGCCTCAACTACATCTCGCATTAGACAACTGGATCCGTGTTGCTGAACTGGAGAGGCAAAATACATAACATGTAAATATAAATGCAGCCCAAAATAGAAGGTGCGGTTCAGCTCGTTTTAGTTCATATTTATTTGCAAATTTTGAGTAGCTTCCTGTGGCGGGATTATCGTTTATAACTCGTTATTTTTCCACTAATTCACACTGTCCTTGACCTCCTGAATGTTGTGTGGTAAATGTCACTTTTATCAAGCGGACACACACACACACACACACACACACACCTTCATTGCTCATAATGTTTAACTCATAGTGTGAGTCGCTTGTGTGTGTGTGTGTGTGTACGAGAGTGTGATGTGACCGTGTGTGATTATGCTGGCCATTTGTGTGTGTGTGTGTGTGTATATCTTGTATATCTATACTTGCGGGGAACACACCTACTTGCGAGGACAGTTTGCTTGGTGGGGACCTACAAGTTTGAGGATTAAAAATCATCAAAATATAGGGGTCAATATGACTGGGCTTAAGTTTGGTTCAGAGTCCTTGTTAAAGTCATTTGACTTGGATGGTTCGGTTCAGAGAGGAAGGCTGGGGAAAGGGTTATGGCAAAGAAATGTCCCCACAAAGATGGCGGTCCAAGTGTGTGTGTGTGTCTTCAGTATTGTTTCTCTGATCATGTGACAGTCAGTTGTGTATGGATGTGTGTCTGTACGTTGGTCACATGAGTGTGTTATGGTTGTGTGACAGTTTGTGTTCATCTGCATGTAAGATAGTGACAGTGTAGCTGCGTGTGTGCCTGTGCATGGGTTTTGTGTGTGAGAGGCGGTTGCATGTGTGTGATAATGACACTGTGTGTAGATTTGTCATTGTATGTGGATGAACGGTGTGTTTTGTGTCGCCATGTTGGTGTCGCAGTGAGTGTCTAAATGTGTGTAACCTGTGTGTAGATGTGTATATGATCCTGTGGATTGCGTCACACTAGTTTGAGTGTGTGTTGCTTGATTATGTGTCTGTGTGTGTGCAGCTTCTGTTAATGTGTGTGTGTGTGTGTGTCATAAGTCTAACTATCTGTTGTGTGACTGCGTTAATGCGAGTGTCGGGCTTTGTGCGCGCGTGGGCGGGTGTTTAATGAGTGGGTTAGTTTGTTAATGTGTGAACTAGTTTGTGACTTGTTTCTGTGTTGTGTCGCAGGTGCTCCGTGGTGCTCGGCTCAGGTGAAGAGCAGGAAGAAGAGGAAACCTTACACCAAACCGCAGCTGGCCGCCCTGGAACACGAGTTCATGATGAACGAGTTCATCACCCGCCAGAAGCGGAAGGAGCTGTCGGACCGACTGGACCTGAGCGACCAGCAGGTGAAGATCTGGTTCCAGAACCGCAGGATGAAGAAGAAGCGGCTGATGATGCGAGAACAAGCCTTTGCGGTTTACTGACAGACTCTGGACGCATCACACCGATGACTGTTATTTAAAGAATTCTGTGAGCTCCAGTTCGGTGCTGCTGACGCGTATCGGAACCACGTGATGCGCAGTCTGCTGGAGCGAGTTTACAAACAGGACTGCGAAATATAACTGCATGCTTAATCTTCACATCTTGAATGTTAATGTCCAGAACTTTCTTTAGACTCGCGTGGTCTGCATGAACGTGGTGTGTGATGCTCGTGGTCGTGACGTCATGTGTCTGTGTGGTTAAGACAAACAGGGATGGATCCAGGTGTAAATAAAACATTTGTAAATAAACAAGAGCCGTATTGTAAAACTTTCTATTCATGTCTTTGGATACGTTTGATGACGTGATACAAATGACGCAATAAATTAAGACGAAAAACACAGTTTGTGTGTGTCCTGGTGAGTGATCAAAAACAACAATTTACAACCAACCTTTTGTGTTTTTCAAGGCGTGTTGAAATCATTTTGAGGGTGTGTGTTGTTTTGCTTTGGAAATTTTGAGCCCATGAATTGACTTTTTAACTCGTGGTAATATTTATTTGCAAGTGTTTCAGTAACATTAACTAAGAACAAACAGGAGCGACACCAGAACACTTTACTGAACTAAAATGACGCACGGAGATTTAACTTAAATACAAACGTCGCGGTTTCAAAATTGCAATTTTTTGAGCGCAGTCCAACAAACAATCGCATTGCCGTCACAGCTGTCTTTTATTTGTTTAATTGAGACAAAATAACGTCAGTTTCTATTCAAACAAACTCGCACAAGACGAATAACGATATTTCTGGCGTCTTTTCTCCCGACACGAACGGTCACACACGTTTGATATCAGGTTAACGCTGATACCATCTCCGATAAGCGCACAAAAGGCGAGTTTTTGGCATTTAACTGCTTTCTTTATGCGTCTGAAAGTCTATATTGTGATATTTAAAACCATTAGGAAGGATTTAACCATTGGAAGTCATTTTACTGACGGACTTGCTTCTTTAATTCTTATTTTTGCACATGTATATTTTAGAATTTGCTAAGAAATATTCAAAAGCGCAGCAGGTGAGTAGAGAAAGGTGATGGATATTTTATGATTAGTAAACACAAGCTTTCAATTAACGAGTTAGGAAATGAAAATACTCATATTTAAGATCATGCACATCAAGATGACCTAACGTTAACCTTCAAGTGTTTTCTTTACTTCAATTAAGCAACAGCCACATAGTGTCCATATTTATTTACAGGATAGTCCAAGAATAAATCAAATTAAGAATGCGCATCGATAACGTCAGTGAGCCACAAAATAAAAACAATTTATCGTCTGAGGTGAATATTAAATACGCGATCTGACAGTTTTAATTAAATGTTGTGAGTCATAATCCGCAATAATCCCGAAGCGAAACTTTCCCAATAAATTCCTGTTAAATGAAATTGCGCACCGATAAATCCAAAAACCACAAACCCCCAAACACGCGCTTGGACGTTCACGGTTGCTATGGAATATTCTGAAGGATAATCCTCGTTAATACTTCCAATTAAAACGGCGTTTTCCACGATTTTCCAGGTTATTCCGGGGTTCTTACTGAACACCAGCTTCCTCACTCTGCTGCTGATGTTGTGTTTATGTTGGCAGACGAGAGTTCCTGGCGCGCGCGCGCGCACACACACACACCCGCAGGAATGTTAATGGTAGGATTCTGCTGCGAGCCAATGAATCATTAACAAGCGTCGCTGCGCTATTAAATCGATGAATTTATTCCAAATCACATGCAAAAATACAGGTCTGCCGTGACGTCACCCTGCCCCCCACCGACAGCCTTCTATAACGTCAGACGTTTGTTCCATCAGCGCCGCCAGCTCCGCATCTGGACCTGAGCTCCATGTGTCCTGCGCTTATTTTCGAATATCATAAACTCACCGCGGGACTTTTGTTCTGATTTCCCCTCCCAGGAGTCCGACCCACCCTCCGGTACGCTAACAAAGAGTTTCTCTGAGCAGTTCGATCCACTTGGTGTTGCTTTATTGCTTTATGGTCCAGACAGCTCGGGCTCGTCAGGACGGTGGGGGCGCCAAAACAAAGTTAAGGTCAAGTTAGTAGACTGGGATTTTAGTCACCAAATACCGCCAGATCAAATCTGATGTCAGAGAAGATTCGTCTTTGGACGCGCCACAGTAGAATCTGCTGTCGGAATGTGAAATAATCTCCCTGCACCTTCACCAGATATGATCTCCCTCAGGTGGCTCTACTGCACAGACTACTTCTCCAATGCCCTCGACGCCAACGTTAAAGCAAAATTAGGATTAGAAAAGTTCATCGCTGGTCTGGCACTGCCGCAGAAGAACTTTCTCTCATTTAACAAACACTGCGCAATGATACCAGTGCGCACTAAAATAGTGACGTCACACTGCATCAGCCCGCTGACATTAATGTGTAAATATAAAAATGCTGACATTACGACGTTTAAAAGCGCTTCTGAAGCCAATGCTAGCCAGACTATGCAGTATAACCACAGCAATATACTTGTAGAGTAAAAATAAAAACTGCATTTACGTTCATTAGATTCTGCTGGCGATTAAATAAAACACTGACATGAATATTAAATGGCGGTAACATGGTATTTACTGGGATGGGAAGAAGCAGAACGATAATGCTAATCATGAACTTTACACCTTCAAAGTGAAGTAGAGCAGAAATGAACTAGTATACGCGGTGAACGTGTATATATTTTTAAACTACTACAGCTGATAACTGACTGGTTAGTGACGAGGAATGAAGACACTGTTCACAGTCACAGGTGTCGCAGTGATGCGGCAGCAAGTTGGCTGATAACGCCACTGAAACCGTTTTACTGCTGAAATCATGACATCCATGAGAATAATGGTATGTTTTTTAAAGTAGAATAGAGTGGGAATATACATCCATGAAGTCTGATGAGTCCTAAAACATCTAGAGATGATGAAGCCAGAACGCAAACTTTGACAATGGACAGTATTTTAATCCTAATGATGCCAGTAAGACTGAATCAATAGTTTCGTGATCTTGGTATAAATCAGGCTAATATGAGGAAATGAAAAGTAGAAGACAGTAGAGTTATATTTTCAGGAGATCTCACGCGCAGTATCGCCCAGCAGATTACTAAAGTAGCATACTAATAACGACACAACTGATATGATACTGATGAGAACACAGGCGCTTTAAAAAATAGATTAGTAGTACTGGCACACCAGAACACCCGACAAACAAATATTTCAGTATTAATGCAACAGTCATCTCAATTCGCGAAGTACAAATCTACTCAAATACTGACAGCCAAACACGTTTTGTCTTGTTGCCGCCGTGTATTTGACGGTATCCCCACCACCTTTCATAAATTAAATACTGCAAGTGAATGAGGTGCATTACGTACATTTAAAATAAGCCAAAACGGTGAACCATAATCTGAAAATTAAATCATTATTTAGGAGAGCTGTTCAGACATGAAATTACATGAATAGAGTGGTTTTGTAGACGTATAGCTACGCGTAAAAACATGCGCGCCACGCGGTTCAAATGGGACACATCATCTAAACATATGGAAACACAATAGCACTACAACAACATTATTTAATCCGTTTTAATTGTATTGATCAGTTGACGTTTTTCTATTTACGTTATTGCTTAAATAAACACACTTTTCATATTTACAGTCATAATATTCATTGTACTGTTGTACGGCTAAATTGGCTTTTGTTTTGCTCCTGTTGACGCTTTGGCTTTGTATTAGTGAAAAGTCGTTGTTCTAAAAAATGCTATTTACCACTCAAACGCCTGTAAAATGTTAAATATCCCAAACATGATACGCGCAAACGATGATATCCAAATGGTATTGGACGTTATTAAATAGACTTCCAGTCACTGTTGTCTCAGATGTCTGCGCCATCACGCTGGTCTAACATGTACCGTGACACAGCTTTAGTTTCAAACACTCGCCTATACAACGCCAATACCCAAAGATGTACTTGGATTCTTAACCTCGCGTCGACAAACTGAATAGCAGTTTACCGTAAGTAAACCGTTTTACTATAAGCCAGCATTTATTTAACAAGTATTAATCGTTGGAGCTCAGTATAAAACACTATAATAGAACAAAAATGACGAGGAAACGGCCAGTGAAGACGCATTTTAAAAATCAAAGTAGCTTTCTACACGGAGTACTAAAACACAAATGTCTGTATTGTTTATATGCATTTTAAATGATGTATTTATTTACTTTGTTCTTGAAAATAGACGTACTATAATTTAGTACTTGCTACTTATTTAATACTACTCCCGCGAACTCTGCATCCAATAACAAGTATAGTTATAGATGGGAACCAAAGGAAAAAGGCTAGTAAAGTAGCTATATATTTATACATTTTACGTGAAGATCGCTTCTGCTTATACAAAATTACACAAGCTACTATTTCGTGCGCAAGTTAAGCTGAATATTTTAAATGAGTGCAGCAAATAAAATTCCTTACTCTTAATTTTGAACTCTGTAAATTGCTTTACGTCTGCTTTGATTGTGCTTTTAATTAACCATAAACTTGGTTTTGTGCAGTGTTTTGTCTGACACAAAGTGAAGTGCGGGACTGGGGGGACGCTGATTTGACCCCCAATAACAATAAACTCTCGCTTTGAAGCTCCTGGCACATTGTGAGAGCAGCAAAGTCACAATGCTGAAGAAGCGTCTGCTATTCTGCCTCCAGAACGGACAGAGACGCATTCAGTCCTGGCCCGAGAGAAGACGGAGCCTGAGATATTCAGGTCTAGTGGGTTTTAAGAAGCCAACATGGCCGACGAGGACGGTCAAAGGCAGACGCGTGGACTTGGCCATGCGCAGTCTCTCTCTTTGTCCCTCTGTCTTCGTGTACTGCCTCAAATTTGCCACAAATGTTATAGAATTCAAAATAAATCAGTCGTGGGGCAATGGTTTTCTGATGCAAAATGTGTTTTAAAATGCGTGTTTATTGGCAGATAAACACGCAAAAGAAAAAGATCCCAGACACACGTGTATCCTTTACGATTAAAAAAAACATATGAAATAAACATTAAGATCATTTGATTTGTGTGCTTGAGCTGCATTTATATTTTATCCTACATTTATCCTCCATAGTGATTTCCGATCTAATAACGCATGATCTGCCCTTATTTCGCGTGGACTCCCTCCCAAACAGTATGAAAATATGAAATGAAAACAGATGCTTTTTCAAGATGAATAGCTATTATTTATTTTAGTGAGAGAATCTCGTTTCACTGTCGCCTTTAACGTGGCACTTATTTAATGCTTTCCATTTGAATCAGGTGAACAGACGCGTCGAATGTAACTTTACTGGAGGTGAATTTATCATTTATTTGGGATTTTTGTTAAACACAATATTTCATACCTTCACTTATCATCGCTTCAAAAATATGTAACACGCACTATAAAGTCACCATTTTGTCGCTATATTAATCAAATACCTGAAGTATTGATCGTCATTAACCTTGTTTAGGATTTACTCTGGTCACGCTTCGTATTTCCTAGTTGCCTCTTACAACACTTGTCCAAGTGAAGTATCTCACCTGCGAGACACACACGACGATATCAAAGAATGTTTGACCCTATTAAACACACACTTCCGGTCAGTGTTGCCTCAGACGCTGCGCAATTACGCACCATAACAGCTCGTGGACGGTGTTGCGGTGTGAGCTGAATATTCCGGCGCTGGTCAACTATAAATTATACATTTTTTTCTCCCTTGCTCCCTCGGCAATGGCGCAGGAAGTCTGGAGAGGAGTTTCCTCCTCAGCCAGGGAGCCAATCCAGTCTCTGGTCTGCGCTCACATGAGTTCCAGCTTTTAATGACTGATATTGATGTATGGTAATTTCTCCAGCGCGGATCACATGACACAATTACCTCAAGAATCGATCAAGATCTGTTGCATGTTGCGTGCTTCTCCCCACCCTGGCGGGGTCTGTGTGCGCTCCCATGGACAAAGTTGAGGAGCATTGTGGAGGAAAAGCGGACAGAAATGACGGAGTACGATGATCACCGCAGCGCGTCAAGCATGTATCTACCGAGCTGCACCTACTACGTCCCCGCGCCCGACTTCACCTCCTCATTCCTGCCGCAAACCACTTCGTGCCAGGTTAATTTCCCTTATTCTGCCAGCCAGCCTGTGCGGGAAGTGGCTTTCAGGGACTATGGGCTGGATCACCCCAGCAAATGGCACTACAGGGGCAATTACGCGACCTACTACTCTGCGGAGGAGCGGATGCACCGGGACCTGATCCAGTCCGGCAGCACCAGCGGCACCAGGGCAGATGTGCGGCTCAAAAGCGACCCCTTATACGGACCCCACGCAGGGGCGAGCTTCGGCGGCGTCGGTCGGAACGGGGTTCTTCCGCAGGCTTTCGACCAGTTCCTGGACACCCCCCCGAACGCGGAGAAGGCGGTGGAACCACCCAGAGAGAAGCAGGACCCGGGCGTCGGTGGCCCCAGTGTGACTTTGACCACCAAGCTGGAGGAGAAAGAAGCCGAGGAAGACTCGTCCTCCAACTGCGGCGACAAAAACACGAGTGAGTGGTCATTTCCACGGACAAAAGAGATCCAGCGTGTGCGCAGCCGCTGCTCGCTCCACGACGCTTTATAAGCATGCAAAAGCTTTTTATATCCCTGTAAGATTGGCTTTACGGTTGTAAAGATATTTACTATGGGAAACTGTTAAATTCACGATTGTTCAGCGTCCAGTGGCTGCAGAGACGACAAATCCCGCTCTCAGCCCAGATAACGCGCACCAAAATGATTTATTCATAATGTCATTTTCATTCAAAAACGAGGGGGTTTCACAAGAAAGAAGTCCACACGCTCATTTCATTGCACTTACATGTGATTATTATAGAAGTGACGTGGCTTTGTGAGAAGTTGGGCGCAGAAGAGTTTAAAGGAGCTCACCTTTATGCGCCACCTTTCCTCATTAATCTTCGTTCATCTTCAATTAAAACGCGCTCGAATATCCCAGTAGCCCCCAAAACACTTCACTGAAATCATTGAATTAACGCTTGTTTCATATTAAACCACAAGACTAACCTTGAAAGGGGAATAAAGAGAGACAATATATTCTTGCTCAACTACCACTGCACCTTCAGGTAGCAATAAAAAGCGGGGAAAATCACAGAAGAGAGACTCAAATTCAAAGATATGACCTCGTTCATGATGAATAAGGAGCTGATATTTTGGTTACGTTTGTATCATGAATAAAGAACTATGGGGAAAATAGTCATAGAACTCAGTAAAACACTTCACAATAATATTTCAATAATACTACTAAATGCAAAATTGCATGCTAATAGAATGAATTTATGTAGGTGAAGTTCACACAATCCAGGACTATTAAACGTGCAGTGTTGCACAAACAATCACAAGTTATCGCTGCTGTATTATTTCTAAACAAATATGTTCCATCTTTTATTCTAATTCACCGCCAATCACTTTTTATTTTTTAAATCCAAATACTGTCCAAATAACAGAGAGCCAGCACATGCTCTGGGCTGTATTAGCTATGTTTGTGATGATCCTCAGGACATGAAGGTCAGATAAGATAAGACACCAGAGGAGCAACAGCTCGACACTAAGTGAATTGAAAACTGAATCCGGTCAAGCTAAAAGAAACCAGAATCAAGCGACACAAAGACGCATCTGTTCATGAGATTATCGGTGTTTTGTTTTTTTTTATTATGTCAGAGTCAAATGAAACTGCGCTTTTGAGATTTCTTGTTATTCTATTAAAACAGGTATCAATGAAAGTGCCAACTTGGCTGCCTCCAACTGCTGCCTTTAAAAACATCTTCCAATCTGTAATAGTGAACTTAAAAGTATAAAATGAGAGTACGATTAGGAGTTTTCTGCTTGGTGCCAACTCAAGGCAACCCTTTGTTTAGCATGGCCGCTAACCGCAGTGCTTATCCGCTCAATTACAACTGACTTGTTCTGTCTTCAAGACAAACATGTCAATTTCAAACTGTATAACTCTGCTGTTGCCTGAAGAGCTGGGCCCATATTAGCATATGTGTAAGAGTGTGTGTGTGTGTGTGTGTGTGTGTGTGTGTGTGTGTGTGTGTGTGTGTGTGTGTGTGTGTGTGTGTGTGTGTGTGTGTGTGTTTGCTGTGTTTTTGTGTCGCTATACTGTCAAGAAACAGCACAGTAATGCATCAAAACTTGTTTCGTCAAGGTCTTCAACAACTAACACTGCTTGAAATATTCCCAAGTTTATCCAGATATCTAATGGTGACCACGATGATATTCAAGATGGATAATGAAGCAGCTGTTTTTGTCTCTAAAATGAAAAGTTATTTTCTAAATGTATTCTTTAATTCACTTTTATTTAAGTGTGAAAGTATTGAACGGGTGAAGAAATGAGCCAAAGATGTGAATAATAAGGTGAAAACATGCTAACAGATTCCAGAGGCTCCACAGGCACATCTGTCTTCAAATACGAGTTTGACTACTCATTTTTAACATAATGATTCACTTCGTACGACACTATGACAGTGAATTATTAGACACTTGGTTTGTTGAGCAGCAACTCTGAGATACTGTAACCAACCCACTGAGTTAAGAATTATCTTTTTGTATCTTAATTCAATTCAAAGTAGCTTTGTATACATTTTAATTTACTGAGGACCAATTCAGGGACTTATTTTCAGGTGATTTATCAGACCTGGCAACGCATGATACAATTGAATTTTAACCAGTGAGTTGTGATGATGCTGCATTCAGGGCAGCTCATAGACATACAGAGGCCCTGGGAAAGAAGAGTCTAGGAGCATGCTTTAAAAAATGAACTTGGAAACGTGAACTCATTCACACTGACTCAAGAGCATCTGAGGATTTGGACACAGCATTCACTTAGGATACGTCATAGCTTAGTCTGCCTGATGTGGGGACCGAATCTGGTCCAAACACATTTGTCATTTATCAAGTACATTTTTAATTAAATCTTTTTATCTTAAACCACAGTTATGAACCTGACAATGACTGTAATTACTGATGGTCATAACACATTATCCACGACTGTTGTTGGTCGCTTTAGATTGACCTTCAATCAGCATGGTTGATTTTCTTTAAATGAAAAACAAATAATAATAATAATAATAAATAACAATCAAACTTGAAAATGTTTTTAAACAAGGTTAAATGACTGGACGCGTATTTCAATGTGCTAAACTAATTTCTCTCTTCAAAAGAATCAAACCTTTCTTTCTTTAATTGTTTTAATAGCACCTTTAAATTAAAACCTATACATTTTATCTGCGCAAATACTAGCAAATAAAATGTTATTTGGCTGGTTAATTAGCCAACGGGATTCTAAATCGCAATTGTCATCGCACAATAGTTTTCACTTTATCGGTGACACGTGGCGTTTATTCAACTTTTAATCCGCCTTATCGGCTCTCCGTCCTCAGCTCCGTCCACCAAGTCCAGGAAGAAGAGGTGTCCGTACTCCAAATATCAGATCCGAGAACTTGAACGCGAGTTTTTCTTCAACGTCTACATCAACAAGGAGAAGCGTCTGCAGCTCTCCAGGATGCTGAACCTGACGGACCGACAGGTGAAGATCTGGTTCCAGAACCGCAGGATGAAAGAGAAGAAGCTCAACCGAGACCGCCTACAGTACTTCACTGGGAACCCATTGTTCTGATCTCCCTCTCTTTCACACACACACACACGCGCGCGCGCGCGCGAACACACACGCACACACACACACACACACACACATACAAACACACACACTAATTTATTTAGCCTGAATAAAGACGTGTACGCGAGTCCAAACACTCACGAAACTTGCCACATGAACTCAAAGACAGAAATGAGACAGGAATCCTGGGGGGATGTTCTGGGGGGTTTATTGATCAGTGGAGTAAAGCAATGTGTCGCTCCCAGGCCCGGATGGTTCTGTTACTTCCTCCTCTTTCAAGCAGGATTGTTTACTAAACCTTGAACCGTCTAGACACAACAATAAAAGTAGCTGTAAACCGTCTAAATGAGGGGGCTATTGGACTTTGCTGTCCCAGCCCCCAGACCACAACAGGACCCACTGTGAAGTCCAGGCGGGCCACACCAGGGCGCGAGGAGGAAAGAGAGGACTCGGCATTCTGGGCTCTTTTTTGGACCTACGATGGACGCGCAGGCCGGACACCGCCACCGTGAGTTTGACGACACAGGATCTTTCGAACTCTCTTCAGTGATGTTTTTGAAATGTATTGAAACGCAAATGCTACGTCTCTTTACGTGTTTTCCCGAATATTCTAGTGCTGTAGAAAAACCCGCATCATCCGCTGGACTCGTTATGAGCTGATGAATGTTGCGCTTGTGCTTTAATCTCGATTAGAACTGTTATTTACCCCAAATTGCAGGAAATGGTGAAGTTTCATTGGGCGTTTAATTAGCTTGTTGTCATCAGGGCGACCAACTGTGCGCGCTGCAGCGCTGCCTCTGACCACACGGGGGCGCGCTTGCAGCTGCAGCGGAGCCGAAAATAAACTCCGACACTGCTGCTTTTATTGGCGAAACACACGCTGCGTTTGTGTGTGATTGCGAAATCTCAACCAATAATCAAAGGTATTCTCGTGACGATTTGTTGAGTTATTTATGTCATGTTGAATCGAAAGTAAAAAAAATGATTATAATTCCAATGAAGGTTATATTGCTCATAAGGAAGACAAAGACGATTTAGCTCACATTTCCGGCAAGTTTTTATTTCAACTGTGACAAATGCGAGATGAATCGGAGATTTAGAGCAGAAATGGGAAATTGGCTGTTGAGAAACGAAAAACACTACCCTCGTTTGTTAGAGAAACTCCTTTGACTGTCACGTTTAACACCAGCTGTGTAAAATACACCCTTCGTTGCTCATTTGTAAATATCATTTAGAATAATCCTACGTCGAGTTTGTGTAAAGATCGTGCGTGTGTGTGTGTGTACATATATATACAGCATATGTGTGTGTTGTTTTCAAGAATAAAGTCGATTCATTGCAATTCGTGAAAAGTTAAGTTAATTGTATCACTTTTCCCCTTTATTTGAATTCAAACGACTTTATTGAAATATGACTACCATTCTGGTTGGTCGTTTTACACGCATATAAAAAAAAAAAAAACAATCTAACGCAAACTTGATAGTGTTTTTCAAAAACAAGACGTGTAAATACCCAGGTCTTCTTGTCACAGATTATGAATTGTGTGGCTATTTTTCGACACTCAAATCACATTTATTCACACACATACACACTGGTGTTTTAATTCATTGCGGCCTTCACTGAGCTCAAGTGATGATAATTTAATTACAAAAAATATGTAGTTGCATGCCAAACGCATACAGATTTTTCAGGGTGTTTTCTCCAGCTAATTTGGTAAAAATGACGCAACTGAGAGATAAAAAATAATTATTCACAATGGTGTTTTAGGCAGCACACAAACAACTATTAACTTTTTTGTTTGGTCTAAAGTTGTTAACACAGTATTAGTCAGTGGTCAAACCAAATTATGATCTAAAAAATAATTTAAGAAAGTCAGTGTAGAATGTTTATTTAAATTACATTTTTTAAATGACAAAAACTGAGGTGTTTACAGAGTTCGAATTAACGTCGGTCCAATCTCCAGGTTTATTTGTTATTATTTTTTTAAAGACCAATGTTTTTCAGAATATAGTTTATTCTCTTTAATATTCTCGTCGCTGAATGAGGGCATTGATCTAACATCTGTTGACGAGTTTGTTTCAGCCACTGGATGCTTACTCAAGGGCACAACAATTACGAAAACAACTAGAAATGTGTTCCGAAACACCGCTTCAGGCACGAAAACACGCGTTTGGTCGTTTCTCAAGGACTTTGCGTAAACTAAAACACATACAAAATAGTGAGATAAAGAAATATGCCCGAGATGTTTTGGGTAAAAAAAAAAAACACCTTCATGTACTGTAAAAATATACAACGTTGATAGTGTAAATATGATTCCTGTAGGATTTTAAACGTGACGACCACGATATTAAGACTGCAATCTAACACAATTATAAAAACTTTTATACGCGTTGGATTCACTTCACTAGTACGTGTCTTACTTTACAAATATATAATTTGGAACGTCTGTTTTACTACTAAAATTAGAATTAATCTCAAATTAATCCAAACATCACTGCTAAACAAATAAAGCGCTTATTACATCTAATACCTTCGTGATTCTTTTATTAAAAGCAGGTGACGATGCTCTCTAGGCACCAAAGCACTTTTTAATCTCACAAATCAAATTAAAAGACGCATATGTTGGTTTCATTTTAGCATCTTTGCCATTGTTTTATGGCCAATCAAACTCAGTAAAAATGTTTGTGTTGTGGTTCTCATCACCAGTGAGTACACGTGTTCTGGTGTTACAACAACAGCATTTCTTTGTCTACCACAATCAAGTGCTGCAGGAAACTTTTATTTTTAACTACCGTTCGTCTAAAAAAGGTGTTTTTAATTGTCTGGTTTGTGCGCTCTGAGAACTGGATGATAATAAAACATCGTCCCAGTCGCAAGATAATCTTTTTCCAGATGATTTCCGGTCACGATCAATATTTTAGTCGCATTGTTCCACTTTTTTGTTCTTGAGGAAAATCAATTTCAAGTCCGCTTCCTAGGGGGCGCCGTTGACCGCGTTTGGATTCGCGGTGCGTGGGTTCCCGTGGAGGAGGCTGCGTCTCAAGGCCATTTTCAAATCTCATTGGTGGACTCGTCATGTGGTCGGGACGGATCCAGACTTCCACAGGGATGATGTTTTCCCAGACATGTCAGCGTCCTCAGGACATCTGACCATCTTTACCCCCAAAAATGTCCTTCCACGGCAGCTCGCCGGCGACCAGCACCTTCCTGGTGGACTCCCTGATCGGAAGCTGCAGGTCGGACACTTTCTACTCCAACGGCATGTACATGCAGCCCGGTTCTGACATGGGAACTTACGGAACCTGTGGACTCATGCCGTCCTTCAAACGAGGAGAGGTCAACCCCCCAAATCTGCCCATGAACGTCCACTCCTACATCCCCCAGATTGACAACTGGACGGACCCGAACCGAACCTGCAGACTGGAGCCGCCAATGTCAAACTTCTCCCAGGGCATCAAGGAAGAGAGCAACTGCTGCATGTACTCGGAGAAGAAAGTCAGTCCAGACGCGCCCACATATTCGAACCTCATCCCGGATCCCGGTCCGATCGATGGACCCGAGATTCCGGTGCCGGGCTATTTCAGACTGAGCCAAACTTACGCGAACGGAAGGCATCAGGAGTACCGGCACGAGCAGGCGAGCCCGAACCTCCTGCAGCTGAACCGGGTCACCCCGAAACCACCAGGCGCGACGAATTATCAAGAAAAGCCCAGCGAGGACGTTCCGGAGATCACGAGGACGCCGGTGTCAGCGGGGAGTCCAGATGCGGGGTCCGGATCGGAGGACAAGAACTGCCTGCTGGACGCCCCCGTGTCCAGCCCGGAGCTGAAGGAGGAGGGCGGAGGTGGGTCTGCTTTCGAGTCCAGCACCGAGACAAACAACTAAAGTCGTAATGTTTAATGAGAAGCTGCTCAGGTTACTGCTGCACACGACACCGACGGTCCCGCGGCTCACCTGAGTCACCCCTTCTCTCTGCTACCTCAGAGACGCTTCAGTGCGCGGAGGAGTCTCGTTTCGCGTCGAAATTATGTGAATGTTTTCATTTAATTACAAACCTAAAGAGTCACATGCGGAAGAAGCTTCTCAGATATGAAGGCTCAAAGCGCGAGAAAATAGATTTTCAAATAAAACTTGAAAACTATGCGAAATTCATCGCAAGTTGCTACAAGATATTAATAATTACCTCAATATTTTTTACATTTAAATACAACTTAATTGAAATATTATTAACCAATAAATATTTCTTATTATCCAAATCGTCATCGCCATTTGCGTTGTCGGCCTCAAACAAATCGACAAAACTAAACGAATTCATAATTAAGCATACACATTCACCTCATTTCGGAAAACTTAATTGAACACTTGTTTATTAGAAACTTTGAATTTAGCTTTTTGAATCGCAACACAAGACGCTGACGCGAGAACTGGGGTCAGTCCAAGCGCCCCAATACTCCCATGTCAGATACTAATTATACAGAATGACACTCAGAAAAGTGTCTTTAAATGAAAACAGAAGCATATTAAAACACATCTTTGCCTGCAAATAAAACAGAGATTTATAAGCAAATACATATATGCTAGTTTTAAAGTTATACACGCGTCATGGCACACCGTTAAAGAAATTAAGATCCGTGATTAGGGGGGTCTTTGTTAACAAATTACAGCTGTAAAATAAAATAAAAACTAATAATCAGTCGAAATAATGAAAATAACATTTTTGTGTTCTTGTTTTGTCGCAAAATTAAAGAAAATAAAGCAATATTAAATCTATAAAAACAGACCACACAGCAAGTTTATAATATATTATGTAAACAACGTGTTATAATTGTGCAGGAAGTCGTGAATCAACGCTAGATAAAGTTGTAACGATCCAATTTCAACGTGTTCAACGATCCAGTGTGATAATTATGAACTTTCATTGCAGATTGCAAGAGTGAAACTCCCACCAGTAACTGGTTAACAGCCAAAAGCGGCCGGAAGAAGAGATGCCCCTACACCAAGCACCAGACCCTGGAGCTGGAGAAGGAGTTCCTCTTCAACATGTATCTGACCCGAGAGCGCCGCCTAGAGATCAGCAGGAGCGTCAACCTCACCGACCGGCAGGTCAAGATCTGGTTCCAGAACCGCAGGATGAAACTGAAGAAAATGAACCGAGAAAACCGCATCCGAGAACTCACCTCAAACCTCACCTTCTCTTGAAGCTCCTGTTTCCTCCCTCGAGTTCATTCCCAGCTTCGGTGGACGTCCATCTTGGATTTCAAAGAAACTGTGACTTCATGTGCCGTTTTTCGTTCTTCATGTGGCGTGTTGTGGTCGTGTTTATTTCATCGCAGGGTGACACTTGTTGGTTTTCACTGACTGAAGCAGATGACACAAGAAGATACAACACGACTGCTGTTCAGCTAAACAAACAGCCCACTACATCAAAATAATATGTTTAAATACATTAAAAACCACTATCTTCTTGTACGAGGCTCCTATAAGCTTTAAACTCTCTTAAATCTAGTGTTGTCAGCTAGCAGCTAACATGCTAATTTGCTAAATAAACAATCAGAGCCGTGCACTAGCTAATGTGCTAATGATGCTAATAAAGAAAAGGTTGTACTTTTCGCTAACTACATGTCGTTAGAGAAACAGCAAGGCTCCATCAGACGAACACGACAATATCTATAATTATGACTTCACCTGGATGCTTTAGATTCCACATTAAAACTGGGTTTAAACACTAGTTTTGTCCGAGTTGACAGTTAAACCTGTGGAGCCGGTGAACACACGCAGCTGAGCGTGATCGAGTCTTGGCGCTGGGCTCAGTAGATTCTCACCTTTGACAGCAGATCTTGTGGGAAACGGTGGATCTACTTCAGTCATGAAACCGTCCATTGTGTGTCGGTGTTTTTGTCACGGTGCTGGTTGACGTCACTCCATGTAAGATGTTTCAAAGCCTCAAAAGTGGCTGAAAACATGTTTAAACTGTGAATTTAATGCATGTGTGTGCATGTATATAATCTGCAATAAATAGACGATCCATCCATTCATTTTTTGGTTTGTGTTTCATGCCATTGGATATTAAAATGACTTGTGGCGGTTGAAAGTTGCGCCGTCTTTACGCATAAAAATAGGCAGGCTATGGAATCAATAATCAATCATATCACAAAATCTGAGTAATACTAACACTTATTTGTTGCATACGATTGGAAAACGTTTTTTTAACGAAGAGCTTTGGCGCTAAACTGAACGGAAATTAAGAAGCGCTCCGTCGAGTTGCGCTATGTATGTGCATATAGTTAGCAAAGTTCACATTTAAACAAAGTGAATCTTATTTTTGATGCGTAAGGAATGAAATAAGACAAGTGGCTTGTAAACATAAGACGTTGCAAGGGCGTTGGCATTGTTGTCCTAAAACGTTCCGCACTACTGATATTAAAGCACGTTGCGTGCTAAGTACGCGTTGTTTTGATGAGGTTCCGAACCGAAATGCGAGGAAACACATTTCCCTTCCTGTGCCTGCGTCGATTCATCGCTTGATCCGTGTTTGTGTGAGAAAACTTGCTCAAAGTCCTTTCGTTTTACACTAACGCTCCTCAAAATAAAACAGGTTTCACTAAACTTGGACCAACTTTATCTATGTTTGCGGTCAGGAGACATATTAATGATAATTGAAGTGACAAAGCTAAAGAGAGTTTTCCAAATACGTCCTCCGATGTCACAATGCTTTGAGACAAAATCCCATTTAAATGCAGTAATGTGATTTAAAGATGATCATCAGCATGTATGGATATTCGAGCTATTAAATCCAGAAGGTTTCAATCAAAAACACACGTTTATTTTAAACCCAAAATAAGGTCACAACTGCGAAATAAATCACCTCCATTTCCATCAATTGCAACGTTCAGAGCGTAATCTACAGATGGATTTAGCTTTTATTTTATTGGTGGCAGGTATAATCACACGCACCTCATAAAAGCTTTTATTGATACATATATAGTCATTATTACTCTCTCTTTTTCAACCATCATTTCACAGCTGCGGTTTCCACTTCCTTCCACAGAATGAAATGATGATTATTTATGCTGGAATATTAACAATAGTTGAGTTTTCTGGACATGTATTTTATTTTTTTACAGCATGTTATTACATCTCTTTTTACGAGGATTCTGTAAGTCTATAAAGAGTTTTACTAGCAGTGGGGGTGTAACCGGTTGAGCTTATTAGTTTTTTTTTTTTTTTTTTTTAACCAAACATTAAGAAAGCTTATAAGGGCAACTTGGAGCTTATCATATACATCTGATTCTGTTTATGATCAAGAAAATGTAAGGGCTAAATTGATGCTGACGAGAGAGAGCAAGGGCAGGATTGATTTACTTGACGTATATTGGTAAATATGACCACGTGATCCATGTAAACCAATCCCGGCAGATGCAGGCCAGCAGCAAAAATACTATGATTGTTCATAGAGGGCAGCTTCCCGAAACAGTGCCAGCCTTTATTATAAGGGGAGAGATCAAAAATGTCTTCCAGTGGCACGCTCACCAACTGCTATGTGGACTCGATCATGGGTCAGGAACCGGAGGACGTGTTCGGGACTCGGTTCCTGCAGCCGCCGCACTCGGTGACCTCCAGGCCGCCAGGTGCCGCGGAGAACGCGGACTTCTCCTCGTGTAATTTTGCACCCAAATCTGGCGTCTTCTCCGCGTCGTGGTCGCCGGTCCATCCGCAGGGGATCTATCATCCGTACATGCACCACCACCACCAGAACCACCACCCCGCCTCGGACGCCAGATACGTCCGCTCCTGGGTGGATCCCATGCCGAACCACGTCTCCTTCTCCGGATTCCACTCCAGCGCTCGACCGTCGTACGGGACAAAGCCGGAGGTTCTTCCCGCAAAGTCACCGGAGTGCGACCCCGTGGACGAGGCAGAGTCGCGGCCGAGCCTCGCCGACTTCTCCCACTCGGAGTGTCCAGAAAAGGCGCACAAAGAGCAGAGTGGAAGTGACCACAGCGAGGCAAAGGACGAGAAACAACAACTTGACCCAAGTAAGTAAAAGACTGATTTACAACCCCCAACAACAAACTGGAGCTTTTACTAACCTATAAAAGTGTCTGGTGCGATACCGAGGCTGGGGAAGGAGCGAGAACCCGCCCTGCCTGCCCTATTACACCGGATTTCTCACAAGGACTCAGTTTCCATGTGAATCCACCAACGCACTTTCTTCCTAGATTCTACCTTCATGTCATTCTCGCTATCATTTCACCTTAATCTGACGTCATTATTACCGTTATTTCTGCCATGAAATTAAACGTTTTTGTTTCTCGTTTATCTTAACGCTGTTTTTTTTTTACATTTAATCTACACAATTCTGCTGCTGGGGAGTTTTGCCCTCCAAAAAACAATGTAATATATGTAACAAATACACACACCAACAATACACACGTGTTGACATAAACACTGCTGCATCTACTTTGAATTTCATTAATTCTATCTTATTCTAAGATTAGAACACGCACTCACACTAGACAAAGACATGAAATGACGCAACCACGCCATTCGTTTCCCATCAACGCTACTGCAAGTGAGCCACATTCACACCAGTTTGGGGGTATTTATATCGCGTCATTACCTTTGTTACTACTCTACGAGGACACACACTTGACTCCAAACTTAATTCGACTCTCGTATTTCCCTTTTAATCGCCACATGCGAGCACCGCTACTCCACCACTTATGAGGCTGGAAATAGATGCGCACACGTTGAAACAAGACCCGGAGAACGATGATTTGTGATGAGCAACAACCGCACAACATCCACAGCTACTGTGCTGTGAGACACACTGGAGCGCCGTTATTGCTCACTATATGTTTACACACACACATTTTGCGCTCAGGCGTGGAGGGACAGTCGTTTCAAAGCGAATGTTGCAAGTGGTTGCGACGACTTCCTGGACTCCACATTTACTGTCAGGAAGCTCCAACACAAACATAACAGCCAACACCAAAAATAATTTTATTGTCGTCTGATAATGACGCAGTAATTATTGTGTGGTTGTAATGATGCAGCACTGGCTCACACACTCACACACACACTCACTCTCCTCAAACACATTTTCAGGTTCTTTTCTTTGCTTCAGACAACCCGGCGGCCAACTGGATCCACGCTCGCTCCACCAGGAAGAAGAGATGTCCGTACACCAAGTATCAGACTCTGGAGCTGGAGAAAGAGTTTCTCTACAACATGTATCTGACCCGGGACCGGCGCTACGAGGTCGCTCGGATACTCAGCCTGACCGAACGACAAGTGAAGATCTGGTTCCAGAACCGGAGGATGAAGATGAAGAAGATGAACAGAGAGAGAGGAGGGAAGGAGATGATGTAGTTTTGGACGGACATTTTGAGTGATTCTTTTTAGACGTCGCAAAAGAACGAGGCCAGGATTTTGTGAACTAATTTGACTGAATATTTGTTTATTTCTTATGCTGCAGTTAGAATATAAAGAGGAGAACTTTCAGCTGTTGTGTTCGTATTTTCTATGACGTCAACAATAACAAGTATTTATCAGATGACGATATAAGTAAAAAAAAACAAAACACACAATTTCCGGAATTTACATAAACGAAATATTTATTTTAGATATAGTACAAATAAAAATCGTATGCTTTAATTTTACGTTTTTTCTTTACAACTTATTTAAATTTTAGTTTCATCGGTGTTATATTGCTCACACACACACACAGTCACAGACACACACACACACACAGACACACACACACACACACACACACACACACACACACACACAGTCACAGACACACACACACACACAGACACACACACACATCTAAAATTACATTTTTGCGAGTACTAAGTCTGACATCTTAAAGAGTATATTTAAATTAAATATCGCTTTGTTTTCCTTATTCCATTATATTCAATTTGTAAAATTATATCGTTTCATTAGAGGTTTTGAACTTGCACCTTTTTGCTGTAATCATTTCATTTACAGATCGTAACACGCTTTTATCATGTGCTCACGTCACAATTTTCAGTGTAAAAATAAAATATTTAAACGTTTACGTGCGATAGCATTCCTCCTCAAGTCTTAACGGTCCCGAGAGGTGTTGCACGCATTTCCAAATTTATTGTACGAAGAATTTAGAGCAGGAAGAGCGCCATAAAACCATAGAAGTGACCAGACGTCTGGCCTAAATGAGTTTATGACACTGACCAGTAATTACACTCTTCTTTGAAACCCTTTTCTCTGCTGCGAGAGAATGTCTTCCACAGGGTGTCTGCTCCACCGATTGTCTTGGAGGAAATAACCCCCACCCCACCACCTTTATGGTCACGTTTATTCCTCAACTCCACTTCCCACCGACCAGGACAAAGAAACTTAACATTGACTGGTCTGATGTGCCTTCAACCCCGATTCCGTCGAAAGGATCCGTTTTATCTTTCAAAATAACGCCATCGACTAATACGTGATAGAAATGTTGAATTATTCGTCACCTGACTTGAATTTTAAGTGTTTTAGACACGTTGACTCGACTGACACAAAGGGGTCAGGAGCGGCGCTGGAGGGCGCTGTTGTCCCGTGCGACTGGTTCACACTGCGTTAGACGACGAGCGCTTTTTAGCTTTATCTTTTATTTCTTTTTACTTTTATTCCTCATTCCAGCTAATTTGACGCCCATCAGCTATTATTTTTATGGAATTTTATCGGAATTCTAAATCTGGGCTCTGAAGCTACAATGATTTAACAACTTTGTAAATAACGACTGCTGCCACCGCTATTATACTTGTTATTGCTACTATAACAGTCAAACACAACTGTGGGAACGGCAATATTTTAAAACCACTGATTTGAAATTTGTGCTCCACCGGTACCACCAATTCTACTTCACAAGGAAATGACTACAACTTCCAATTGTGCTCCGACTGCTCCCACTACAAAACTACTTCTAACACTAGTTGATACCACTCCAAAGGCATGTAGTTCTTTTCTATGTCTACTATTATTACTAATTCTACAAGTACAACGTCACCTTTACTTTGATTCCATATTACCTTTAATTACTACATGTCATTACTACTACCAATTTCTACTACTGCTATTACTATACTAAATATAACATTAAATTATACAACAATTACGACTAACACTGTACTACTACTTACAACTGCGTCCTACCTCCTACTACTAATACATTGTACTACTTCTAGAACAAGTAGTTCTACTACTATACTACCATATCAATTTTATCAGGATATATTTACCTTTTATTTAAAGTCTACCTAGTGATGCTACCAACAGAACATCTACTAGTACTCCTGCCACTAGTTGTACTACTGCCTTTTAACTGCAACTCCATTCCACCAGGACTACATTACTGTTTCCCATAAACATCCTATTCAACTACCACTGATGTTTCACACTACTATGTCCTACCACAACTTGAATTATTACTGTAGACATTTAGTTGACTGTAGCGTGGATATCAGATTTTAAAGATCGTACAGGTGTTATTGGCCTCAATGCCAGATGATTCTTGCTGAGACAAGCGGAGTCCATTATACAAGTCCTATGTTTGAACTGCGCAGACATATTTACTCAAGGGTTTGAGGCGCTTTGCTTCATCATGGCAAAACAAACAGCTCATTTTTATAATGCACAGTAGAAGCAAAATCACAACTTCAGACAGCTGGTTTCCATTCTCCAGTAAATCTGACCTGCAGGCAGAAGTCAGCGCTGCAGGAGTCTAATGTGATGTGAAGATGGCGGCTCCAGAGTTCATGCTGCCTTGCTGGTCCACAGTGGGAGAACAAATGTGGGGTGGACAACTGGAATTGAACCTTCCACTGTGAGCATTTTTGACCATCTACATCCTGGTCTGATCATTCAACTGGACGCCACTTGAGACTAATAAAGAAGAAGCAGCCGTTAGAATGGAGGTCATTGGTGGTCTGTTCATGTATGTACAGTTAAGTTCAAGTCAAATAAAAACAGAAGACGCCTGACTCTTAAAGCTCATCTCTCCATTTTCATCAAATGGCTCCTCCATCTTCAGCGACTCTGTTTGTTTCAGGATCCTCGACACGTAAGGCGGAATGTTCCTCCACGCTGGGGGGAGGGGGAGAAGGGCCGCCTCATCCTTCTGCATCGTGTCTTTTTCTTTACGGCCACACTTTTATGTGGAAAGGTCTGGTGACCTTTAATTAATCCACTAATGAGGGAATTCAATCAAGGCTGCCACATGACCGCGGCAGAGGAATTAGCAGTTCTGGACTTCTGCTCAAGGACGGCCGCATCACCAGAGGAGTGACCTTTCCATCGCCTGCAGAGGACTGAATTCCTTGGCCGGCAGATGCCTCTGAGCCAGGCAGTAAAACGCTCTTAGAGTCAAGGTTTTCCTGGTCAACATTAGAGGCAAATGAGAAGCTACCTCTCCACTACACCCACATGTGTTGAAGGAGAAGATGAGTTACTTTAAATGTTGCAACCGTTTCATGAGATAAGAGCAATTCACTTTTGGCTAAAAAGGACTGCAACAACTCAATCACAATGGTAACTGTTGGGTGGTCATAATGCTCACGCAATTAGAAATTCTCTTCTACAATATTAATTGTTCAAAAGCAGTAGCAGCAAAAGATATTTGTATTCTGCAAGTGCTTCCATAACCAGAGCGATGTCATATCCGATCATGGGCCTCACCATTTGGACATTCGTATTTTCACCTAACTGACAGAGAAAGCTCTGGCTCTACTCTGAGTCGCCGATGACATAGCTCATGTGATCAGTGCAATCAGGTTAGAAAACGCAATATTCCAGATGTGTAGATTTTACTTCTGGCAAAACAAAACAATAAACCAGAAACAAAAGTTTCAAAAGCCAATTTTTGTAACGTCCAGGTCCAAGCAAGCAAATGCTTCAGCCCTCCCCTTTAGATGGCAAAATCTTCCAGCATACCATTCCAATATTGATTTGCCTTTACTCATTTTGAGTCACTGAAGCCTCTGAAGGTTTCACTGCTATGCGACACAACTGATTTGTTGTAATTGCTAGTCAGCAGGTACCTTTGACTCCATATGGAAAAGTGTAAACCACTTCAAATTAGCATGCAGATTCACTCTATAACTACTGAAAACAAGTGATCATGTCACAGTTGTCTTGTCACGTTCTTGAATGCCTTATCCAAAGAAAACAATAGCATGAACTGGCATCCTAAATTTTGGGATTTTTAAGCTCTTTTCTTCATCTGACTCTTGGATTCTTGTAGGAGTTGCAGCACATGCGCAGTCATTAGAGGTTGACCTGCTTCGCACCGTTTAAAGACTGAAAATATAAAATAGTTTGGGTGTGACGTACATTAAAACAAGCGTATCATATTGCTTAATAAACGAAACAATTAAGAAAAATCGTTCACATTTTCTTTTTAACAGTTTTGTTTACTTTTTTTCATTTTTAATTTTTCTAGCTGTTTGTTGAGATGGTCAAAAACTGTAAATAATCCTGTGGAACTATAGAGACGGGAAGTTTTGAATACCCTTGTGTTCGTCGTTATTTTAGATTATTGTTTGTTTTATTCGAAGGCTATAATACATGATAACGAACGGAAGAATCCGTGAGTGCCGGCAATTGTAAAATAAATATTGTTTGTTTTTGTGTATTCTCGTGACCAGAGTCGTCAGCACTAAACCCACTCATGGAAATGCGGGTCTCTGTCTCAAACATAAGTGGATCTCCTTTCTCAATGAAGTGCATAAACGTTTTTTTTTTTTAAACATTTACTAATATTTTTTAGAATTGTTTCTGCAAAAAGAGCAGATTTTTATTTGTTCATTTATCTGTTGTATTGAACTTCTTGTTTCAAAGCGTTCATCTCTAGTATGAAATTTTAAAGAACTTGATGGTTATTTGGGTAAATCTGAATACATTCACATTGTTTTCTTCAGTGAATACGTGAAACAAGAGGCTGCAGTCCTCATTCTCAGAGAGGAAAACACAAATAGGATGGAAAATGCATCCTGGTCGAATTTTAGTTTACCAATTGATTAAAAAAGCTTCGTAAAAATGAAGTCCACAAAATAGGTTGAGTGAAAAATAAAGTAAAAACTCAAAATTACCTGTTAAATTTGTAAAGCAAAACGGTTTGAAGAAGTTCCCCTGGACAGTGCTTCACATTTATTTGGAATATTTAAAATGCATAAAGACTGAGGGGTCAATGGGATAAAAGAGTGTTTTCTGGTTGCTTCTGCGACAATGCGCCAAAAGAGTGGCGGAGAATTGCTGCAGTCTGAATTCCTTTTTGTGAGAGGGAAAATTTACAACCTGGCAATCGACCTTTTTTATGCGCCGCTGCGGCCTGCTATTGGACGGCCCTGGTCATGTGTGAGCGCAAACGTCTTCATGGCTCTTTTCCTGATTTCCCTGGCGGCTTTTTTCTCCACTGCATTTTTTGGTCTTCAACCCAGTGCGCCGCGCTCCGCGTTTCCTCCCCAAATCCGTTTCACTCGCATCCGATGTTCGCCGCACTCGGGTGCCTGAGGTGGAGGAGGACTGCGGCAGACTCGACGCTCGTCACCAGCCGCGGGGCAAACATGGATTATCTTAATGCAGGTAAGAGCGCGATGCTGGGAGTTTTGAACTTTGACAGCTTCCTGTTTCATTAGCCATGCAAATGAGCAGCTCGTCTCTTGTTTGCAGATGTGTTCGTAGAATGTGCGCTTGTGGCGCTCACCTCTGCGTCAAATGAGATTACCGGTCCTTTTATAGCAACTGGTTATTCAGAGTCAAACCATGATATCAATTCAAATTAAACACTCCATCAGATATCCGTGTGATCAGAAGGTCTTCTTCTCGTGGATGTGCTCGTGGACGCTCGCTTTGCGCTGATGTTGTGTGTTGGAGGCTGTTTTGAGAGTGAACAAAGACAGTATTTCACTGTAGCCTGACAGGCAGCTGCGAAACTATTTACAGCCTCACTGCAATGCGACAAAATGGACCCTGAGACAGAGGGGAGAGGTGCACTTGAGCGCGCGCAGCGAGAGGGCCTGCGTGAATGTAAAGACGTGGGGTCCATTATTCAGCCAGAGGACAGACGAGGGTGCACATTCGTGTTGGTGTGTCACTTCACGGTGTGGGAATGACAATTTTAGAGTATGGCTGGTTTGAAAATATGAGGATGAACTTCGGGAGGAAGCAAACTTTGGTTTACTCATGGTGTTTTGCTGGGGGGATTGAATTGTGCGGCTACAAATGACAACGCAAACCACGATATTCGTCATGATGCTCACAAATGAATCGTATTTCTCAGGGTTAGTTTACAGTTTAAGGATGTGACGTAACGCAATGTACCCAGTTACAGTTTTAATAATAAGAAATTACATTTTGATCGTACATTAAACCATGGATTCGTCTTTTTTCCAGCCTAATATTTATTTATTTTAAAACCATCCATTTTCTACCTTAAACTACATTTGAAAAGACGACATAAAAACTAAAATAATCTGCAATGTTACTAGTAATTCTCTGATACTGATAGATTTGTTTCTTGCAAATGACAATTTGTATGCCCTTTATGTATGTTAAAATTGCAGTATTAATAAAAATATTTGCCATAAAATAAACGCTTCGTTTGAGTACCATGAGATGAGACTCTGGATCTTGCTCTGTGTACTCATGGTGTTATAAACCCATGAATCATATTCAGGCATTTCGTGTTGGAAATGGTTCAGCCTTATAAGCTCTCCATGTTGTTTCCTTTGGGTACTCCAGCTGCGGGATGTAGCCGAGTTCCTCTTTTTTTAACCTCCGTGGTTTCCTGGAACTTGTACAGGGCCACTGACCTGTCCAGTTCCTCTTGCTGACTCAGCACTGATCTCACTGACCCTCGTTAGTTAATCCAGAAAAATAAAATCATCAAGGAGCGATGGTGAATAACCACAAACTGTTGAATCATCCATCCGATACTTGTATGTATTTTCTGATATTATTAAAGACAATAATTTCAAGGAGCTCGAGTCATGACCTGTTTACTCCAGCAGGGGTCACTGTTGGCCAACGCTCAACCCAGCCGCTGACAATACCCGGCAGATTTTCGATCACCCTGATTGGCCGAGGCTTGACCGCGTGACGGCGTCACCTGATCGCCCTGCCAGCGCAGTTGTGATGTCTAAACATGATTTCCGCTGACGTTTCAAGTGAAGATGAAGCTTAAATCTAACCTCTCGTCCCAAAAATATGGCAGACATCGTGACGTTGTGGTAATTATTATTTATAATTGTCAGACCACCTCGTTTGAAAGCTTTACTCTGCTGTTAGAAATCCTCACATACGTTTTGTTGATGCTAGCTGTTAGCTTTAGCCTCCTCTTTCCGTTGACCATCCTATGATTATTTTTATGTATTCAACGTTCCTCATTCTCCTTTATGTTCTGCTACTTGTCGTTCATTTTACCTCATTTATGGATCGTTATACAGCATATAGGACGGTATATTATGTAAACTTGCTTTAGCATCATGCTTTAGTTCAACTTTCAAAAAAGGCTTAAAAACATTTTAATGTTTTGCACAGTGACCATATCAACTGGTTCATGTCTATTCTGTCTATCTGTTTTTGAACATTAATAATCTTGAGGTCTAGTGCGGTCTAGTTTGGGGTAGAATGTTTTTGAAATTACTGCATTCTTGCTCCAGCACCGATGTCTAGTTATGAAACATCAATGTATCTCTATTGAAATGTTTGTAAAGGGTTCAGATCTGGTATTGTTGAGCTCACTGGGCGTATATGACCAAAGCTGAACTCATTATCAGAAGTGTAGAGTTGGATTGAGACAAACTGTGTGTGTTCATGTCATACTCTTCTCCCTTCCCACTAGCTCACGTGGCTCACCTAAACACCAATATTTCCTTGGATGTGAGTCAAGGGTGATCATCTAGGCTCGGGATCATTATGAAGGTCATTTATTTGTGCGAGGTTGCGGTGTGAATAGTTTCTGTTTGAAGCATCTGTCGCTTTTCTTGTGGCTGTGTGTTGCAGCTGAAATGTGAACTGGTATTCAATAAAGATTATTCTCTGATTACAAAAAGGCTTCTGTTCAAATCTGGAGTCTTAGTTCCTCCCCTCGTTTCTATTTATACGTCCACTCCCGGCATCAGAGAGGAAGAGGAGGCGCGAACCTGGAGCGGGCTCTAAAATTCAAACCTCACATTCATCTTTGTGTTTATCTCAAGGTGCGAACTAATAACGCGTTCTATAAAGACGCTATTGTGGCTGAAGTGTTGCAGTGTTTCAGGATTCAGGCGGGCACATGTGTGTCGGTTTCCTAAAAGCCCAGCAGAGTAATCGCTGTTATTGAGTAAGTGCAACTTGGAGGGTTATTTATGGACCTGAGCGCTCCTGTGAGTGGCTGCCAGGAAGCACGTGACGCCATTAAACTTTGTTTTATGACCCGGGACTTGACAAGCCAAAATAAAATTCTCATTGTGTATTAGTAAAGCGGTCCAGATGGTTTTGGACGGAGCTGGGAGCTCGGCAGAACTTCCCTTCCGCCCGCATGGATGTGTTTGTGGTCCCGTGGGCTCGGCTCTGGGGTGAGTTTGCTCGAGTTGCGTGATGTCACATGTTTGGGAGAGAAACACCTCTGGCCGCTCTGAAAATCCCGTCGTGATTTATGGTTGTAGAATGTCGCGTTGATGTTGGTACCGCGAGGCCTGATTGGATGTTAGACGTTTCCCATTTTAATATTCTGTCCTTCATTTACAATGAACCAGCTGCGATGTGTCGTTGGTGGCCCACAATTCTTTACACGTTGTTGTGGCCTACAGGCCGGAAGGGAACGTCCATACGAATTAAAGATGAAAAGTTCTCAAAAGAATCGTATTTATTTGGTTGAATTATAGTCTCTCTATCGTTGTTTATTTTATTTTTTTTTTGTATATCTTTGTTTCCTTTTAAATGTGGTTAAAATTAACTCTGACGCACGAGCGACACACAGAGGCCTTTTTAATCCAACGCGTATTTTTAGTTCAAATAATTGATCGAAAAAAGCCGAAATTCCTGCTGCTCTCGCTGCTCTCGAGTCAAAAACAGGCTCTCTGGATTAAACGCTGACGTTATCGTTCTTTTGTTGACCTTTCCGGCGTTGACCTGTCTCAAGGACTCGCCGGGTCGAGGTGAAAGACAGGTCAGGCTGTCTCACAACTATTCCGAGTGATAGATATTAAAAATTGTTTTCAGGACGCTGATCATGTTTACGTCTCTTTTAAGACGAATATTTAGTTGTTATTACGGATTAAAAGATTCTCTTGTTCTAGGTTCCTCGTTCTCCAATTCAAATGACACATTTTAATTAAACAGAAACACACTGTTTGATAATGAAATGTGTTTTCTTCATAGTTTATTTACAATAATAACAATAATAATAATGTGTTTCGATCAAAAGACAGTATGTCCAAATGGATCAGTATAAATAAATAAAAAAAGTAGAATTGTATTTAGTTAATATGAAAAATATATAATAAATATAAATATGTATGTTTTGAGTAATTAAAAAAAATACACATTGAATTAAAATAATAAGTAATTACTTTTACAGTTATTTAACAGTGTATATGCATTGAATTATCATATAAGCACCATGACCATTGTTAAGAATTATAAAATATTTTATAAAAATATATATTTTTTTCATAATTTCATAAAAACGTTGTAGTCCTCTTTGCTTATAGTGGTATTACATTAGTAGTTATCCTTTTTCTTTTTGGTTGAATTGTCTGTTTTTGGACGCTATATAATGTCCATGGCCATAATTTTAAAATATAGAGAAATTGTATAGAAATTTAATTCTCAACGTTTTAACATTTTTTAATCAATAGAAATTGCTTTTTTCCTTTCCTTGTGAAATATCTGAAATACATAGCCATTTTGAAGAAGAAAATAATAAAACTAAATTTGAAGGGATGAAGTCATCCTTGGGGGTTGGGGGCGAGTTTTGGGGTGGTAGCAGCTGCTTCGGTGGTGATAGCAAATGAGGATTTGGTAAACTTGTGGCCCCTTTGAGCTGTCGTGTGACTGAATAATGAAACTTTCTGATAAGTTTGCTAAATGATTGAGTTTGACCTCTGTGGCCGCAGGACCGGGTGAAAGTGAGGTTTGTTCTGGAGAGAGTCGCCCTGTTCAGCATCTGTTTTAGTGATTGGAAAATGGCAGGAAGCGCAAATAACGACCAAAATGAAAATGTGACTGAAATAGAAAGGGAACCACGTGACCATTCCCCCCACCCCCCCAGATTGGCTTGGGTCAAGAGCCCTGTGATTCAGTGCAGCTCCAAAAATCCTGAAAACAAAAGCATCTTTGGTGTTATTGGCATCAGAATGTCGGACTGTGTGGTGGTTATTTGTGACGTTGGGAAACAATAACAGCGCTCCGTGTGCTGGTGAGGCTTCCGTCGTCTATATATACCCTGTAGAACCGAATTTGTGTGATGGAACCGCAGTCACAGATTCGATTCTAGGGGAGTATATGGTCGATGAAAACACTTCAGTCGATTGATCCAGTGGCTCCTGTACACAAATACACATCTGGAATCCAGAAGTGTTGCAGCGCCATGTGTGTCTCATTGATCGCGGAGCTGCTGCTGCTGCTCAATGAGGAGCCGATGAAGGGATGAGATTCTTGTAACTTTTCCGTGACCCCTCGGTGACAAAGACAGTGGCACTCAATTGTCCTCAGTCATTATGCCCTGCCTTTATGCCTGGGGCGCTTTGTGCCGCTCTTTGGCGCGTCTGTTTCGCCCAGAGATTAATCCTCCGCTATATTTAGTTTGTTTCTGCGCACATCAACTCGCCATCACGCCTCGTGTTGAATCAGGTTAATTTTCCCACCACATTTGGGGAGACGCTCGCTGACGGAGCTTGACTTGCTTGTGTTTACTGGTGTGTGCAGCAGCGTCACCTCCATTGGCCGATCTGGTCACATGGTTCGCCAACTTTATTCAGTTGACACCAAGTAGGAGGGCTTTATGGAGGGAGGAAAAAAGACAACTCGAGAAAAATTAGTATTTTCTCCCTTCAGAAATTAATGGCCATGAGTTCGTATATTGTGAACTCCAAATATGTGGATCCCAAATTTCCTCCGTGCGAGGAATACTCTCAGAATAACTACATACCTGAGCAGAACTCGGAGTACTACAGTCCATCGCAGGACACTTCAGACTTTCACCATCCAGGGATCTTTCCACGCTCAACTTACGCGGAGCAGGCGTTCGGCTGCACCCCTGAGCCGGCGGTGCACGAGCCCCGGGGTCACGTCCAAGACAGAGGCGGTCACCGGACCACGTTCAGCGGACACCCCGAGCCGGAGAGTCCCGTGCAAGTGCCCGGAGCTCGCAACCAGCAGCAGCAGCAGCAGCAGCACACGAAGAGCCAAAACGGGATACAGAGCAAACAGCCCGCAGTCGTTTACCCGTGGATGAAGAAAGTGCATGTAACTACTGGTAAGATTTGTTCTCGCTCTTCTGGTAATCACTCAGTGTGATATTTATGGGAGTCTTTGAAAGGCCTCGCCAATTACACAAGCCATAAATTTTTATAGCAGAGGAAATAGGCCGCTAGGTAGAGCTTGTGACGCTCATATTTACATCTCGACTCGCGCCTCCAAGTTCCAACTGAACCCCGCGTGTTTCTGCTTGTTTCTCCTCCAAGTGAACCCGGACTACACGGGATCCGAACCCAAGCGGTCCAGGACGGCGTACACCCGCCAGCAGGTCCTGGAGCTGGAGAAGGAGTTCCATTTTAACAGGTATCTGACGAGGCGGCGGCGGATTGAAATCGCGCACACGCTTTGTCTCTCGGAGAGGCAGATTAAGATTTGGTTCCAGAACAGGCGGATGAAATGGAAGAAGGATCACAAGCTGCCCAACACCAAGGGCAGATCAGCGCCCGGCCACATGCAGAAGGACAACCAGACTGACATCACCGCCTTATAAAAAAAAAAAAAAAAAAACAACCTCCAGTTTGACTTCTGCATGTTTAAGCCGTTTTTATTTCACTCCCAACAGCTCCATTTTGAGGATTTCAGTTTGCTCCCTCTGCAACAGTGGAACTCTTTGTTCTGATTTCTCATAGGCCTCTGTTTACTTGAACAGTATTTTCACTCGCTCCTTCTTTAACTTATTTTTGTACGATGAAAACAAAAGCTTTCGAGTTTCTTACTCCCAAAAACATTCCTGCGCGACCGAGTGCCCTTTATAATTCACCCCTGCTTCTGCATGGCATCCCTTCATTTTTGTATTATTTATTTCAAACACGTTTTTACGTTGGAGATGGTGTGCGTTATTATTATTGTTAGCATGATCGAATGCGATGTTTAGTATTAGTTAATGTGAGATTAAATATTTCCGAGGAGGAGGTGGCAGGTTGAAGACAGATTTATTTTACTTTTTGTTTTAAATCGTCTTTGTGTTCGGAAAACAAAAAAAAGAAGCGCTCACAGTTGCTGGAGGTTTTCAAGCTATTTGAGCCGAACTTCGACAAAAGCAGCCCCAGGTTCATCCAGGGGACACATTTCAGCCGCAAGGACTGACCCCGACACCCCTGACCCGCCGGACAAGCAGCATTCCCTCTCCCGGGCTGGAGTTTTTAAGCTCTGAATGTAGTTTTGACAACAGTATTTATACCTAAATATATGAAATATTATATATCCAGAGCGGCTCCGATCTTCACCTCAATATGCAACGAAACAGTTTGTGTTTTTATTTTTGTATGCTTTTTACATTGTATTGTGCATTTGAGATGTGAGAAGTATATTGGCAGAAAATAAAGATTTCTACTGATGATGCATTTGAATGTTTGCTCAAAAATACTGTCTTTATTTGTCGCCATTCGTTTTTATAAAACTAGTCACGTTTGTCTGAATTTTGCCGATTTTGTTGACGTCGTTTCCAAAAAAATGCCTCCGTAATTCCTAAAAATAATTCCGTATTATCTCCCATAAATACAGGAAAATCATGTATTTTAACAAACATATATTTCATAATCCCACATTGCGTCACTGCGTTGCGCGTGGTTTCGAGCGCACTCGTTTTTTTCTTTATAAATGAACGCGAAGTCGCTCTCTAAAAACATATTTAATGGTTAATCTCATGTGCACATTTATTTCTGGATTTATATTGGTACATTGGATCTAATGTGGCGCTCGTGTGACATTTTAAGGCAACAATTGCGTGTGTTTGATTTGTCAAGCACAATTGAAAATAAATAAGTAAATTTTCCGTTTCAGTTCTAGTCTTGTTTTTAATATTTTTATGGTCGTTTTTATTCGTTTCAGACTGTGACTCTTTTTTGGCTGAGACGCGAAAATGTCTCCACGCGCATTATATAAAAAAAATCTGATATAAACAACAAAATCTGACGTCGATTTTCGGGTCACGGAGACGGCAGAAGACCAAGTTAAGTGGTTTTGAGCATGTGGAGCCACATGGAGCGACCGATCATCCCCAAATTGTATCAAATGTGCGCCGTTTGCGCGCTCTGCTCCTGCCATGTTTACAACCCCAGCTTGTAAATCTCGTCTGTTATTAGTGCAGCAAATGGGTGTTTCGGCGTTAAAAGCCACTTATTTTCATATTGAGAGAATTTATCGCGTGTGGATTGGGAGAAATATACTAATGGGGAAGCGTGAAACCAAAGGAACGATGCTTTGAGCGACATAAATACTGAAGACGAATCGTCCAGCGCGTCAAACTCAGATGTCACATTTTGTTGCGAAAAAAAGACACGCGTGGGCTGATTCAAATAAAGTTTTGCGGACCGACGTTATTTATTAGCTCCCAGACCTCTCCGCCTCTCCCACCCTCCCTCCCCCCGGGTCAGCTGTGTGGTGGTCTTCTTTGATATTGAAGCTGCTGCGATGATTTGATTGAGGATGACCGTCGACTTCAGCTCCCATCCAAACACGCAGCAGACGAGAAGAAATATCATCCTCGGAGCGTGTGTCATGTGATGTCACAATACACCGTCCCGTCATAAGTGATCGGTGTGTGAGATCGTGGGGGGCAGGGTGGGAGAGGGGCCTCCATTAGACATGTTAGACGCACACTTCCAAGACTCAAGTGTTCATCATTTCTGTGAGGCAAAAGTCATTCGTCCCGGTGAGTTTTTGAGGAAATATTATTCTATTATATATTATACGAATGAAATGAGAGCGCTTGAATAATAACAATAATAATTACAATTAATAATGAGTTTTCTTCATGAATTATGAGGCAACAGTCCCATTTGTTCGTTACTTACGCACAAAATATTTTTTCTGTTCGCGATTTGAGGTTAAGAGCAGAATTCAAACGCCATTAAACACGATTTATGAACACAATTTCGACACATAGCCATGCTATTTACTGCTTAGGGCGAAATGAATCCATATATTTGTGTATTTAGATAATTGTCTTCCTAATAAATCATCAAATTATTTAGCAAATACATTTACGTGATAATATAAGAGGAAATTTGTGATTACAACCTCCAGTTGGTTAAATGTGTTGCCAAACAATTCAACAAACCCGTTTGTGCTGGTTGGATATATATCGTTTAACTACAACCGTTGGTCATAATTAAGGTGAGCTGGGTTTAAAGCCACAAGCCATACAGTGAACCCAGATTTCATATGAACCTTGTTGTGTGGCATCTCTCACGAGACAACTTTTGAACACATTCAATTGTAATTGAACATTTTCTGATCAAAACCTCTCCATCACCGTGTTTTCAAAGTGAAACCGTCACGTCAACCATCTTCATTATTGCTCTTACACACATGAGCGTGGATGTTAAGTGGTTATAAATCAGCCCCACATCACTGCAGACGTGACGGATCACTTGCCAAATAGTGACCCACCACACATGAAACGCGATATTTTTCAAATTATACAAATATCAGGTGTTTTTCTTAACGCCAGGACTGCAATTCTTGTTGTTATTGCACTCTAAAGATTGGAATCAAACGTGTACTCAGTCATTGGTCCCTGCAGAATAGTGAACCCACAAACACACAACCTTCCTCCTGCACATTAGTCCTGTATAGAGTCTTAAAATATCTCACTTTTGTCATGACTTTCAGGTTAGTTTTTAAATACACTTTGATTTTTGTTATTGTCTGCTTAATAATGAGCCTAACGTCTAAAAACAAGCCTTATTTTTACTATTTTCAGTGATATTTTCATTTTAGTCTGAACAGGTTTCTATCACTTTCATTGGTGCCATAAAGTGAGCCCACATCTACACTTGGCTGAGTGAAGCATCAGTTTTCATACATGGAATGCCTTATTTTCATGATTCCATCAAGATTATATGATTTAATTAAACAATATCAGACTGTAAATCCTTTACTACAATAACTACTACATTATTATCGATGTCAGTCGTCACTTATTGTCTATTACGGGTTGTAATTACACATCAGTGTTTGTCTAATGGTGAACCTACTCACTCTCTACCCATTCATTGTTGTTGCCTTATGATTCAAATCATCACACAAGACGCCTCACTCCACCACCACATGTTTATTATCAGACTTTTTTGTCACTTATAGTTCCAGAATATACAAGTGTACTTATCTGCCAAATAGTGAGCCCACTTCACCATAATCTTCAAAACCTCATGAATAGAGTGAAAATATCATCCTGCTGGAGCTGAACTTGTCTTCTTATATGTTGCATTTGTCATAATACTAATGACATTTACCAGTGGAATATGAACCAATTCATCAGATGATATTTGACCCTCCACTTCCTGTACAAACCTCCTTTGTTCATGACATCCTGCATCACTGCTGTCATCTGCCAAATAGTGAGCCAGTCTCCACAGGCTATTTAATAGTGTTATTTTTTTTATGTTCCTTTGTGTCATGAATATGCTTTAAATCATCGCCTCTCTACTGCGTCCTCATCACCAGTGCTATTATGTATCGTAACTCGCCCCACTTGTGTCCTCACTTTGCCAAAAAGGGAGCTACATCTCCACAACACTGTTCTTTCTTCATCTGCAGTGTTAAAGAATCACACATGGAGAGATCATAGCGTGTATTGTGAGTCCTGTCTTGCTCTATATCTGCTTATTATCAATGGTGTTGTTCATATTCTCTATCACAGCTTGTAATTATACATCACTTTGTGCTGGATTGTGAAACACATCGACACAATAGTCAAATGTAGTGATAGCGCTGTAGTCATAAATACATGTAATAATTCACTATTATTATTCATATTACACTTCATTTCTTGCGCTACCTGTTTATTACAGTCGCTAAGTATGCATCACTTTTGCCCAGATAGTGACTCACGTCTACTTAAAACCAATACAGAACTCTCTGTTATGACCTCATATCACAGTTGTATGAATGCAAATACAATTTAAATTGTCTTATTCTTTTAATGTTTCACATTAATATGAATGTTTCAGCACATTAAAGGTTTGAACTATCCATTATTTGCTGCCTAATAGTGACCCCAGATCAGCTAGGGTCGAAAATATTCTGCTCCTGAAATATATTCATGTAAAGTCCCTTCCATATTCAAACGAGTAATAGCTTATTGTCATGATTCTGAAGCTTCATCATCGCGCTGGATCCCCCCAGAAAGCAACTCGTCTCCTATTGTTTGTCACTCTGCTGCCATCGCTCGCCAAAGCCCACATCGTTCGTTGTAAAAGATGGAAATGACACGTTCTCGGTTAAACGTACAGCAGCACCGCCTGCCAAATAGTGATCCGTCATCTACGCACAAATATACTGTATATTCTGGCGGAGTGATGCCTCCTTTTTCCATAGGCGTTTCTAGTCGTCACTAGTGGGCTACAATCATGATTTAAGAAGCTGCTGCCCGCTGTAAAACTACTCTCGTGGTGATTTTCAGACGCCTGTCGTTTGCCAAATAGTGAGCCGAGCCTGGTAGTAACGGGGCTTTCGGGCTCTTCCTTTATCATCCTGCTCGCTGCTTGCCTCCACGGTCATGTATGTGACGGCAGCTCCAGCCTCCTGCGCGCACTGACCTACATGTGTGAGCGGCAATAAGTGGGGCTCCAGGAGCAGCTCCATTCTCAATGACACTGCAGACACCGCAGCTCCACCACCTCGTCTCTCTCCATCCGGCCATATTTGATTCTCCTCTTCCTCTCTCGGATTCAGACATATGAAAGTGCGCCAGTCGGCCGGACCACGTGATTGTCTCAATAATTAATGCAGCACGTCCCCCCAGAAACACGGCGTCGTCATTAATCGCAAGGACTCTATCAGACTTGAAGAGATCCTCCAAGAAAATAATATCCGAGCGAGCGAGCCGCGCACTCTGCAGCACCAGAACCGAACCGATGGATGTTTGGGTAGGTCAATATTTCACTGTGTTTCGGGGTGCATGCGCGTGACGGATAGAGCCGCTTCCTCAAAACAGCGGAGGCATCAATGATCTCTGCGCGGATGCCTCACTCGTCTTTAAATGTCGAATTTGTTGTCTTTATTTTGGAAGTTTTTTTGGGGAGGGGGGCTTGTAAATCATCCCTGGAAGGCGGCGAGTGTGGGGGTGCGGACGTAAATCTTTCACTTTTATTGCCCTCCGAACATATGCTGCGGCACAACCCCAAATCTTCTTCACCGTCATCCCCAGACTCATAACTCGGTAGATTAAGAGGCGACACAACAGAGATCATTTTATTGCACACAGGAAGCGCATTATTCATCAGAATGTTCACAAAAGACCTGGCGCTAATGCATGGAAATATATTTTTTTAAATCATTGCGACGTTGGGATTAAATTTGCTGGAAAAAATGAGAATAATGCCCAAAAATCGGGACGAATTTTAAGCGTGATATCGTTTCAAATTCGCACCATACATTGTCCACTTTTTATATGAGACATTACGTCATTTATCGACCTTAAACCCTGAATTTATTCCTCAATAGCTGGCGTGTATTTGGAAATCCTGGCTCTTAATATTTACAGTGTCACGACTGAGATGTCATCATTTCAGTTTATTTAAAATCTTCAAGACAATTGAAAATGTATCATGTCTATAGTCGAAAAAAGTATCCCTATATATTTCTTAGTTATTATATATAATTACCACCTCTGTTTGAGGCAAAATCCTCATTCAAAAATCCTGCCTTCAGGAAGAATGTCTTGAAAAATGCTTTTAATTTGCAGGTTTGAGTTGGATTGTGGTTCAGTTTAACCCGGTGACTTGACTTCTAGATACATTTCTGGCTCAGATTCAGCAGCTGCAGAGCAAAAACAGCAGGAACATAAATGAGGAAATAACATCGCAGCTCGATTCATCATCCTAAAAGCTTGTTGGCTGAATGGAATCACCAAAATAAAAGCTTCTTGAATCACTGCAACGTTTTTGTGGAGGTGGAAAGACATGCAGATACAATGATTGATAAAACCTCCTGATTCATTTTTCGCCGCTGAATTTACCAAAATAAAAGCCTGCAGTGTTGGAAACGTCAAAGTGAGTTCCTCTCTCTCCTTGTATTTGTCATCCTTCCCCCCAAAATAATCCCGATGCTACCTCCAGGCCTATATATACACACTTCCTGTACATTTCACATCCATGATTGATTGCCGTCCCTTTTTTTTCCACCTCACGCTTTTTATTGGAAGCTGAATGTGAGTCCGTCCATTCTGTCTGGAATTGTGGTGAATGGAAATGTCTGGAAAAGAGCGAGTTCAGGTGTAGGACGGTGCAGACAAAGGTGGAGGATTTATTCTGGACCGGACCGGGTATTTTTTTCAAGAAGGTGAGAGGTGCTAGAGAATCGACACCGTCCAGCTGATTCTGAGGGGAAAAGTAGATGGAAGTTTTCTCTTTTTTTGACTGTTGGATCGTAAATCACATTAATTTGTTGTCTTATCGTCGCGGTGGCGTTCGCGGTGATTTATGTGTTGGAGGAGAACGGCTTTGTTAGCTGGAGCTTCTGGAGGAGCTGGACCCAGTTCTCACGTTTGCAGCTGATTCCTTTTGTTTTCTGGATCGCTTCAGGAGCCTTTTGTTGCCATTTATGTGGATTTTCTCTCATGATTCAACGACACTTTACATAAATATCACGCTATTATATCTGCTTTTCTTCCACCTTTTCATGCAGATCCATGTATTTCTTGACTTTAAAAAGCGCTTTCTATTGTTACTTTACCTTGAATAATTGATTTTTATTCGCTTAGCTTTTGCATAACTAAATAATTAACGTTTAAAACAGGTGATGGTCGCTATAAAATAAACGATCTAGTTCAAATATTATGACTATAACTGTATCCACAGCTGAATATTACATCGCCATTCCATTATTGAGCCAGATTTCTGAATCAAACCTAGTTATTTTTTTATTATACCCCCACTTATTATCATATTTTTAGATTTTAGAAATACGGTTTTTGCTCTGTTTTCATTCTAAAATGTAGACATAAAGGGAATTTGTGGAGTGCAGTTATATTTATATTTAAATTCATTGGAACGCTTAATGTACTTAAAAAAAGTAATAACCATTCGAGTTGTAATTCCAATAAATGAGAGATCTCGACATTTAAAAAACAATAGCACAATAGTTTTCAGTTTTTATTATATTGAGACATTAGCAAAACGTTTAATAGCATTTAAAAATAAATTAACTGTGCGATTCTTTGTGAAAGACGTTAGACTGAACATTAATAACAAATGCAGCTCTCAGTCGAAACGACCTGCGAATAATGAGCTGCTGTCGTTTTGTGGAATATTTATTTCGTCTCGTCTCTTCAATAGTACAAGAATACGTGGGATAACAAGTCTCCAAATTGACTGCGGGCCATTGTGTGCACCAAACTTACCGTAACAGCGCGTAGGCGAAAAACACTGCGCAATGAAAAGAGGATCATGTCTGCGACTAGTTGTGTGTGCGCAAACACTCCAGGAGACGAGTGTGAACACGTTAAATCTGAAAGAAATAAAAATCCTCCATGTTGTGTGCGGAAAAACACAAACGAAAAACAAGAAATAAAATTAAAAATCCGAATTTGACCCGCCATTTGGACTGGTTTTAGACTCCTTGTCTCTGCGCTCGTCGCATCTGCGTCTGCGAGAGTGCGTTCTGACTTTTAAAGCTCGTAGTTTGTTAAACTTTGACTTGATGCAGGATGACCCAGGGGTCACCAAAAAAGCTTATGACTGCTAAATATTGGGACTCTTTTGTGCAAAAGTGCACATTCAGGGCTTTTTCTTCTGCTGCTCACCCGCAGCCAGAGCGCACAGGTTCTTCTGTTCACTTCGACCTGAATGTGTGTCGTTTCAAAACAGAAGGCAAAAACCAGGCCTCTATGCTTTTAAATAATGGGAAACTTGCGTGAAAGGCGCTGGTGGTTGTTACATATTAAAGGTTCTGCGTTTCTGATTTGATTTTACGCAGCAGAAAATGACGCAATTTTGTTTCGAAATGTTCCATTTACGGTGCTAAAATGTCAAAGCTGCTATTGAGACGTTGAAGCTGGAATTTAAATGCGTCTCTTTTTTCCAGGTCGAGGTCGCAGCAGTGATGAATGCGTGAGAGACACACAAGATCTTTGCACAGATTTCGGTGAGTAACATGAGGAAACGCTCAAAATGGCGCCCCTTTGTTGTCACCAGCCGCAGACAAACGCATGACAACACCAACCTTCCACAGAGAAATAAGATTTAACCGTCCACCGTCCGAGTCCAGTCCGGAGGCTTCGCCTTGTGCCGCGGCGCAGCGTCCAGACTGGATTTATATACGGCAGCGCGACATTCTTTCGCTTGGCTTCCTCCTACGCTTTACACCTCTGAGAGCCTCGGCCACTGTTTTGGCTTCTCATTCCTCTCTCGGGCCGTTTACAAGCATAACATTTGCGGTCATAAATTCTGCCGCGGTCCACACTGACAGGTGCAATTGTCATGCGCGGCGCACACTGCGACTCCTTAAAACGCCACCAACATACAGTGCACTGGCCATTTGACGAGTCTGTTTGTGACTCCAAAACACACACAACACATCATCCGGACCGAGCAGAGTCGCGCTCGTTTGAATCTCTGCTCATATCTGAGTCCGCAGCGCGGCCTCGGTGGGCTGCAGCAGGGAACAATGAGTGAGGCTCTTTGTGACGAGTGAAAAGCCCATTGTGTGTCGGTGTGTCAGCTTCTGATTCAGCTCATTTCTGAGACTCCCAGAGGGTCTTTTTAGCGCCGGTTAAACTTTAACTGTTTTGTGGCTCACAAGATCGGAGCTCGTGCTTTGATGAGGATTCCAAGCGCAGAAGGGCAACTCTGCTTTCACATGAGGAGAAGTGGTCTCGAGAAGGTTTGTCATGTTTTCACCGGCCGTGATGGGAGGAAGGAAGGGAGGGAGGGATGGCAACGTGGCGCATCGACGCTCCAAATACATCACTTTAACGGACAAACTCTTCAGCAGGAAGATGAATTCATGATGAACACTATGTATTATGGGCTTGTGATGATGAAAAAACCGGGGTGGATTTTCATTTTAAATTAATATACAGTCAGTCCATGGTTCATCCCATTTATTCAATAATATATCGATTCAATAATAAATTCAGCAGGAACAATATTCAAAATAAATAACAGAAATCACATAAGTTAATCCAGTAGGATGAAACATATTTTTAGATAGATTATGCAAGTACCCTACCATTTTACTTTATGCTGTGAAAAAAATCAAATATGTGGAGAAAGAAATGACCACAATTTTGATTTTTATTATTAAAAAAAATATTGCTACAATAATATATTAATTTAGTGATTATTATTTATATATTTGTTAGTTTTTTTTAAGTTAAAGTGACAATATATAGGTGTTTTAAACGTATATATATATATATATATATATATATATATATATATATGGACAGATTTTTAAATATTAAATATTCAAAAGTGAGTGCAAAACATGGGTGCTATGGTTTTGCCCAATATGTTCCTGTAATTTCTTGGAATTGTCATGAAGCAAATATCATCTAACCTCAAGATGGAAAATCCTTCCCTTCAGTCCGTATAGCGTTGTTTAAGCAGCTCATCTTGTTGGAAACGTGGGTTTATGGGAACAGTTGGATTTAAATGACAAACTAACACAGTTGCAACCTCAACTTGAGGTGACGTCTTGTTTCACTGCTCATGCTCAGAAGGCCTCTCCTGGGTGGACTGAATGCAGAGGTAGACTCAGGGCAGCATAATGGATGCTGTGGGCTCATGACAGCTTCTGTGCAGGTGACAGCCTGGAGGGAAGGTGGGGGAGACCAGTCACGTGAGGACACGCCACCCATGCTTTTGGATATTTGAATCAGCACCATGCAGAAAGCAACGTATTACGACAACACCGGACTCTTTGGAGGCTACACCTACCCCAAACCTGACTCCTACAACTACGGCCCCGCAGCCCATCAGACCTACCCCGCCCCCTCTATAGACGCTGAGTACCAGAACTCGGTGTGCCCCATCCAGACCTCCACGGTCCGACCCCCGAGCCTCAAAGATGGGGAGATGAATGGAGATTGTATGAGACAGAGCGGCGGGCAGGGCAACAGCCAGGCGACGGTGGAGCAGCAGCCCCCTCCCCTCTCAGCATCCTCCCCCAGCGCCAACAGCCCCGGGTCCCAGAAAAAGAAGTCTCCATCCGGTAGTGGGTCTGGAGCTGCCACGCCGGGCCTGACCAAGCAGATCTTTCCCTGGATGAAGGAGACCCGGCAGAACTCCAAGCAGAAGAGCAACAACTGTAGCGCCCCAGCAGGTGCGTCTCCATGACGTCATTGTTGGCCTGCATGAGGTGAAATAGCATGTGAGGGCTAGCACCATTAGCACTAGCTTATTTAGAATCAGTATACAAGTGAAATATGAAATATTGAGTAGGGAAGTTGTCATCTTTATAAAAATCGATTACATTTTTGGTTGTGGGATTGAATGTGCAAAGTTGCCATGGCAACAGGGTTTGTCTTTTCTATACTTATTATATAATGTTGGATTCTTTATCAGTAAAATCTATTTTATTTGCTTCTAGAATCTCACTGATTCATGTAGTTACATGTTTATAAAGCCACCAGTAGCTGATATGACCCCAAATGCCCCCGCACTGAAGCACCTGCCATTTTAGAAACATGTTCTTGTATTTACTCTAGTTTTATTCCACCAAATTCACCAAAATTATTAACTATATTTTTAAGTGTTTTTCTTTTAGCAATATTAATGAGGGTATTTTTTATATATATATATAAAATATGTACACGTTTAACAGAAAATACGAAATGAAGAATGTTTTCGAACCGAACCGTATCACAATCGCGGTCTGTGTCGTCGCAGGTGAGGTGGCCGACGAGAAGAGCCCGTCCGGACCCGCGTCCAAACGGGTCCGAACCGCATACACCAGCGCCCAGCTGGTGGAGCTGGAGAAGGAGTTCCACTTCAACCGCTACCTGTGCCGCCCGCGGCGGGTGGAGATGGCCAACCTGCTGAACCTCACCGAGCGCCAGATCAAGATCTGGTTCCAGAACCGCCGGATGAAATACAAGAAGGACCAGAAGTCCAAAGGGATCGCGCACTCGCCCATGGGACACTCCCCGGACAGAAGCCCACCCCTGAGCGGCTCGGGCCACCTGGGCTACTCGGGTCAGCTCCAGAACAGCCTGGGCTACGACGCGCCGTCGCCTCCTCCCTTCTCCAAGCCGCAGCAGAACATGTACGGCCTGGCCGCCTACACCGCGCCGCTCGGCGGCTGCCTGCCGCAGCAGAAGCGCTACCCGGGGTCCGAGTACGAGCACCACGGCATGCAGAGCAACGGCGGCTTCCCGAGCGCCAACTTGCAAGGCAGCCCGGTTTACGTGGGCGGGAATTTTGTGGATTCCATGCCAGCCTCGGGGCCCATGTTCAACCTTGGCCATCTCCCTCATCCTTCATCCACCAGCGTGGACTACAGCTGCGCGGCCCAGATCCCAGGGAACCACCACCACGGACCCTGTGACCCGCACCCCACCTACACAGACCTCACCTCTCACCAAGCGTCTCAGGGAAGGATTCAGGAAGCGCCCAAACTCACGCATTTGTAACAAGTCTTTGTGCGCGCGTGTGTGCGTGTGTGTGTGCGTGCGTGCGTGGCGCTTTGATTACCTCACTCGTGTGTACTATTACGACAGTATTATTCTCGATATCGATGTGGTTACTTTGTCAACGACACAGCTTTCGTCCATCTCACTTGAACCGTTGCTTTTTCTGTTCCGGACGAGACACTTGAAGGTAAGTCAGTAGATTTAGATCATCCGTAGCGAGACTTAATTTATTCGGCGCCTTATTTCTAATCTTTTGTATCGTCATATATATATATTTATTGTTTAAATGTATTGCACATTATTTATCGTTTACACGCCAGTATTTATAAATGTTTGTAAGATTGGACAGATCAATGCACTTGAAAGTGTTCAAATGGTCAAACAGGGTTTTTGGAAAAAATGCAATGTTGAGTGGAGAAAAAAAATAAAAATGATTTTGTAATTGTAAATCTGGGACAACTGGGGCATTTGATAGTGAGCAACAGCACTACGTGTGTCCATGATTAATGTCGAACCTTAAATCGTAGACTATCCGAGTATATTACACACCAGCATGTCATTTCTGTCCGTTTCTTTCTTCACTTCATAAATATATTGAAATGTTATATTTTATTGTGTTCAACATTTTGTAAATAAAGTGCTCAAACTTTTGTTGGAGTCGGTTATTGTTGCCGCGCCTCCACCTCACCTGTCTTCCTTTATAAGCCTCATATAGCCAAGATTGATCATTATGAACATTAAATTATCGATCAAGAGCGGAATTATTCCGATAGAAGAAGGGCGCGATGTGGAAAAAGAATGCGCGTGTGTATGTGTGGTGTGTGCGTGTGTGTGTGTGTGTGTCCATCCTTTATTGCTCCTGGAGAGCCATTTCAAAGCTCATTAATCAAAAACTCGTCGCTTTCAGACTCCTCGCTGATTCCTCCTCCGAGTGAACAAAGCATTTGCATTCCACATCTAACTGGAGAGGCGAGCTGCAGCAGCCAGCTCCGAAATATCTGCTGCCTCACATCCAGGTTGTGCTGGAACTGAGAGGAGAACAGCTGCGGTTCGTCCTCGTTTCAGTGGACGCACAATTATTCCTGCATTTTCAATATCAATATAAATAACTTGAAGTCATTTCTAAATTGACGCGCTATCCAACCTTCCGAAGTGTCCATTTAATTACACATTTTATTCAATTTATGGCCTCACTGACGGTTTACACAGTAATATGCTAATGTTATCCTCCAATTTATTTATACGTTGTTTAAAATTGCTAAATAAAATTGCGGAGAAAAATACTGCGTTGGAACATTTTAACTCTAAAAAACGCCATTAATCGGCAATATTTAATTCCAAAAGCACAATGTTGTCAGTAAAAAAAAGTCTTGGTTGCCAGATTAAATATTATCACAGTGACTCTTAAAAAAAACAATGTATTCCAGTGAAATGTATGAAAGCAAATTACAGATTAATGCCTAGCTCTTATTCCATCTCCTCATACAGACATCGATATTACTTTTCTACATTACTTCTCTTTCAGTATTGTGAAGGGGAAAAAACGACTATACTTCAGGTAGCTCCGCTTCCGTTCGTGACTGCGAGCGTTGGAAATTCAGTTTACACGGAACGCACAAACACTCTCATGAGCCGAACTGTTCTCACAAAAGAAGACAGCTGGCTGCTGGTGCACAGTCAAATGTTTTGTTTCAGCATTTGGCTCCAGGATTCATGGCTCAGCTGTAACTGTAATCAGGAGAAGAAAAGGCAACATTTGTTTTGCAGTTCAGTTCCTCCTGACTGCCTTTGGTCTGAGATTTAGATCTGAATTTCTCAAACGGAAACATGACTCAATTTAAAATTCACAAAAATGGCTATAATTAATCTCGTTTTAATTATTTTTATTTGCAGATATTAAAAAAATACAATTAATAACTATACGGGTGGTATTTAAAAATACACAATATACTTGTTATTGCACATAAATCATCAAATCCCACATCTTTTGTTATTTAAGATTTAGTTGCGTAATTAAAATCCACTCCAAGCAGCGGTCGTTGACGCATGCGGCAGTAAGTCATGAAAAGCGTAGTTAAATTGTTTCATAACGGTCGTCAACACACACGAACGCAAACATTAGACGCTCGTTTGGAACTTGAGCTGAGATGAAGTGCTCCATGATCCATCTGCTGCGGAGCTGGCGAGAGGCGCGCGCGCACTGCCGGCGCGCAGGCGCGCCGCAGCCTCTGCGGAAATCTCGCGATGCCTCTGGCGCGGCTCGCTCCCGCGTGGGCTCGTCTTTATTTTGATGGGATGGTGGGACTCCAGAGAGGAGAAGCAGCCGGCGAGGGGGAACGACTGAGGACTCCACCTTCCAATCGGTCTCATTCATCACAGCTCTCTTCACTTTCATCTAGATCTGAAGCGTGTTTGTAACTTGACGGAGCCGGAGCGACTTTCCCTTTCAAAACAAGGCGAGCGAGTGGATTTCATTCTCCGAGGACCTGGACATTTGGAGTGAACAGATCAGAGATGGAAGAGCTTCTAGATTCACAGATGTGTTGGTGCTGCTGCACTGGCAAGCTTTGGTGAAACTTGATGCAATAAAAGAGTTTCCTCCCCGCCTCTCCTTTGTTTACATGTGTGCACCCTGTGGTAAGCCATATTCAGGAAGCCTCTGTTATCAGCTGCAGGACCAGACAGACCATCAGTATCTGTAAGGCGATAAAATAATCTTGTCACTGCACAGGCGTTTTTCTGAAGACAACCATCTATTCCCCTCCTTTGTCCATGTACGGGTACTACTCCTGCGAATACTACCCAAAAACAGTCTGCCCTACGTCACACACACACTATACAACTCAACACGCATAGATCCTCTGCTCCACCTCTCTCCACCTGTGTGCGCCTCAGCCTCACTATTTCAAAACAATTATCACCTGCTGAAGAATGTACTGAAGAAGCAAATACATATTTTATTTCAAGTGATTCTCCCCTGCTTCTTACCCAGGCAAAATGTCAAACACAGTCCAAGTCACCGACTGGACAATGTGATCTTTGTCAGAGAGTTTCAGTGACAGCTAATTTAAGCATGAAGGTTCTCTAGTTCTCTGAGGAGGAGATGAGGACCTTCCCCAGGTGGATGAGCCTGATGTGCGGTGTCTTCAGTCACATGGTCTCTGTCTCCAACTGAGGTGAGCTGAGCCAGAAGACAAAGCCCTCGATTCAACTGTCGATCAGAGAGAGGTCGAGCCTCTGCTCCTCCACTGTAATGATGGCTCCTGTGCCGACGGAGGCCTGGGTCTCTTTACTTCAGGTGCTGCCCCTGCAACCCAACCTTGGCTGAGACAGAGAAAATGGATGGAGGAAATTAGCTGTTAAGCCTCTGGGCTTCAACCAAATCTGCGTGAGTGAGTGAGTGAGTGAGTGGCCTCCTGGAGTGCGGACGCAGGAGCGGAGCCGGATCAGAAGCGCTGTGAGTTTCTGGAGTGAGATAAGTCGTGTAAACAAACTCAGCAGTGACATTGATCATGCTGGTTGTCAGCGCAGCTGATGGCGCTGGATTTATGGCAGCTCTTATGTGTTAGTGATATTGATATAATTGTAAGTGTAATAAATGAGTCAGCGCCGCAGGTATGATTTAGAGGGCCCGGCCAGGACGGCTCCTCTCCTCCTTCCTCGTGTGAGAGATAACTCAGTGGTGTGAAGTAACTCATACATTACCTCAGCTTTAACCGCGCCGCTCCGCTCGTCTAGATCAGGAAGCATGAGGACTTCCACCTCCGTCTGCAGCTCATATGGATTTCTTTCACGCTATTTTCTGTCTGTTATGAGTGAATAAATTGCATCTTCATTTATCTTCTAAAAACCCCTCTGTGTTCACAGAGATACTCGGCTCTCAGCGCTTCCCATAATTATATTAGTCTTCTGCTACCTAGAAATTGATTGCCCGGGAAAATGAACCTGGCTTTGCTATAAATTACACCTATGGATCATAAGAAACCTGTTATTTTGTTTAAAATAGTACTGAATGTAATTAGAACTCTAATTCATGGGCAGCTACAAGTGTGCCTATTACAGTAACAGGGTTTGGAATTTCATCTGTCCGCTGGATAAAGAATGATTCGCAGTGCTTTCCATTTGTATCCCGGACACATAAAATACTCTGTGACTCTTAGATATGAGAGATGGATCGTTGAGTGAGTCGCAATGTTCTTCATCTCTGCGTTAAAGTTGAGCAATTCATCCCAGGAAAGAAGTTGGAACGTCGATTTGGCGGCTCGAGGAGGAGGCTGGGAACTGAGCTGGAGATGATGAGGTGGTTCACTGGGTGTTAGATCACTAGAGAAACACAAACTGTCGACCAGCACACGAGTCAAACTCAAGGTCCGGGGGCCAATTCCGGCCCGGCGGGATGGTTGGCTCAAAACTCATTTCAATGCTAATGTTCCCTGAAAATGAGCCAGTCAGATATTACTGACAGAAAATATTCTTATTGAATTAAATATTATGAAGTTCAAAAATATATTTACATTTTTTCTATTCATATGTAGATTGATTTTATTGTAATAATAAATTACTTTAGGTGCCTTTTATATTATTTATTTGAGATATTTTAGATTTATTATAGTTTTATGTTGTTTTATTTGAGTACATAACTTTATTTATTTATGTTAAATATGCTCAGATACAGTATTTATCGGAATGTAAACCTTTTCACTTAAAAAAAGTTAATGTTCATAAGTTGAAAAAAAAAACATGTTTCTGATAAGTTATCCCAGATAATCACCCTTTATAAAAGTCTTTTTTTTTTCTTCGACATGTTAAAAGGAATCCCAACTACACTGAGGTACAGCAACTTTCCAACAAGTCTGAGGCCGTGACCAGCGATGTCTCACTCTGCTCCAGGATTTCCTCCCATCCGGACTTGAATCAGCCTCACCAGTGGTCACATCCTGCCGTGGATGAAAGTAGCTCCTTCTCCCTCCTGCTCCCCCTTCACACATACCTCCCACCTTCTCCTCAACTGCCCTGAATTCCTCCCACGTCCCGTCCTTTTTTTTGGTGAGGACCTGCTGATTTGACCAACACAGTTGGTTGATGTATCTGTGTTCCAGTCTGCCTCCTACATTATTTATGATGCACGATGGCTCCAAATGTTTGACCAGAATCATGTCCCCTACTCCGGTCCAGTTCAATAGAACCTGTTCTTGATTTTCCATTCCACGCCAAGCCTTGATCTGAAGTCACTTCTCCATTGTTCTGCTCTGCAGCAGCAACCTTGCAGCACTGAGGGTTAAGTAATTCTGCAGCACTGAGAAAGACATTTGATTTCATTTGTAGCGTGTCTCAGCGCGGGCGGAGGTGAGCCCACCTTTGGCTGCAGGAGGAGCGAAGCGCCGCACGTATCTAGTGTTGGGAGACACCAAATTGACAACGCATTTATCTTTGAATAATGTAAATGTCCTGAGAATATGGTGGCAGCGGTCCTGGCGCCTCCACCGAGGGCGCGGGGCTGTCACACTCCCAGCTCTCCGGACCTGCTGCGGCCTAATGTGGCCGGCGGATCCTCTGGAGCTTCAGCTCTGCCTGGGGCCCGCGGCGCCGCTCGGGCTCCACTTCATTTTCACTCAGTTGATGTAGAATGGCTGCCAGGGAGAGTGTTGCTGCTGCTCCTTCTGCTCTCAGCTAACCTGAGAGAATCCATCAAATAAACAGTTGTGGATTTGAGTCACTGCTGGATCAGCACAGGATCGATTCAAGTAGTCACTGGACTCTTTAATCGGGCACCAAGACTTGTTTTGTTTTGGCCTCAGTTGACCCGAGTGCCTAGGATGTACCCTAGCTATACAGAGACAAAGACCATCGAAGAGGCCTAGGCCAAGGTTGCTCCAATGAATGCATTTTCTCTCTGTACAAAATAAATGTGTGTGTCTATGTGACTCAAATGCTTCTGGATTCTGGATACTGTTCCGTAGTGTTCAAGACCACGCGAACGGAGACCAAGACATCATCAACACTGCAGAGTATCGAGACTGAGACCGGATCAAGACATTTGGAGACAAAAACTGAGACATGACCAAGACATTTGGAGACAAAAACTGAGACATGACCAAGGGACATGAAGAGAAAAACAGAGACAAGACCAAGACATTTGGAGAACGAGACTGAGACAAGACCAAGACAGTTGGAGGCCGAGACAACACCAAGACATTTGGAGACAGAGACTGAGACAAGACCAAGACAGCTGGAGGCCGAGACAAGACCAAGAAATTTGGAGACTGAGACTGAGACAAGACCAATACATTTGGAGATCAATAACTCAAACAAAACAAAGACATTAAAAGGTAAAAACTGAGGCAAGACCAAGACATTTGGAGACAGACAGAGACAAGACCAAGACAGTTGGAGTCCGAGACAAGACCAAGACATTTGGAGACCGAGACTGAGACAAGACCAAGACAGTTGGAGACTGAGACTGAGACGAGACCAAGACATTTGGAGACAAAAACTCTGACATGACCAAGACATTTGGAGACCGAGACTGAGACAAGACCAAGACAGTTGGAGACCGAGACTGAGAAAAGTCCAAGACATTTGGAGACATAAACTCTGCCAGAACAAAAGATTTGGAGGTTGACACAGAGACAAGACCAAGACATTTGGAGATCAATAACTAAGACATAACCAAGACATTTGAAGAAAAAAACTGAAACCAGATCAAGACATTTGAAGGCAAAAACTGAGACCTGACCAAGGAATTTGGAGACTGAGACCAGACCAATACATTTGTTAAGCAAGACTAGACCAAGACATTTGGAGACCAATAACTAAGACAAGACAAAGACATTTGAAGGCAAAAACTGAGACCAGACCAGACATTTGGACACATTAGTGTAACTGTGGTGCCTCAAATGCAACAGTATTTGAAATCTATATCTGATATTCGTCCACCAGAAACGTCTCTCTCTCTCTCTCTGCGAGTGAAAGTTATTGGTCACACAACGCGATGTTGGGAAAGGCGTTATCAAACCTCCAGAAAGTGTTTCTGTTGCGTCCATGCATTGTGCAGGATGGATGGTCCCTGGCAGGCTGACAGAGCTGTTCAGTGAGGCAAAGTGCCAGTAAATTGTTTGTCTTCTGCTGCGCTGCTCTATAATTCTTCTGGGAACAAATGGCATTGTGTTTGCCAAACAGAATAATGATAGATGGGAGAATCAAACTAGCGGATGGATTTTTGGGGATGCTCTCTGACCACCTGGCAGGCTCCTCCTACATTTGTGTCCCCAGAAACGACACTGAATAATTGGAATTCCACTGCATTGTGAACTTGTGCGGGGCACTCTGGTTTCCTCCCAGAACGTTAATTGATGCATCTAACTGGTCCGCCTGTGTGACTGACGGTCTGGAGTGGATACCCGTCTCCGCCTCTAACCCTGTGTCGCTGGGACAGAGTGGACACGCTCTTCTAAAGGTTGTGTGTTTCGTTGTGAGTCTGGAACGTAAATGTGCAATCTGCTCGTCTCGCTGGCTTGTCAGCGGCAGCACATCCCCATCTGTTCTCTCTCCGGACTTCCCAGACAATACAATCCCCCGCCATTTCCTCTCATTTGCAGGAGCAGAGGTGGGCCTGATATTTTTAAGGTTAGCAGCAGGCTAAACACCTCGCAGTGTTCCGATCACCGTTTTTCTTTTGTTAGAGGTCCGATTGTTTCCAATGAACCTGCGCTTGAGCGTGACTGTAAGCTTAAACTCTCTTCTGTTTTGGATTATTTTTGGGTGTATTTTTACATGCTATATCACAACATTTTTGTGCTTTGAGTCTCTTCTGTGTTGCAAGTTGGTTTTAGCAAGAGCTTCTTCTGTTTATGAGGACCATGTGTGGCAAAACTCCACGAGGATCCGTGTTCAAAGCGTTGCCCACGTGAACCGTTTTATCGTGTGGATGCAGATGTGCTTTTTGTTGGAAGCTCGCACCTCATCCATTACCGCAGCCTGCCAGCGAGATAGCAAGAGGGGGATCCATTCAAAAGGACCATGACAGAGCCTGCTGCGGCGCTGAACTCTCCATGAACTAGGCTCCAGAGCGGGATCCATGCATCAAAAAAGCAGTAATTCCTCTGGCTGCTCTGGCCTGTGTTTCCTACAGATGATAGGATCAGCACGTCACTCGTTCTCGCGCATCAGTCCGTCAATCTGATATTTGTTTGGAGGATTCATTCCAACTGAGCTGGAGCTCGGAAACCTCTCTTGTCTGAGAGATGTCCCGGAGCGCAGATAAACTGCTGAGCTGTCATCATCTGCTCACATGTGGAGCAGCTTTCAGGAGGAGTTCAGAATCCACAACGATGTGCTGCCTCAGGGAAACAGGACTTGTATCTCTGACGTCAAACAGAAGATAGAGAAGATAAGCTGGAGTCTTGTTCACGAGTGAGGGCAAGACGGAGAGGAGAAAGCCAAAAGACAAAGCTCACTGTTGACTCTCAGTCTTGGTCACCAACTTCATGTGCCAGTAAGCTCAGTCGTGTTTGGGAGACTCAGAGAAGAACCTCTGCCACTTCACATAGAATGAGAACGTCTCTGTTTAGTGAGATGTTCTGCCAGCTGGAGGTCCCAGGGGAGAACCAGAGAAATCTCTTCCAGAAGAACTGGAGGAGGTTGCTAGAAAGAAGTCTGGGTCTCTTTACTCGGGTTGCTGCCCCTGTGATCTACCTTGAGCCAAACAGATAAAATGGATGGGAATCGTCGACCCAACATGCGAGGAATAATAAATAAAAGGAATAGTGGAAATTACAGAGGTGTGGGGAAAATTAAATATGTAAATAAGAGGGGTTTTTTTAAGTCTAAAATAATTAGGGGAATGTTTAATGTGACAGAAATAGACAAACATGTAAAAAGGAGTTAAATAAGGTCAGTAAATGGAAAATAAAAACACAATTTTCCAATAAATCAATGGCTAAACATGCAAATAGGAAAACAAATAATGGACATTTAAGATTTATATGAACAAATATGTCAGCGAACAACTGAGATCAAATCCCAAATGATCATCATCATCCACGACTGGAGAGAAACTCAAACTGTGCTGATGACAGGAATATCACGTCTCTGACTGACTTTGGGTGGAGGATTTCTGAGGACTGTCCTCGAAGTGCGCCTGACTGTGAATGCTTGCTGATGATCACAGCCACTGGTGACGCTCACAGAGGCCCACGTTCTCGTGGATTTAATTCCTTTCATTATCGACAGAGAAGCAGCTGACCTGCAGAACAGACTTTGGAGTGTCAATCAAAGCCAGTGAATAATCCTCTCATTCTCCTGGATATCAGAGAACAGTAGCGAAACAAACAGGAGTCTTGTGTCAACTGGAAGGATGTTAACCAAATGTGCATCACAGGAACGCTCAACATTTACAGATCACCTCCATGGATTTAGACCCGGCCTTCAAGATGCAGATGTTTAGTCAAACTTCATGCATCATGCAGGGACAGTGAACAACAAAACCACTCCCGCCACACCTATGTCCCGTAACACACTGCAAGCGTTGAATTTGATAAATTGTCTTTGAGAACCTTCGTTTCTTCTCCTTCTTAGCGCCCGGATGTTGGCACACTCCTCCATCATCACCTGGCAGTCTGCTGCAACACACCAACTGTCCATCAAGTGCAGAGATATGAGGGAATTTAAACAAGCTTTTCCTAGTGACGCCACTGTGTCGAGCTGGTGGAACATTTCTGACTGAAACTGTTGTGCTACAATATGTGAGCATGAATCTGAATTGAGTCTGAACAAGTCGTGATGCATTGGCCAATCACAACACCTATTCTACGGAGATGAATGTGGAGAGAGAAAATCCATCAACGAGAAGAAGTGAATTGGAAGAAAAGCAGATTGTCGCGGTTGCTAATGTTCACGACTCACCAAGCTGTTGCTCCTCTGGAGGATCTAATGGACTCAGCATCGGCATCCAAATCTTTTCTTCTACGCTAGATGTAGGGCTACAATTCTGCCTCTCTGAGACGCCATGTTGACTTTCCCTAACTTTAGCCCCGCCCCCTGCTTTTGAGAGGAGGTGGACATCACTGGAAACCAAAGCGCTCCCAAACTGTGTCAGGTAGCATGGTTTTAGTCCTGTTTTTGACTCCCTGGACTTCTCTTTTCACTGCTATGCCGATGATACGCAAACGATGTTCTCAGTTTCTCTGCGTGGACGTTCACACAGTATCAAGCTGCTTTTCTTTACTGTAAAAGACAACTCTCTGGTCGCTGTGAAGGACCTCAGCGCTCGACGACAAAGTGACAGCTGCAACAAGCCGATTGTGTAGATTGATGCCATGTAACATTGGCAGGGTTCTAGTCACCGACACCCCATGATTTGGATGTTCAAAAGTGTCCCTGCCGTCTCCAGTGCTCGCCTTCTGGTCTACTAACAGTCCAGCGTGCATCCTAATAGAATGATCTTTGGTGGATGAACCTCCATTATTTAAAGCCAGCTAATTCAACCTCTGACTCTGGAAATGAATATAGATTCACCGTTTGTTGTTACTCTTGTGTTCAGTTTTTTGTAGTTTCAATCAGAGTTGTGTTGCCCTGAACAGACAGAGGAAGCAGGAAAGCCGGGAGAGAGAAGAAAATGGCTTTTTTTTTTGCCAGCTCGGTAATGGCACCAGGCTCCAGTGCTATTGACACAGACCTTGGGTTGCGATATGAAAAGTCAGTGGGCACAATTCAATTTTCTGTCAGCTCTCCGCAGCCACAATGGATTTCTTTTCTGCTCCAGCGTCTGCCTCCTCAGCGGCACCAGTGTGAGCTGGAAACAGTTGGGCCCAACCCCTTCCTGTCTACTTCCCGCTGTCTCTGCCCTTGAGGTGCATTTCATCCACATAGAAAATGAAGTTAGGTGTGAACTTGGGCCGCAGCGCCGGCTGGCCCTGGGGGGAGCAATACAGGACGCTTGCACCGGTGCGACAGCGGCGTCCGCACACTCTTCATTACACAGCGTTAATAGCTCCAATCCCACTAAACAGCTCCACTGTACATAACTCCACTGAAAGAAAACGTCTCTGTATTCGCCGTCCGGCTCCTGTCCTGAAGCAGCGCGCTGAAAGCTGGATTATGTCCAAATGTGGGCGATGACTAATGTGTTGCTGACAACCTGGGCTGCAGAAGCTCTTCCTGATGGTATGTGGTGTTAAGGGCGCTTTTGTTTTCGGTGAGTGACGGCAGTGGAGTCACGTTTGAGTGACAGTAAACGACACGCACGCGATTCTCTGTTTTAAGGACGTGCTGACACGATTCTGAAGTGCTGGAGGAATGTTTTTTTTTTAAACCGCGTCAATCAAGATCAGAACCATGTTGAACCCCGCCTCACAGTTCCGTCTCTTCAAATGGGACCCCTTATGATATCAGATATCACTTGGTCCTTATCATAACAACTGCTTACTCCTCAGTTGATTTCCTGGCTAAAATAACACGCTTCGGCTGGAGTTATTACAAAGTGTTAAAAGAGTTGAAGCCTGAGGAGAGGCAGATGACCGCCTCCGGGATTTTGTCTTTGATCATGGAGAGCGAAGCGGCTTTGAAAATAGTGTCACTGGATTGTAATTACACGTTTGTTAACGTTTATTTTGTGCAGTCAGGGATTAAGCTATGACATGTTCTCTCAGCTTCACAAGTGAGGTGGAGGCGACGGCTGGATCTGTGCCGTCTCTTGAGTCGTGAGCACTCAATCCTTCGAGGTGAAGAATGAGCTGTGCTAAGAGACAAGGCTCGATCCAAGGTCGATCCACTTTCAACTGCTGTTACAAGTCTCAAAGTGGAACTCTTCTCCATCAAGATAAGGTGCCTCAGGTTATCCTTGTCTTGGTGTCTCCTGGACGCCTCCCTAATGTGGTGATCTGAGCTACTGGGAGGAGGCTCCAGGGCAGATGTAGGACATGAGGGAGAGATTGTGTGTCCATGCCTGGGGACAACTCCGATGTTTGAGGAGGAGGTTTTTGGACATAGGGCTCAGGGACACAGGCTCTGCGCTGCCTTTTGGCTCAGCTCTTTCACCGGTCTGTCCATCTCCATCCAAGATACTTCAACCCTTGCTGAGACACGACCATGGCGCTGACCCTCAGCCTGGCGGCGTCTTCTTGCTAAAGATGGAAAGGCTTCATTTGATTTTTAGTGGTCGCCTGGAGCGTACCAGGATCTTCATATTTCCATTCCATTATTTGCCCTGATAAGACCTGGACATGCAAACAACAGCGTCTTGTTTATTTCAAGAAATTAATGGACCTATTTCTTTATCTGCACTCATAAATAACGAAGGTACCTGGGCGAGATTAACGAGCTCCACCATTGCATCAACCTTTCGCAACACAAACACTTTATTTGCATGCAGAAGACAACAACTTCCTCCAAGTACAAATGACCAGCGCCACAACTTTCCTAATGATCGCAGTGGAGCTCCAAGCTGCTTCCTTTTGCTGTGCTTCATTATCACCTCCACCATTATGTTTTCGACCCCATTGATTCGCCCGTGTTCAAAATAACTTCAAAAGTTATAGACGAACTTTTCAGGAAATGTGTGACATGGGACAAGGAGCCACTGACACCATTTTGGGAGAGAACCGGATCAGGGTCTGGACCCAGGAATTTTTTTTAAAGGATTCTTGAACATTGGAAGATTGTGTTGGGGTTGGACTGAAGCTGCCTGGCGGATGTTTACACTCTCTCAGTGCTTTTCCAATAAAAGAAGGAATATATTTTTAAAGATTTCATTGTCCTGCTTTGGTCTACCTCCCTTCCACCCATCATAGCTACTATTTCTGATCTTGAAGAGCATGAATGTCCTTCTCTGCCTGGGACCATGTGACCGTGACCCTTGCTTGCCAACTGGTGAAAGACAAATGAGTGAACTGAGAAGTTATGCCAAAGTTGTGTGGCGATGAATACGTCAGAATTCAATTTGACGGTGCTTTCAAACTGTAAGACCTTTTGGCTCTCTGTGCTTGAAGAAAGATGACCGGCGTGAGGGAAAGTGACATGACCATGATTTACCATTGTCGATTCAAATATTTGAGGAAACAAATGTTGCGCCATTTGACTGATGTTTATAAGAGTGAAGAAACACTATAAATCACAGTTGAATGTTTCGATACCAAACTGATTCTGGGGAAAGGAAGTGTTTGAAATATTTGAGTTGAAAACCTTCCTTGGCCTGATGTTCGTGACCCTGGTTTTCATTGCTCGACTGTTCATTCTTGAAGATAGTACTTTAATGATCCATCCCAGGAGATTCTTCATGTCCTGCATCATCTCACCACCACTTACAGTTAGTACCACAGAGTCAGTCTTTTCTTCATCTTCAGCCCCTAAAATCTGACCTGCTCCTCCATCCTGCCTCATTGCTGACCTCTCTTGCCTCACATGGAGCTTCAACTTTCACCTCACCAGCCTCCCTGAAGATAATCTTATATTGAGTCTCAGGCCTTTTGTTGCAGCGTTTCACCTGTGGTTGATGTTCAGTGGAACTTCCTGTCTTCGGTTCCTGCTCATCCCAGTCGTCACTTTGCTAATGTGTTTTTCGCTATAAACAGTTTTAAACATCTATATATCAAAAGATGGATTCCCAAAACTGAATCGCTGAGTTCAACAGAACCTGTTAGATGTAAACACAGAGCTACGTGTTTCAACCATGACTGGATTATCGAGGCAGGTCTTCACTCCGACAATATGCCGAGCATATCTCCTCTCTTCCCTCTTCAGAACACCGACCGAGCGTAAACGGGACCTTAACTGATTTTAAATGACCGAAACGACTCTTCCACATGACATTAAAATAACCTCATCCTCATTGACACAACCCCAGAAGATGAATTCTGCGACGGAGGAACTTTTACAAATCAGAGGTGAGGGTCATTACACATGATTAAGGGTGATCTAATGAGTTTAATCGCCATCTTTGTCTAATATCAGGCTATTACTTTCCTCCCAAGTAGCTTTATAATGTTCTAGCCTCACAGCCTTTAGCAGAAATTAGCTAAACTAACCCTGACCTCAATGTCTCTGCTCCGGCTTTAATCTGAAGGTGCCGGACCTTCAGTGGATGTACCGCTTCCACCTTCTCTAAATGAGCAGATATTAACTCCGAATGATGCACTTCTTTCTGGAATGCAGAGAGAAAGACGATTATGACCACCAGACCAGCTCTTAAAGAAAAAAATGTCAATTTTTCTTGGCTTCTAGATGAAAACAAGATCAAATCAATAGTGTTTACGTGTTGGTGCATGGGTGTCAAACTCTACTTCAAAACAAACAGAATATTCGTTTCATTTTAACTATGGCAGACTCTGGGTTCTTCTCTTCACCTTAAATCTGCTCTCCCATATAGATGACTTTCCTTCTGTCTGTTTTTTGCAGGTTTCCATATCCATTGTTGAGATTTATGCTCTGAGTTTGTCTGGCAAAAGTCTGCTAAAGTGAAGCTTGTGAGGGCTCATGCAGCCACATAAACTGACTTGAAGTGCCGGATTTGGCCCCTGAACCTTGGGTTTGTGTTTTGAAATATAAGAGAAACCTGTTTGCAGATGATGTTGTGATAAGAAGTCAGAGTAAGGAGGAGTCTGAGGAATGAATGAAAGTCAGTAGAACCAAGGCAGAAAACTCTGCCTGGCCGCTTCATGGACAGCCACAAGAGAAGTGCCATAGTAACTCAACATGTTTTATATTAAGCGTTTGCCTGTGAAGCTCCTGACTGCAAGACAAATGAAGTTTACAGAGAGGCGGAAGGATGCAGTGTCCTTCAACAGCATCATTGTGTCACTCTGTTGCGCACAGCGGCTGCAGGCGGGACCTCGGGAGCAGACCCCCCCGGTTCCTTAATTCCATTTACTTTCAAGAAGGATGAAGGATAAAACCAGTGGAACGATGAAACACCGCTAGCTGACTAACTGTTTTTTTGGAAGCGCCAGTGTGGGTTCACGTTTCCTTTCAAGTCTGAGCACAGGGGGAAATTATAATTAATCTGTTAATGACAGTCGGAGCTGTCATAAGCTCGGGGAGTGCATAATAAATTGCCATAATAAAAATTAAGATCGCACGCATCATTGGGGCCTTCAGAGGGTTTGTTTAATGTAGTTACAAAAATGGCATCCGCCGATGTGGCGACCACTGCTCTACCAGCAGAACGCTAATTTCTGCGTGACACTTAACCTGCTGCTGCTCAACCACAGCAGAGGGAGGTGAGAAGAAACCTAATGGGTTTTTGTGCGTCCCATTTGGAGAACCACTCGACTGGATGGTTCGTATCCGAAAGGCAAAAAAAAAATAACCCCAATAATTGGTTTGCGGGACTTTTGAGATAAAGTTGAACAATTACCTGATTGTTGTGCCGGATGGAAAACAACTCAATGTCAATCCAATATCACTGGAATGAATGATATTCTGTAGTTGAAAGATTAAGGGTTTGTGTGAGGACTTTGAGCAGCGGCCACTTTGTCAAGGAACAAAGAAGCTTCAGTGACACAACTATGCAGCTGAGGTTCAGCCTCTTCTGGCCTGCAGCGACAGACTCGTCTCAAAAATAGAAACTGTTTGCGTAATATTCTCCTCTTACAAACAGACAAGAGGAACTAATCTGGTGTCTTATAAAATGATATTGGCCTCCTATTCAACACAAGTATGTTTATCTTTGCACAAAACGCGCTATGATTAGAAAAATGTGCACCTATACGCTTTGTTTACCAGAAAACGAACTCTTGTTCTCCCAGCCACGCCCACTCTGCTGTGATTGGTCAGGAGGAAACCTCAGCGGACAGCTGCTGTCAAACAGCAGCAATTCACTGCACCCTGAATAAACACCAGACTTGGAAGTCAAAATCTCTCGCAGCCAAAGCCTCACCGTCCTGTCTGCACACTTGGTTGTTTACAGAGGGGATCCTGTCCAAAAATATGTTCCATCCCGAAGTTGAACGTGCAGGAGCTACACAAATAAAATGAAGCCAACGATTGGAATCACCTTTGAGTTTGATTCTAATTCTTCACCCAAGGATCCTCGCTGGCTAACAGGGTTAACATTTCTGTGACTCGTTGGAGGAGAGGGGCAGATTCCTTGGGACTGAAGTTTGGTTCCAGAAGTCCATGACCACAGCAGCGTCCTGCCCTCCCCCTCACGTCCACACAGGTTCCCCAGCTCACACGTGACCAGCTGACAGACAGAGGAGCGTCTGGCTGACCCGCTTCCTGTCCTCTCAGCACGTCCCAGTCGCCCCTCGTGGAGCTTTCAACCACAAATATTTGTCAAGGAGAAGACAAGCAACCTTATCTGCTGCGAGGTTGTTTGGGACACAGTCAGCTTCGCTCAGAGATCAGCCCTGGGGCCAAGCTGCTGTCTCACACATGTAGCCCGACACCGCGGAAGAGCTGCCCTGGTCACCTGACACAAACAATGGGGATATTTTTGGTGGAAGACGACTGAAGGTGACAAAGCAAGTGGAAAGTTGATGCAGCATTATGGTTTAGTGCTTAGCTCCTCCCACAGTCATGGAGTTTACCGATGACCGATGAGATTGTCTGTTTGCGTGTCTGTCTGGATGTGTCCGAGGGCCTGTCCAGGGTGTCCACTCACACCTCCCCCCCCTTCACAAGGTGTTCTTTCTAACACCAGTGCTTCTCAAGTCATCGCATCAGTGGGTGGAATTACGCCGGCGAAAAGTTTGAAACAAGAGCGGGCGCCCCGGGAACAGGCGGCCCAGCCCCCGTAGACGTTCACTTTTTCATACGTTTAGGGAAAAATATAATCATTCTTTTTAATTACTGCAGCCCGGCACTCCATTAAAATTCTAATTCACCTCATCCACCTCGATTGATCTGTTCACAGCGGGTGGCTGTGGTGAAATGCACTGTATAATATTCATGCTGGTACGCCTTGGTTGTGCTGCGTGTCAGAAGCCATCGTGCAGCGAATCCCTCACCCACCTTGGAGCGCAGCCTGTGGAACTGATGAGGTGAAGAGCATTGCTCTGCAGCTCCATGCTAGTAATCACGGGACTGAAGAAACACATACATCATCCGCCATGCAGGTTGGCATGGCGAGAGAAAAGCCTTCACATCACGTAAGATGTTGGACAAATGATGGCCATACGTGTGTTTGTCTGCGCACAGATGGCTGTGCATCTTCAGGCAGGAAAGAGCTGAGCTTGGCACTTCTCCCCCTCCCCCAGCCCGCTCCTCTCGCTCCTCTGGCTTCCTCCATCAGTCTTGTGCGGCACGTCCCTCTTTCTCCCGCCTCTCCTCTACAGGAGGTTTGATATTGGCAACACAGTTAGCGCCCTCCGCGGAAATAACAGTGGAAAAGATGACATAAATTATTTGCCGATTGTTTGACACATGCAGGGCATTGTCCTTGCTATAATCATCAGCAGTCTGTCACCTGAAGCTGCGAGCGCTGCCACGGCCGCTTTGTGTCTCTGCTAAGCTTCACTGAGGCACACATTTAGAATCAAGGGAGGGAGACGGGAGTCATCCAGGGCTATAAAGGCCGGAGAACTCACAGCTCAAGGTCATGTTGGCAGATGCTCCCTGGTCTCTCTGCACCTCCTACCGACATCTTCTCTAGTGTCTCCACCTTTGGATCCTTACTGTGCAGAAGACATCTTCACCAGGAATCTCCACCTAGATGTCCACAACTTTGCAAGGTCTTTTCACTCAAACCTGAAGACCAACACAAAACTGAGAGCGGAGTGACATGTCTTGACCCAAGCTCAGATTTAAAAAAAAAAACGGTAAGTGTAAGAGATGTCAGATGTTCTCTTTTCCTACCACCGTATACTCTAAATTGTTCTTTAACCATTTAAATGTCACTTTGCTGTATCTTTCTGACGAGACTGTTTAGATCTGTGTCAAATGGTCATCTAGAAGTGGATCATATTTTCATTTATTTATTCATTTCATTTTTTTAAGTCCATGTTTCAAAATGCACAAGCCCAAAAATCTAAATAAATACTAAAACAAAAGCACCAACATTTGGGGGATTTCAGCCCACAGAAAAACATAAAAATGAGGTCAATACTTGATTTTGATTTTATTTAAATTGAATGTGTGCTGTCCAGATGTTTACATTATTGCCTCTCCATCTGTCAGCAAATGTCCTCGTGTTTTGTAATTTTAGGAAATGTCAAAGTGAAACAAGGAATGTGTTCATCCCACATGCTTTTCATGGAAGCTTGATTGCATTGCTGCAAGGTCTTTTCACTCACACCAGAAGACCAACACAAAACTGAGTGCAGAGTGAGGGTAGCTCTTCCACAGACACTGTTATCTGCTGCATCACAGAAGGAGCTCTAACAGAATCATGTTCTCCGCTTCTTCAGGACCTTCACAGCTGGCTGAAAAGCAGATTAGTGGAGGAACTGACCAGTGCTTAGCTCACAGGAAGGAGGATCAATCTGAGTCCTAATGGTACACTCCAGGGTTCTGTTCTCACTCCATTCCTTTTCACTGTGAAGACTTCTGAGCTGAGGAGCAAGCCTGGAACATAGTCTAGTGCTGCAGTGAAGACCACCAGGAGTGGTGGATACAGTCACCAGCTGGCGACTCAATGAGGACTTCTAAGGGCTGGACACCACACACCAACAAACACTGTTTAGAATGTACTTTTTCAAGATGCTGAGGTTGAACCTGAGCACCAGAATCCTTCCCCCAAAAGGGAGGAGCACCAGTCATGAAGAGAAACCTGGGACCTAAATCATCTCAGGTCAATACATGTTTGTAAAATACTTAGTTAATACGTATAGTTCAGAGGGGACGCTAACATGCTAACTGTTGCAACATAAAGAATCTATTTTATCATTTCAAACTTAATTTAATCCTGTTAATAAACAGCCAAACATTTTGGCTGTTTATTAACACCTGAGCGGCGCCACCTACAGGTGAGCCTCTGTATTCTTCAGATGTATATCTCTCCGCCATATTGATTTCTATCAGCAAGTTCTGCTGCAGGATTCAAATTCTAGTCTAGTGTTGGACTGGAGAGCTGTCCAGGGTGTCCCCCTTCCAACCATCGCCTGCACCCTGGATGTGTTGACACGTGTGTGGTTCAATCAACCATTTCCACGGATGCAGAGTTGAGAACGGGAAAAGCAAAGCGAACGTTCGCCCGCCCTCCCTCCAGAAACGCTCATTATCAATGGGGGAGGTGTTTTTGTGCCGATGTAATGAGATACTGTCACGCTGTGGTACAGTGCAGAACAAGCCGCGCCACCCCTATGCAGCGTGTACCATTCCATAATGTCTTTGCCCTTGATCAGTTCCTGCTGCCTTCAATTGCTCTCAAGCACATTATGAATTAATCACCCCGACTGCTCATTTGCATAACACACCCCACTTCCACTCGCCACAGTCAGGAGAAAGTGCGTTAAATGACAAACACAGAAGCAGATCCCGTCACATTCGGATGCACATTGCATGTGTCTGGGAGAGAAATGTAGCATCCTGGAGTTGGAGCTGTCGCGTAGCTGCAGGATTCTTCCAAATGTGAATGTAAAATCTCTCTCTGTGACGTTTGATCGGAACCCGATGAAGAATTTCCCCTCACGCTGGGGATCTTTGCAGTGACTCAAGGATGAGACAAAAATGTCTTCACACAGAAGAGAATTGAGAAGGAGTTCCTCACAATATAAGCAGTGATTTGATTCTGAATCATCACTAGTCCTGTTCATTTAGATGTGCAACTTGTCTGGGCCTCTTCACTTCAGCAGCTGCCCTAGCGACCCAACCTAAGATTATGAAAAAAAAAAAAAAAAAAAACTGTCAGAGCTGTCAGATCTTTCTGCACTGTTTAAATCTGTGTCAAATGACCATCCAGACGTGGATCATATTCTTATAAGTCCATGTTTCATTATGCACAAGCCAAAAATCTAAGTAAATACTGAAACAAAGCACCAACATTTGGGGGGTTTCAACACACAGAAAAACATGAAAAATGGGTAAATACTTTGAATTTTCATTTTATTTCAATTAAACTGGTGCTGTCCAGAAGTTTACATTACTGTCTCTCCATCTGTCAGCAAATGTCCTCATGTTTTGTCATTTAATTTTTAGGGAATGTCAAAGTCCAACAAGGAATGTGTTGATCCCACGTGGTATTCAGGGACGCTAGATTGCATTGCTGTTGTCGTGGCAACTCCGCCAAGATAATTCGTGGATTGTGGACCTTGATTTATTGATTTGATTGTGTGCTGTGCCTTTCTTAAGCCTTGTGAAAAGACTGAGCCCTGTGCAGCTTTTCTTGCTACTTTCCTTTTCCTCTCTCTGACTCCTCAGAAAGGAGCCAGAAGTATTCACTTGGCTGTTCATCAAGTTCGAGGCCACAGAAGTGAATGTTAGCTTGTTTTTGTGAGAGCTTTTACCAAAGTCATATTTCTACAGCAATTTTTTTCACCATATTTTGTTCTTTATAACTCAATGTTTATTTGGATAGCAGCATGACTGTGCTCCATTCCACCCTCAGCAGAAAAGGCTAACCAAGATGAGTGTTCTTGGTTAGAAATAAGTCCTCACTCATTTCTTCTCTGATATATTTGCAAAAAAAACTCTCTCTAGTTATATATAAAGTGAATGGGTTTAGTTAAATAAAGCACATTCTGAAATTGTATTAGTCACACCTCCTCCATGGATCTCATTGGTTCATCTTCTCCATCTCCACCATTCTCTCGTCTCCATCTGTCCTCCCTAACTGTGTCTCCAAACCTCTCCACATGTCCCTCAGATAGACTCATTGCTCATCTTCTCCTTCCTCCTAATGACACCCTCAGTAGCTCTCCTTCTGACTCATCTAACTCTGACTCCTAAGTCTCTACACACCATGACAGTGACCCCAGCTGCCCTGTAAAACTCGGACATCACAGTTGTCTCCACCCTGCCTGCACTCTCTTCTTCACCTCCTTCATCAATGTCCATAGATGATTGACCTCACTATTTTACTTTTTAATTTAATTTAATTTTTTAATTTTTTTATATCACCTCCGGATCAAGCATCTCTCTTACTACAAATTACAATGTCATCATCAAACATTATGGTCCATGGAGACATTTTTCTGAGTGTGTGAAAGGCAGTTGTCACGCTTTTCTCACTCGCTGTTTATATTTAGTTATGTGGACTGTCCCTGGTTTCTTGTTGCTTCTCTCCATCACTCTTTGCTTCCTCTTCATGCCCTTTTCTCTGCTGGAACGAAATGAACTGATCCAACTGTGTAATGGACATGAGGCGTATGAAACCGCCGGCCCAACAAGTTAGTTTGACAGTGACAACCCCATTAACAAACGCAGAGCGGTAATTCTCCCGGTGCTTTCCTAAATGTCACAGTTTGCATTTGTCAGATTGCAATGCATCACATTGAGGGGGGTGATGGGAAACCCTCCAACAGTAACCTTGAATGGCAGCCAATCGGCACGAGACCAGCGGCCTCCCATTCCTCTGCCTCGCTGAACTGCCGCTGCGTTCTCCAGTATATTTAAACTCACGCAGGCGCCGCGAGCAGGAGGAGGAGGGGGAATAACACCTGACCTCCTGAAACAGATACTCTCCAAGCAAGAGAGAGGGGAAATTATTTAATGAAGATGGATCACAGTGATGGCTTTACATTTCATTTCTTAACAGCAGGCATACGGTTTTATCACAGCCAGCCCTCACCTTTGTCCTCCCAGACTCAGGAGACTCCGTGTAGTTTTGGGTTCTTTTCCTTTTTTTCTTGCCGGGTGTTTTGTTCTGAATGTAAAAATGTGACAGCTCAGCCCAATTCCGGGCTGCTCTTCCTGGTGGAGCTGCTCTGTGAGGTCTCCTGTGAAATGGTGTCCTCTATCACACCTGAATGTCACCGGCTCTGTTGAAAAATAGGATCCCCACAGACTGCACATGCATGGACGTTTCTTTTGTGCCACTTTCAAATCCTTCCCTCCCCCACGTGCGGGGGGAAAAGATGCACTGCAGCGAGGTTACTTCGCCCTCTCGCAAGGTACCACTGTTTCGGAGACCACGGTCGGTTTACATTCCTGACCACGTGTGCGTCGACCCTGTCTCATCTCGATGATGTCATTGGTGCTTGACACATATTACCGCCTCACCGATCGCAGAAATACACTACAACACTGGCAAATTCAGGGCTGTCCAACGTCTGGCCCGGGGTCCATTTACGATTCTTGATCAACTATCACATGGCCCACAGCCATCAAACGCTGGGTGATCAAGGATGAACTCTGGCCTAATTCCTAAATACTTTAGTGCCAATATGTGAAGAATTGAGTGGACAAAATACTGGAAGCACCTTAGAGCTAAAAAAGCTTTAAGGTGTTTCCAGTATTTTGTCCAACCCCTGTATCTGCTCTTTATGTCTTGAACCTTTGGATTATTTAAATTCTGGAATGATGTCCCAGATCATGTGTTTACACCATCAGATTTTTCCACTTATCTGTAGTCAGCTGGGGAAAAATCAAGGAGAGCTATGTCACCTCCCTGCTGAAGGAATCCAGCCGTCCTGCGAGGAAAACTGCTTCAGCAAGGTCCTAACGTTAGTTTGGAAGAACAAGCCGAGATCCCTGACTTCTACAATGATATTATCCACGATGTTCCGCTTCTTCTTCAGCTGCGGCCGACTCAAGACTTGACCTTCGACCTCTTGCCCTCTAGCTCCAGTTCAGTCATGTGACCAAAACCGAGCTCGCCTTCGATCTTAATTAGAGAGCCGGAGTGACAGTCGGGTCGTTTACCTGTGACACAGCGGAGGTGGAGACGAGTCTGCACTTCTGCGCTCCGGACCAAAGGCCACAGGTTCAAATGGACAGCAGCGCCCCGAGGCCCAAAATCTGAACCCTCCTCACCCCAGCCTCGAGAAGTGAGGAGCGTCGTCAGCAGCGCAGCAGCTCAGGGTCAGGACACACCAACCTGTTTTCCACTTTGGAGCAGATGAACGTTCCCCAAGCCTCGGTCATGATTTCATTCACTTATTTTCAGCCTTTGTTGTTAAATGTTGCAATGTTGCCTGAAACTTTGTGTCGAACGGAGGGCGCTGCATCTAGAATCTGATCTCCAGTTGCAGTGCAGTTGGTACCTGGGTCTTCAGTGGAGACCGACCTCTTAATACCTCCAAAGTTATGAAAGAACAGCAAGTTGTGGTGATCCAGAAATTCATATCTTCATTGTTCACTTAGATTGCAGTTTCAGTTTGGCCCTCTCTTCAGCTAGCTGCTGTGTTTTGCTGGAGCTCCTCACTGGAGGAGGACACTCCTTGTTCTCCAGATACTTTGAAGGGGTCTGAGACTTTGATCAGGATCTGAACTCTGAACCAAAGTTGGGACGCAAGTCCCAGCAGACCAAACAGAAGCAGTGTGTTCACCAACAAGCACGGACGTGATCTATGATCTATGAGCCCTTTCTCAGGCTGCATCAAGCTAGCTTCAGGGTTAGCCAAATTCCCTCTCTACTGCTAGCTTATCTCTGCGAGTTCACCTTGAATGTTGATTTTCAAACATGCAGATGTGTTTCCCAGGTTGAACTTGGAGCACGTTCAATGCCAATGTGAGTCGCGGTCCTAAGACTTGGACCTTCATCAGATCCACCATCAACACCACTGACATGACTCAGTTCCATGTCTGACTCTGTCCTTCCCTCAACTAAAGGTCTGGCATGTGTTTCACCTGTGATTCATTGTTGATGGTGGTGAAGTCCGTTGAATTCAGTGGAGTGAAGATGAGACGCTCCAGTCTGCAGCGTGGCTCACACACACACAGAACGGGGCCACGTTATTGGTGGCAGGAGCCACGTCCAAAAATAGAGAAGTCAAGTCAATGGCGCCCACATTTCTATCTACGCCGCTTGATATTTCCAGGAGGATCAGGGTCAAATGTATGTAAAATGTATTAAAAATACATGCAGAAGAGACGTGCGCCGGACGCGAACCAGCAACCTTGTGACACACTAGGATGTGCTTTAAGTCACGTGACCAGCTGTTCAGGTGTGCCTTACAGGTGGCTCTTGGACTCTGACTGGTCGGCCCTAGTTTAAAACAAGCTTGAGTCATCAGAAACTCCAAGGTGTGTGATCTAACAAAGACATCTGAGCTCTGAGTCGCGGCTCCTCATCAGACTGGAATCACAGTAGCCCAACACGTGCACCCCAAAGCTCCGGCGCTCATGAATTCCTGTCTTAACAGCCCATCCAATGCTTGGAGGAATAATTAATGCCGGGCTAAATTGAGTTTGAAGAGCCTGCGGTTTGCCCTGTCACCGGTGCACACTGTCGGCCATTTGCGGCGTCTGAGGGATTGGGAGGGTCAGCGTGTAACGTCCCCCTGATGAGTGCCGCTGCTTTACGACTTCCATTTTCCGGAGCGCAGGCAACCTTCCCACTGGTCCTCCCTAATGACGCCTCCCTAATGCCGAGCGAAGACGGGATTGTAAGTGCAGATAAGGGAGACACCAGGGTGGAAATTAAAACCCAATAATTGATCATGTTCCAATGTAGCGTGACGATAAAGCTCCATCAAGAAATCAACAGGTCGATCAATAATGAATGGAGCCAACGCTGATTTCAGATCATCTTTACTGCAAGGTACTGGCATGTAACAAGGTTCTGGTTACGCGTGTGTCTAACTCACGGCCCTGGAGCTGAATCTGGTCCGGCACCTCACGTCGCACGGCCCAAGGTGGACGGATGAGGTCTCCTCCCTGGCCTGGGAGCGTCTCGGGATCCCCCAGTTGGAGCTGGTGGATGTTGCCCGGGAGAAGGCCGTTTGGCTGCTGCCATGCAACCCGGCAATGGGTAAGGGGATGAGGATGGATGGACAGGAAGCAAGGGCAGCAGCTCGAGTAAAGCAGTCCTGACTACCCTCTCCATCTGCATCTCCCTGGCTCTGCGACTCAGACAACATCCTGACAAGAGCCTGAGTCTCCTCAAGTGGTTTCTCTTGATGTGGAGCAGCAGCTCTGCTCTGAATCTCCCTGATGGTTGAGCTTCGTACCATCTCTCAGAGAGGGTCTCAACCTTCTGAACTTTATCTTTTGGCTGGTTGGTCAGTACCCTAGACTGTGTTCAAAGCTGAGTGGTTGTTGGTTAGTAGGGAACTGTGTCTTCTGGCTCAGCTCTTTCCTCACCAAAACTGACTGAGATAAACAGAGTCCATCTCAAACTTCAACCGTTTCTCACATGAGACCTCAAAATACTTGCGCATTAGTTTTGTGTTGCTAGTTGAACATGGTTCTAGACAACTGAAACAAAAGTTTATCCTGTCATTCATGGTATATGGTTGGAATTAGGGTTGTGTGAATGAGTCGTAGCGTTTCTGAAAGGCAAACCATCACCATCCTCCAGAGTGAAGGCATGTTCTCGCCAAACACGGCCTTGCTTGTTGCGCTACTCGTACCTGAGTAGTCTCTGGCTTGCAGCCACCAGAATGACTCCCTAGTCCCAGTTTAAAAAGTAGGTCAAAGTGAAGGGGCCCAAAGTTAGTAAGATGGCAGCTTGAGGAGACAGAACTGTTGCCTTGTATCGACTTTGCCCTGCTGAAACCGAGGCTCTGATTGGTCAATGCACTTGTAATTTTCTCCAGTGTTGAATACGCTGACGCTGCAACCCTGTCTCATAAGTAGGAGTCAAACTTTGATAAAACAAGAACATGACCAGGTTTGTAATATCCAAATGCATTTCCAGTCTTGACAATGATAAAACCAACTGGACCTGACATGTTTCCATCATTCCTACCTTTGCAGCGCACCTTGTTCACCAGTGGTTTTATGGGCGCTCTGTACAAGCAGAGCAGGGGTCAAAGGTTGTCCAGGCATGGGTGCACTGAGGGGGTCACCCGAGCCCGTTTCGTCCCGTGTGTTGTGCCTCGGAAGTTCAATAATTGCAGGAAGCAGAGGACCCGGCTAAACGATGCCAGTCTGGTGCGGCCGGGCAGCAGACCGGACCTGAACTCTCCGCCAGCACAACCTCAGACGAGCACTTCCCGTGCCGCGACCCCTGTGATCCAGCTGTTACTGATATCAGAAGATGCTCTGTTTATGTTTGTAAATCAATTGATATTGTGCATGATGGATGAGCTGCTGGGACGCCGGCCCTCGCTCCGCAGCCGAGTCAGAGGTGGGCCGCTTTAATGGATAGCTTGTCTGCCTCAGAACTAAACTGCACGCTAACATGAGCTGTTGTTCCTCCACCGTCTTCAATCCAGATGACTCTCTGAAGAGATATATCCGCCTGTCGCATATTAAATGTGAAAACCGAATGCAACCGCGACACTTTATTACCTTATTACGGTTTCATTTAGGGCTTTCAATAGGCGGATTATTAGCCGGCGGGTTGCTATTTAATGGAGCCGTGAGCACTTCTGCCTTCAGAGAGTGTGGGAAATATAAGACAGATAGGTAGCCTAGATTAGATAAAGCTAAGCGCGCGCGTGCGTGTGTGCAGCTGTGCGTCTACGCAGCCAGCAATAGTGCGAGCGTGCACTTTCATCCTGGTGCTGCTTCTTGCCTCCAGCGATGGGAGTGGATGACCTTTTACTGTCAACTTCTAACATGACAAATTACAGAGGCTGGATGACCGTGTTTTTTAGGAATGCAAGAGTTCACTGCCTGGTCAGGCCGCGAGCGGGGCAGCGAGACAAACCTGCTAATTGCTAGTCAATAGCAAAAGATAGATTTGATGGCAGCGGAGACTTTCCTGAAACTAGATCAGCGAACCTCAAGAGGGGCTTCAGTGACGGGACTGAATTAGCCCCCATTTTTCCCGGCTAGATTTTCCCATCATCAGCGTGTGTGGCTGACTCACGTAGCTCTGTGTGATGTCAACGGCCGCTTTAATTGGAGATCAGCTCGGCCAAATGCATTAAGAGCTTCACTTTCTGACCTCACTGGGCTGATCTGTGCCATCTCTGCGGCCCCTCACTCACGCAGCCACATCGCTCACCTGCCTGACGGCGTCTAAGTGACTGCTGCGGTCACCGGAGCCCGCAGCACCAGTGACTTCAGTGGCGGTGTTTACTTGGAGGGCACTTCTCTGACCCCGATCATGGAGACCTTTTGAGATCACTGAGCACACGTTGAGTCAACAAGCAATGTGTTTGTCTCTTTTGTGAAATTTCCTTTCATTTTTACTTTTAATGTCAATATAATTGTGCGCCAAGACACTTGCAAAACTTTCTGAGAGAGATTCTGCAGCACCACTGAGACAGTGGAGGGTTCTGGGGAGAGAGGGATATGGGTCGCTTTACCTCAGCTGCTGCCCCCGCCACCAAACCTTAACTTAGCAATTGGAGGTCGATAGATGGTTTTCTGGTTTCTCTCCTCTGTGGGAGGCAAGGTGGGACAGGATTTGGCTCCATGGAAGGGTGGTGTTGAAATGGAGTCCGCTCTGGTGGCAGGCTCAGGACTGCAGACTGTACGTCACTGCTGCTTTCTGTGTGTTTGTGTGCCTTCAGCGAAGCCTTGTGTTTTCATAGGAGAAGCTTATAAGGAGCTTCAGTCAGAGAAATTTATGTAGAACATTTGATCAGGAAAATCTATTAAAAAAACAATTTGAAAGGTAAAAAATATATAGATATGAAATTAAAAGTACTGTGAAACACATCAAGGATTTTTTTCTGTAGGTTTAAATAAATACATCAATCAACGTCAAATGATTTCATAAGTCATAGTCAAAAATGCTGCTTTTCCTTTTTGACTTGTTTCAAGTTGACGCTGCCTTTTCGCTGACAAGTGGCACTGACCCGTCTGCAGAAGTCAGTCCAGATGTCATATACTGTCAGATCCTCGGGAACAAAGGGCGGAGCTTCAGTCAAATCACTTTGAGCGACCCGCTGCTTGGTGCGTATACATTTAATCAGAGTGCTCCACAAGCTCTCATCAAACCAGCAGCCATGTGGAAATCCTCCCATATTTACTTGGAATCTTCATTTTGCCCAGACTGGATCATTACGTGTTCCTCATTTGCTCAATGAAAGAGATGAGTTATGCAAATGGCTTCGGTCCCGTTGACCAAATATTAGCGCTACACTTGTCACTTATTGTACTGTGGCCTACAGGAAGTGAGGCGGGAAACTAAAGGGGAGTCCCGCCACCTTTGAGGAACTGGGTCGTCTTGGTAACAGCACATTGGGCTGCAAAGGTAATTTTTTATAGTAGAGTTAGTATCAACTATTCTTGGTTTCGTAGGCCAGAAAATAAGTTTCAGAGTGTTTCTGCAACATTTGTTAATTGATTTTAATTTGTTTTTATGACTATTATTTGTTAAATAATGTCACTAGTCAAGAGTCACAATGCTGTCTGTCAAGGTGCTACAGAGTTGTTTAGCTTTCTGGCTAACTAACACTGTATTTTGAGCTTCAGCTGTTGCAGTGCACTATGGGATCTGTATGTTTTTCACTCAAAGAAACAATGCTGCTGACATCTGATGCTTACATTCGTGTCAGATGTGGTCTGCAAGCCATGAGTGCGACTCTAAATTTTGTTTTTTTTTTAGTCATGTGATGAACTGGTGAGTAGTCCAGGGTGTCCCCCGCCTCTCGCCCCTGGAAGCTGGGACCAACTCCAGCCCTGTAAATCAGGCAGCGATGTTACATTCTCAGTATCTCCAGCTCGGAGTGAAACATTTCCGTGCTCTCTGGACCACATGAAGCCGGATGGCTGACCAAGATTCATGTCTGCTGCCGCCGTACACGTCCCTGGACGGCACTTTGACTTGGTTACACTCAACAGGCTTTCACTGGAAACTTGAATGTTCCTCCTGTTTGTTGCCGTTGGCCGCGAAAGAGCTGAGGCCGACTACTTAATTTCTGAATGCACAGTCACCATGTGCAGCTTGTGGGAAGATCTGCGGCTGATTTGCATTCACTTCCACCTCATCAGTCTGCCCGACATCAGCAGCTATATGGAGCGTATACATTTTCCACCCACAGTGAAGTTCTCAGGCCCCAGGGAATCTATTAAGGACACTAATAACATAATTACTTAATGATACTAAATCAAGGTTATAAAGTGAGAGTTTGCTGTTTGCAGTTGAAGTCACTTGATTGATGTTCAGCAGAAGTGGCTGGTGAATGAGACGAGTCACCTGTCAGCAGGTGTTGCCTCTCTCAGATCACTCTCTCCTGGGTTAATCCCTTTGCTCTTTGTTGCACTGAAGCCTTTGACCTGGTGTCTGTACAAGCGGATTACACAGCAGAGGATTAGTGCTCAAATACGGACCTGAAAACACATTTACATCTGCAAATCTTGCTCCTTTTCGTGAAGAGAAGCGCTTTACTGAGCCACATCTTGATACAGTCACAAACAGCTGAGGAGGGGATGACGTCACGCGCATACATACCGACTGACAAGACGATGACAGCGCTCCACATTCTTTATGCGTGCGGCCTGACACACTGCAATGTCAGACTCCCCCTACAGGAGTAGCGCGTGTACTGCAGAAGAAATGTCAACTCGCCATGAAAATGTCTACAGTCACGACCAGTGCATCTGTCAGTAAATAAAATAAAAACAGGCTACGCACTACATTTGAGCATGAGAAGATGGTTCAGGGGAGTGAAAGAAAATGCCAAATATATTTCAGAAATGTAAATACAAATAATATTATTGGGTTTTACAAGCCTTTCTAGCAAGTGTACACTACACAGTACTCAGTAATATTATCTGTAGTGACGCCCACATTGCATATGATGGTTGAGGTACTAGCAACAGTAGTGGTGTCAGTATTCGTAGTAGTATTTGAAGAGAGTACTTTCAGTAATATAACATTGTTATTGGTGTTAATTGAATTTCAAAGATAAAGGAATCATTGCCAGCATTGTTGGTATTTGTGGTCGTAGTACTGCATGAGTAGTGACAGGGAAAATGCTAAAGATAGCAGTGTGCACACAACAATGTTTGTTGTCATTGTAGTCGTCTCCAAGGTAGTGACCAGTCATGGTTGTTGCAATATCAGCAAACATAGCAGTAGTATTAGCAGTTGAAATAAATCAAATATATTCAGTCAGTTAAGTAACATGTCTTACACCTATTGAAGTGCATTGCTGATGATATGATACTGTGAAGTATTGGACTTGCTAGCATAACATTTCTGGAAACAGCCAAAACCGCTAATAATTCTGATGCTTCGTGCAACATTGTTTTTGTATTGTTGGTAGTAACAGCAGTCGTTGCTGTAATATGACAAGCAGTAGTATTAAAAGGAAGATATCATGATATATATATGCAGTATTTGCAGAACAACATGTAATAGCAGTTGTACTGTCACTAGTCAGTGTGGGTGCAGTAACACAAAGACTTACCAGCAGCAGAGGGAAAAAGTTAAAAGTAGGACAGTATCTGTTGTAGTAGTGCTATAGTTTCAGGACCGCCGGGGATAGTTGGGGTACCAACAGTAGTGGTTGAGATTTGGGAAGGTTATGTGACAGTGTCCTGTTTGTTAATACACAACTCTGATGTTTGGTAACACAATTTAAGGTTAAAGTGGTCACCGACATGTTCAGTAGTACAGATGTTGTGAGTCATATTAGTGGTATGAAAAATGAGGAATATTGGCGTGTCAAGTACACAACGATGTGATTGTGTAACTTCACAGACTGTTGATGCAGATGAACTTTGAATGAACGAAGTGTATCACCAACACTGAGTGGAGTAATATGACATCTCCAAGCAAAGGCTGACTAAGTGGCCACTTTACACTCTGACACGTGGGCTATTGTGTGCTCTCTGTCCCGGGGTGTGAGCCGGAGGTGTAACCACACACTCACCAGATCCAGTTTCTCATCTCCACAAACACACAATTTGTTTGCAGCTGGCTTTTACAGCATCCCCCTTGTCAAGTGATATTCATGGAATTTAGGCGCGGACTCGACTGTGAGGCAGAGCAGAGGTGCGGGAGAGCTGACAGAGCTAATGGCTATAAAGATAAGTGGAAGAATGCGAGAAAGCCACAGGCAAAGAGGGGAGGATGAAAAAGGGAGCTCACCACGTCCACCGCTCCTTCTTCACAGGAGAGACTGGCATTTATCAGCGTGGACTCTCCAGATTATAAATAAAGGCTCACAAACCTTCATTTATTTCGTGGAGTTGAAAGTCATTCCTGTTATTTAATGCACTTCATTTTTAGCTCAAAAAGAGAGCTGCTTGTTGGGTGTCAGCGTTCAGGCTTTTCGTTTAATTTCAACTATTTGAAGCTACTGCAGGCCAAATACAATGACCCGACGTGTTGGATTCCTTTCGTTTGACACATGATTTAGAGAAAGAGAAGAGATGAGTCTGATGTTTATCACTGTTCTTATGTGATGATGTCATCGTCATCTCTTCTTAACTGGTCAACCAATAAGTGGCGAGAGAGTCCCGCTCTTCTCCTCCCCTCCATCTGCCTCTCTGAGGTCCGACCAAAGTAAACACAACGCCCTGCGCTCTCAATCGCAGGATCTCTCAGAGGAAGAGGGGGCACTGCCTGCTGGTGGCCCACCACCAGGAGCGGGACAGGAAATAGGCTGCTGCCGCTTCACAGAATGTTCTGGATCCTGCTATCCGAGCATGTGCTCGCGCGCTCAAGTGCTCCTTACTTGACGTAAATATTTGCATGACACGACCTGACACAGGAGATCCTATCGTAAGTCACACAAACTCATCGGAGGCCGTCACGAGCGGCGCTGACCACCAAGACAGACGGCGGCTAAGTGGAGAATAATGGCCGACTCTCGACCCGCCGGCAGCTACAGTTACACAGACCTGGGATCATTCTGTCATCACGTTTTTAAACAAAATGTCATCCCGGCTATTAGATTGTCATTTCGAGCTGCTATGTCACAGCTCGGCGAAGAGTCCAATGACGGATAGTTCTCGCTGAATGCCTCTCGGCCGTCGAGCTTTTTCCCACGTAGTTGGAGCTCACACATCACTCCTAACTGCTGGAACCTCAGCAGGATCTGAGCGAGGTGCTGCGTGTGACACATTCATTTTACTTGTGTCTCTCATCGCCTGCTGTATGTGAGAGGAAGTTTGCGGCCCTGTAAACATTTCCTTGTATTACCGGCTACACGCTCTCCTCTCGTTTCCCCCCTCGGCTCTGGTCCTCTGTTTCAAAACGGATGGCCTTGGCTGAGGACCAGCGCAGTTTGCCAAGCAGGTTATCCCACTTCAACATAAATCTCCTGCTAAAGAGTCACTCCTGGAGAATCGGACGAGTCGTGCCGGCACATTTACGACATGCTAAATTGGTGTTAAGCTACTGCTGCTGTCTGTGTATCATGTTGCTGACATATTAATATCTAATGCAGAGCTGGGAGGAACAAGTGAACGACTACTTCACACCATTCCGTCCCAAGTGCGATGTTTGACCAGGTTATCTTCTTCATTTCAGGTGTAAATACACACCCCGGGAGACCAGCGGAATATCTGTCAGGAGACCACATTTAAACCTCAGGAATTTAAAATTTAACACCACTTCCTAAAAGAAGAAAAACTTGAAATCTGGACTGAAACTTCCTGTGCATGGTGAAGGCAAAGACACACTCTTGCCACTGCCGCAGCTGCTGGGGCACAAGACAGGCATTTTGAAAATCTTCAAAAGTGAAAAAAGCACGGACAAAAAAGGGGCCAAATTAAGTTCAAACATCAGTTAAAATATGCCTCTATGGACTCTGCAAGGGACAAAGGCAAGGACTCTTTGAGACTGTTGAGCTGCAAGGCCTCTGGCCAGGAGCCACAACTGCCAAGGAAGATTTTAAACTTATCAAAAGCTCAAGTCAGACAAGGGACCAAAAAGCTTCCCTCTTAGGACTTTGCAAGGGAGCAGCTAACATGAGATGTTTAACCTTTGGACCACACTGATGGCATCTAATGGCAAGAAAATGCCGCTGGAAAAGTTTTCTATGTGGCATGATGAGAGGTCTTCATGATCCTCAGTGGAGCTTCGGGTCCTGAAGAAGGGTTTGCCCACCTCTGCTCATGACTGAGGACTCACCACAGTCTTCAAAGAGGACAATGGTGCGGTTCACTAAAACCATCTAGCAGGAGGATCCTGCCGCTCCTTTGGAAAAGCCTGTGTGTTCCTCTGATCTGCATCCCATTTAGAAGGTTTCAGAGGGCTCAATGGAAGTCAGCACCAGGCCATGAATGTTGTTCATGATGTCATGTTCACCACTAGTCTCCTGGAAACACCCGCAATCAAATAGGACAAACTATTTTTTATTTTTTTTAAGTGTCATATGAGAGGAAAGCACTAACAGAAAGAGCGGTAGCAGAGGAGGACAGATGGTTATGACTCAAGGAAAGGAGAAACGTCTCCAAAAATGTTGCAGATGGAGAGCACGACGAGAGTAAACAAAACCTGAGACTGCTGAAAAGTCATTAGCATTTTCTAGCGATATTACAAACAGAATTACTTTTGTGCCGATAACTTTAAAATAATATTCCGAATACCTGCAAATGGCTTTCCTTGTCTTAACGCCATCTAATTTGTATTTCAATAAGAAACCCTGCTCCGGTGTTTTATGGATGCACTTGTCAAGAAAAAGGTTTATATTCATTTATTTAGCTAATTCATGCAAGAATCCCGCTCTAATGACACATTGTGTAATGAAGTAACTCTGTGATGTGTATCAGGAGCAGAGGGAGGTTGGCTTTGAGCTTCTGGCTCACACACCCGCTGCTGAAAACTTATTTGTTATACGTATGTCATTGGTGCAGATGAAGACGTATGGCTCTTTTAAAGCCGCTAACAATACCAATCAATAATCATGAACGTCACTCCATTGTCATATTTCATAAATCAGCTCCATTGTTTTCAGGATGACAGTGATCATTCTCTACAGAGCCGCAGCGGGAGTGCATGCAAATAATCTCCGTCTTGATCACAGGCATCTGTTGACCACGCTGACATGGAGTATTTAGGAATGGATCTCGGAGCAGAGACCCACATTTTCAGTGGTGCCTTCTGGGGTGGGAGGTCCTGCCTGGGGTGGGCCGTCCTGAGACGGTATGTCTTCTGTAGACGCAGAGGTGGTGGAAACAGTTAAGGGCCTCATCATTCAAAACACACATTCATCTTTTCCTCCTGCAGTGCGCCATAAAAATGCGGCTATTTCACACAGAAGGCAACCAAAATGTAGTACACATGCCAGGCCTGTACGTGGTGCTGTTTGCTCTTGCCACAAATGAAGGAGAAGGCGTCAGCTATATAGGCGCTCCAGCGCTGTACACAGAAGGACATGGACGCAGAGATGGTGGGTGAGGTTGAGCTGTTATCGCACATCACGGTGACATGTCAGTGTGGCTAGCGACACGACTGTGTGAGCAGGTCACTCGCCACATTCTTCACTGACACTAGCAAGTGAAGTCACTTTGTTTTGTTCGACTTTGGTTTGAGAGAATTGATGTTTGCATCTTGAGGGTAGAGAGAAGGTGTAGAAGAGAGTGCAGGCAAGGTGGAGGCAACTGACAAGAGTTGTAGGACACTGCAGTTCCATATGTCTAAAAGCTCTGGAAGTTTAGTTTCAGGAGTCAGTAATGAAGATAGTGAGGTCGACACTGGGAGAGACTGAGACGCACATTTTCCTCTCCGATCTTTTCCCTGCTGGTTCTAAAAAAGTGCTCTGTAAAAATCCACAGAAAACCACCACAGCAATGGTGACATAATAACCTGAACATGGAAACAGACAGTGTGGATGATGAGTCACTCTTGACTACAAATGGACAAAGACATGAGCGAGTTGCCAGGGACACCAGTTTGCAACAAGTAGAAGAACGAGAATTGCTCTGTTGCCCGCTGTTACTGTTGTGAAGCGATGACCTTCAGGGCGATAGACGAGACTGTCACGTCATCTTTTTCAGTGAGTTGTGGCTGCACAGTACAGAGGATATTCAGCTATAGTGACTTCGGAATCTGCTTCCAAAAACTATCCGATCCTGTGGCTGAAAACGCCAGTTCCGTGCGGATGAGAGGTCTATCTGACAGAAATTGTGTGGACACGACCGGCATGTGGATGCGGCCTGAAAAGCTTAGTTAGGGAGGCAAACGGAGGAGAGACATGCTGGAGGTGAAGAGGAGGAAGACAACCAATGAGGTTCATGATGAAGGCAAACATGAAGCGTTGTCAATATTTCTATGACACCCAATATCTACAGACTGTCCCCCCTGTGTGACCTCAGATTCTTCAGTCTTTGTCAAATGTGTTTCATCTGGAAAAAGTGTATATATATATATATATTGTTTTTTAATGTAAGATGCAACATGAAAGGCCGAACGCTTGTTTGAGACTCGTTCATCAATGTTTACCCCATCAGTGACAGGTTGGAGGCAGTCGCCCACTTAATATCGTCTGCCTCGACCAGACTGTCCCCCAGTGGAGGTTCAAAAGTTCAGCGCCTTCCTCAAGGGTCTCATCGCCTTCTCACCACATCTTGATTCTCAGAGCCGTGTGAGAGACTGGACCTGTCAGGAGAGATCGCTCCGAACACATTGATGGAACACAGGTTTGGGGCCAGGGCCCCGACCCAGCCGCCTGCTGGCTCTCTGGTTCGGAGGCCTGGACGACGAAGCTTGTTTTAAAGAGGGTGTCGCGGTCCGGGGCACGGCTGCTTGTATCCAGCTACAGGAGGAATTGATTGTTCTGGAAACTGATGAAGCTCGGGCACAATTAGATTCAGAAGCAGCGAGTGAGGTGAGAGAGCCGCCTGCCTGCTCGCTGCTGATTGATGGTAAAATAATAACCGCAGAGTTCAGCACTACGTTAAGGTGAAGCCAAAATTGCTGGTCTTATTAGACTGATGTGATTTGCGATGTGAAAAAGATTGTTTCTGTTGTGGCAGCGGACATTTGTACATACAGTAGGTGGCGGTTCCTCGTGTAGCCGCTGTTGCGGGTCGCACAAGGACACGAGTCCATGTCCGTCCTCCATTAAAGTGCTGTCAATCACACTGTGTGCCAATGTGTTCTGTAGCTCCCTTTTATCGTTGACACGGGTCAACATCCTTCCAGCTCCGCCACCTACACCCAACTAAGTGGCTTCCAATGAGGAGATGGACGTGTCTTCAGTCTGCCGTGAGGAAGACAGAGCTGCGCCAGAAGACTGGATTCCTGCTGTCCCCGGTGGTCGTGAGCTTTGGGAGGAACAAGGCCATCTGTGAGGGACTCATTACATTACATTTATTTGTCCCACAGTGGGGAAATTCAGCGTGTCACATTGACACATATCAAGGACATTAAAGATCCACAAAAAGCAAAGACATCCACAAAGCATCAGCAACAAAAGATAAGCTATCAAACACAATAAATACGCATAATATATAAACATACATCATGATGAAATAAATAAAATATACAGTTATAAGTAAATAGATAATATATAATTATATTTGAAAAATTAGTATATATAAACAAATGATTGACTAACAGAAGTTGACATGACAAAACATGCTACCTTCAAGCATTTTTCTATCATTTAGAACAATGTTCTGCCTTAAAGGAACAATACACAGATTAAATGTTGTTTAAAAATGAGCGATATTGCTCATATATCGTGGCATCTCATTACATTTTATATATGGTTTGACGACTGAAGCATAGTGGCTTCAAATCAAGGCAACATCTCAGAGCACTCAGGCATGCTAACGCTAACACGTGTCTCACATACCCACTATTTAAACGCAAAATAAAATGGTTAGTGCGTGACCGCATCTACCTCAACAAGAAACCCTGCACTATAGTGTGCTTTATATAGTAAAAAGAAGCAAAAGGAGCCATGTGGTTTTGCCACAAATCCAAAAGATAAAAAAACTTCCAAAACTCGCATAAACCAAGATAAATACATTAAATATGTAATGTTACAATTTCCCCAATAAAATAGCGACCAACAGAAGAAAGGCAACTTTATGAAATTGATTCAAGTTACACACTGAATCTACCTAAAACAAATAGACAAAACCAAAATAGATTCATGGGAGTCACAAAACAAGGGAGAGCGGGAAACACAAAACGTTACTCAATAAAGAGAACGACGGAAGCATCAACGCACAGTACAAACAATTGATGTCGATTCAAAGGCAAGCGACCAACTGAGCCAAGCAAATGGATCAGATTTATACTCAACCCCCTTATTACCCTCAGGTGAGGCAGAGCTCACAGGTGAGGCTGATGAGCCACAGGTGCCCACGACAACATCAATAATCTGGAGATTACAAGTTCATGTTTGGCCTTTGAACTTGTTTCCTCGCGTCATATTGAGGATTTATATGGTATAAAAGAAAATAAATCAATGTACAGAAACAAAACAGATAAAAATATGCATTACAGTAGTTGGACATGAGGAAACGCGTTCATGGACCCGTCAAACTGCCTGCACCACCAGCCCAGAAAGAAACTGTCAGCAGCCCTGACCCTCTCCCTGACTAGGGCACCCCTAGTGGAGACAAAGGGAATTAATAAAACCATTAATGTTTCCAGAAGCAACATATTCAATTCATGGAAAAGTCCAGTGTCAGTTAGTTAATTAACTTAGTACAAGTTCAGGCTCATGGTTGGGAGGAGGTGTGGGGGGGCGGGTCTCTGTTGTTGCCTCAAGCTTCTCCTTCCATAATCCAACACAGTGCCTTTGTTCCAGTGAATAAGCCAAGAGAGTCCTCGGACAGAGATGCAAGAGGTTACGCTCAAAACACAATTTGCCAAAAGATTTTCATCAAATCGTTTTCTTTTTTTTCCCCCATCGTTCTACTCAAAGCGTATAATGCGGCTGGTCATTTGTTAGCGGCGTTGCTCCCCGTGGAGGAGAGTCGGGGTACACAGGAGGTGAGAGCTTATAGGAGCGTATCAGCTGGGGGGATTCACACTCATTTATCTCCATTTCTCACACGCGGTGTCTCGTAATAAGGCTCAAGCGAAAATGGTGTTTATCATTGGAATGACAACATCTCCCAGATGCGGCAGAAGAAATCTAGGAAATAGATAAGGCATTACAATAACAGCTCCTTACTCTGCCCAGAATCCAATTAGAAGAGCCCTACATCATGATAATCAAGCGGAGGTGGACTGCTTCATTTGGAGAACACAGCAGAGGGAGGTCTGGAGGAGAAGATCCAGGTTGCTTACATTTAGATTCATCACTCGCCTTTCAGAGTGGCGTTTTACCCCCTAGTGGTGCGGCAGTGGAACACACTCATTGGCTGCTGTTTTAATCTTAATGACTTTAACTGAGAAAATCCACCCCACGCCACCAGTTCATGTCAGAGATGTGCGTCTGTGGAGCTCCACACTCGCGTGAGCAAGGCTTTGTCATGGTCAGCGTCACCATCAGGAGAGTCTGCAGTCCTGACTTCACCACCAGTCCACAGATGCAGGGAGGAACCTAAAGATCCTGACGCATCCACATCTTCATTCCAAGGTTTTTGTTCTTTTTACCTGAAGATTTTTCACCTTAAATCGACAAGTAAGAGGAGAAGTTGAAACAGCCTCCATCTGCCGTGTCTAAACTCCAGTAAATCCAGACTCATAACTTGAGTCAATGACTTACACTTGTATCTGCCATTCTTTCGTCTCAATCGCAGAGTTCCAGACATGGTTGGCGTTCTCTGAGAAAATCGATCAGATGTTCAACAAAACCGGTTTCACAGTCAATACAGTCTTTAGACACAGACTGGAGATATGGAACTACAACCTTCCACTTTCCTGCCTCAACCAGACTAAAGACCTCCCTGGTGCATCGCCCCCCTAACGTCAGCCTCTCATCTACCTGACAAACGTTTGTCGTTCCTGCAAGCAAAGTTCATTTTTAAGATTCTCTCTGAAGAAAAATGTCTTCACCACGGCAGATATCAGCAGCTCGTACGCCTGCGGTGTCTCCTCCTCTCTCTGTGCATTGTTTGTGGCGAGCATGCATTCTGACCTTTGACCTCTCTGGTTGCCCCTGCCACCCCCCTTGAAAGTTCAGCGCAGGGTCAGGGAGTCCTTACGCCTGCACAGACACCGTGTTGATGGAAGCCCACCTCCCCCTCTGTGAGTCTGTCTCCCTCAGACACAAACACACCAACCAAACAAACAGAACCGGGTCACGGTTCGGAACATGTTGCTGGACTGACAGCGGCCATTTGTTTTTCCCAGAACAGGAAATCTCCGATCAAGATGGCAGTGCAACTTTCCTCATGACGCTCCGTCAGCGCTCTCTTCATGAGCCGCTTGCTTTGCTCCATGGCTCCCAGGCATCCCCCAAAAGCAGAGAGGTTCATCACATGGGGTATCACATGCCGCCAGGCAGAACATCGACCATGTCCTGTAAGTTAGATACTGCGACGTGGCCATCATTTCGCTTCGGCGAGGCCATTAATATTGAAGATCTCGCTCTCCCACCGATCCCAGTCGCAGGATTACTTTGCGGCGGTTTGTTTGCGAATCCGATTAGAATCTGTGTCGCTTCACGGTGGAGATGATAATGACGGCCGCGGCGGCAGAGACGGCTGTTGACATCATTACTCATGTGTACTGTCACACACATCAATCTTCACACGCTGTACAGATGCTCCTGAGGTGAATGAATTTTTCAGTGCGGAGTTCAGAGCGAGGTCGCATGCCCTCACGTAAGAGACGAGCACAGCAGGCACGGCCGACCACTTCTTCCACTCATTTTTCTTTTCTTTACCTCGCGATCGCGTTACCTTTGTTCAAGCCCCCACTGGACCACCGGCGCGCCTCACTCGAGGCTCGGAGGAGCTCTGAAGTTTGGAGGAAGTTTTCCAGTCTTAACCACAGACGGAATGGTTTAGCAGTCGGGGCTTCCTCAGGATGGCTCCTGTGACAGGCCTGCTGAAGGTGAGAGAAAGGCAGAATTTACCCTCCTAAACTGTGAGCTGTCATCGTTACAAAGTATGTTCAGCGGGTGTGAAAAGGATCATTAGTCGTGTAGAAGCGGAAGCCGCCGCGTTGTCAGCTACCTGCTATTTACTTCCCCTCATTACTGTACGCTGGCTGGCGCTGGTGGGAGTGTCAACATCATTAACATGACTGTCATTAGTCCCACACTGCACAGAGAGAAAAATGAAGCGGCGCTCACCACCAACGTCTCCACCCGAGCGACTGGTGAACACCCCAGCTCCAGGACGTGATGGTGAGAGAGCCGCGACTCTAGAGTTGGGTCCAGTAAAGACATCATGCTGGAGCTGCTCCGTGTGTGCGTGTGGTTCTGATGTGATGGACCTGTCCAGAGTATCCCCCCAACCTCTCGACCCATACAGCTGGGAGTCACTTCAAACTCACGGACACCGAGCCACTTCCAGCCTGCTAAGCTGTTCTGAGCGTGAGAGGCCTGCGTTCAGTCAAATTAGAATTTTATTATTATTGTTTCTGTCGCTCCTCTATTTACAGGTGTGGTTCTGACACCTGTGCCACCTTGTTCACGCTAAATTAGTTCACACGTGTGATAATAACATCACAATGTGACACAAAATACCTTCTCGTCTTTCACAACAATTTCTTGTCTTTTTCGGTCGTGTTGGCTGCTTGTCCTGAAAATAACTGCTGACACATTCACCTTCTAAATCTTTCTTTGTTTTTCACTCATAATTATTTATTTACAGTATATGGTATCATTCATTTAATTGCTGTACAATTGTCAGAACAGTTTTAACATCATTATTAGCAAGTGGGGACAATAAATATCTGCAGTTTATCCAAAAACGTACAAAATAAAGACCTGTCGCAGCAGGAGGAGAGTTTGATGAAAGATGGGGAAGCAGATTTACGCTTGAACTTACAGTAAACTGACACCAAACTTTGATGCTGAATCACATCACTTCCTGGTTGACTACAAAGGGATGGCCCCCAGCGACTGATGGAATAGTAAAACAGTAAGAATCGGACTTAAATAAAGATTATTTTTCGAGCTTGAGCGATTCTAACATCTGATCTGAACACCAACTCTAAAAGGCAAACGGCGGTGATGAGTCCCTCGCCGGAGCGTCGTTGTCACCTCCAGCAGGATTCCAACAAACAGCCCTTCTCACACCTTGTCATCTGCCTGACTTAGTTGGATGTTATTGTAGCCAACTTCAAGGCCTCGGCAGCAGCTGCAATCACTTACAGCAGTCTGCCTCAGTTCTCAGACCCCCGTGCCCCCAACGAGTATCCCATCAGCCTTGAGGGGGTTCGACCTCCGTGCACTCTGTTTCAACCCTCCTGCTCTCCATCTTCCCTCGCCGAAGCCTCCTCCACCTCTGCAGAGGTGACTGCTGAAGGAGAACAACAGCCCGTGCGGCGGTGCAGAACAGCTCCCCACGCAAGGCCGCTCTGACTGGAGCCTCATTCTGAGCTGCAACATGTTGGGAGTGGGCCGGGCTTTTTAGGGAAGCGATGTCCAATCGCTGTGTGGCTCCTCTGATTTACGGCGCCTCATTAAGTCAGCACATTCTTTCTCCCTATGGCCCCGGTGGTTGTGGGGCCTTCAGAACCAAGACTCTGCACAGGACCAGACTCCTCCACAACAGGAAATAAAACAGATATTCTCACACATGATTCTCTTTTAAACACCCACAAACCTGCCATATTCCTCACCACAGAGGACAACAGTGTCGACCATCTTCCACACAACACTTTGTTCTGGAATTTCCTCTCAGTGAACCGACTCTGTTTTGCTGCCAGATTGATGTATTCCATGTTAGAATTAGTTCTTCACACCCTCATGTCTGACTGATACTGCTCGTCTTCATCTCAGGCTCAGGCTCAGCTGATGGATTTTTGGAGCTGCTTTGCCCTCTAGTGGCGAGGCAAAGAGCCCAAATCCAGGAGGGTGTGATCCCTCCAGGCCTACTGAACATGCAGTCACATGACTCGTGTAGCGCTTCACCACCGCGTGAGTCATTTGCGGTTGTAAATTCTGAGCTATTTCAACACTTTATGAAACTTTACTAGCAGGATTTTATATTTACAGAG